>NW_004955420.1:25210921-25272420 GCF_000276665.1 Chinchilla lanigera | reverse complement strand
CCCCTTCAGAGTGGGCACCCCTGCCTGCGACAGGACTGGACCTCTGGACTCTGAGAGGAACCAGGACCGCGGCCTGGCCGGCCTGCACACAGGGGCCCCTCACCCTGTCCAGGCCGTCCAGGTGTTGGCAGAGGCGGTGGGAGCCCTCAGCAGGCCTGGCAGGCGCTCAGGACCCTGTTTGCCTTGAGCGGTGGCTGGAGCCAGGTGGTCACTTCTCCCTTCAAGGCCCCAGGGCCCAGCCAAGCCACAGGGAACACGTAAACACCAGCCGGGCAGGGTGGCGGCGGGCGGGAGGAGTGCACCAAGAGACCCCCACTCCCCAGGGGGCCCCATCCAGCTCCCACCTGTCCCAGGATGTGGACAGGCTGCTGCTCTGGCCAGCTTCCCACGCCCAGGCTTAGGAGAAGGAGCTCTATGACAGGATAGAGAGCTGTTTGCTGTTTTTTTTGAGATGGGGTCTCAGTTGCTCAGGTTGGCCTCCAACTTGTGGTCCTTGTGCCTCCTCAACCTCCCAAGCAGCTTGCTGGAGAAGGACCTCTGAAGACCCTGGGAAGGAACCGGCCTCGCCTTGAGGGGTGCAAGCCAGCCTGCAGCCTTTGCTCAGAGGGAGTCCCAGGGACCCAAGGGCTGAGCCGGGGCCCAGCCTGAGGGGGTGGTGTGGAGCTCCACACACAGTCCTCACCCAGGAGGTGTGCAAGAGGAGCCCTAGGCAGAGGGAAGGAAGGATCAGGGGGCCGTGACCTCACTCCAGGGATCTGGGAGGATCCAGTCCAGCTCCAGGATGTTTGTGGGGGCACAGCCCGGCCCCAGGGATCTGAGAGGGTCTGGGCTCTGCTGTGGTTGTGAGAAGAGGTGCACACCTGTGACCCCTGCTATGCTGGAGGCTGAGGCAGGACAATCACAGAGAGATCCTGTCTCATAATTTAGAAAACATTCTGGGGACTGAGGATGTAGCTTAACGGTAACGTACGTGCTTAGCATGAACGAGGCCCTGGGCTGGGTCCCTAGTACTGCTGGCGGTGGCTGTGGAGGACCCAGTGGGGGCTGGACAGCTCTGAAACACAGGCTGGGTCGGGTCCAGCTCCCTGCCCCTGGTGCCGCCTCAGCCAACTCCAGGAGGATGATGCCAGCCTCCCGAGTAGCCAGCTGGATAGGACTGACCATGGCCAATGAAAACAAGCCTTGGCCAGGGGGCTGGTGGCCTGGCCAGGAGGAGGGGGACTCCGGAGTCTGCAGGGGCCCTGGCCCAGCTGGCTAAGAGTGCATGCTGTGTGGCCCCAGGGAAGCCACCTATGCTCTCTGGGCCTCAGCTTCTCCACCTCAGTCCCCAGGCTGGGATTTAGCAACCTAGACAGGGCCCCTGTCCTCCTCTTGGACAGAACTGAGACCTTCAGGACCCAAGGCCAAGATGTCCCTCGGTTCCCTCCTGTAGCGTCACAATCACGCAGGTGTGGAGACGAAGGGGTGTGAGACCCTACCTTCCAGGGGCGTGGGGTCAACACTTCCAGGGTGCCTCTGGGCAGGAAAGGGGCCAGGGCCCGGGAGGCAGGACACCAGGATTCCAGGCCTGCGACATCCTTTCTGGCTCTGGATCCCACCCGTGGGTGAGGGGAGGGCAGGCAGGGTTTGGGAGGCTGATGGCCAGGCCCAGCAGGGGGGAAGCGGGCAGAGCCACTGGGGTGGGGGCTGGCCTGTGGGAGCTCTGAAGACAGACATCCCCCATCACCACCCCCGGGGTTCCTCCTGGCTTTGCTTCCCAGGGACAGGAAGGCGGGGTGAGCTCGGGCTGCAGGATGAGCTCCGGGATATCCCAGGCCCTTTTTCCAGCCCTATGCACCCAGTCAAACCCATTCCCCTTCTGGGCCTGGCCCATGAGGCCTTTTGCCAACTCTTCTCTGCCCAGCGCGCCATGGCCTCCTCTGCCCAAGGCAGCCTGTCCCTGTCCCCACACCCTCCAGCAGCTGTGAGGAAGGGACAACTGTGGTGTGGACCACACCTTGCCTGTGGCTACACTATCACTCTACCTGCCCAGCAAGCTCATCTGCATCTGCAGGATCTAGGATGCCGTGTCAGTTTGTGTGTGTGTGTGCGCGCGCGCGTTTACAGGAATGTCTGTGCTGTGTGTCCATGGCTCCATTTGTGCTGTATACGTGTCTATGTGCCATGTATACGTGTCTGTACGCTCATGCGAGTATATTTACGGTGTGATTGCCAGTGTGTCTATTTTTGTGTGTCTGTGTACATGTGTATGTCTGTGTGTGTGTGTGTGTGTGTCTGTGTGTGTGTGTCTGTGTGTGGACCCATGGTCTGCAAATGCCGCCTGTGGGTGGAATTTGGCTTCCAGACACATTTGGTTTGGCCCTCACAGTATTTTCAACATCTTGAGCCAACATTTAAAAATCAGGATATTTCACATAAAAATCCAGCTTTCCAGCTTCTCTGAAAAATTCAGAAGCCCTGGCAGTCCCCGTCTGTGTTCCCATGAGGCCACTCTGCTCCCGAGCCTCGCGGCCGGCCCTGTCCTCCTCCTGCAGCCTGGCCCACTTACCTCACCCACGAGCGAGCACCCTCAGAACAGCAGGATTCGGGACCCCCGGGCGTGTGGTCACAAGTGGACAGGAGCCTGGCCACCAGTGTGTGCGCGCATGACTGTGTGTGCGAGGGCTGCGTGTGTACAATGCGTGTGTGCACGTGTAAGGCAAAGCTGTGCATGAGGCAAACCTATGTGGCAGTGTGTTCACGAAAGCCGGCATGTGTGTGTGAGAAGTGTTCGTGGGGGCATGGGTGTGCAGACGTGCGTGCACGTGTGTGTACGTGGGGTGTGGCCACGTGGAGTGTGTGAACCACTGTGGTCTGGCGTGCTCTGCACAGGGGCCTCCTCCGGCCTTCGAGGGGAGTCAGGTTCCCGGCTTCTGGCTGGGCTGCCTTGCGGGATTTATTTCTGTCTCGGTGCCCACTAGAGGCCTGAGTAATGGGAACATTTAAAGAGAACCAGTAAATTCGAACAGAGGGGGCCGGCTGACCGGGAAACGGCCCAGACGCCCTGCCCAGCCCGCGGCTGCGGGAGCCCGAGGCCAGGCCTGAGCACAGGAAGGAGGTGGCTGTGGGGCCGGCGTGCGCACCCACGTGTTCTGCAGGCTGCTCCTTTCTATCCCAGCCCGCCTGCGGGTCCCCGGGCCAACAGTGGGCATCCTGACAGCGTGGCTCCACTCAGCAGGTGTTCGGGGCAGGTCCAGAGCTGAGGGTCCTGAACTCCAGGGCCCAAAGGGTGCTGTCCCAGCCAAGCCACAGCGGGTCCGCGGCCCAGAGGTTCTGTGTGCGCAGTCTCCAGAACAGGTAGGCGCTCCGCAGCCCAAGCCACTGCTCCAGTTCAGGTGGACCAGCCACCCACACGGGACGCAGGAAGTCAGGTGACGTGCCCACTGCAGACCCTCTTGGGCAGGCAGCAGGCAGCGTGGCCTGTTCTCCAGTCCCTGCACCCGGCCGGCGTCCTATGCTGCCCCCGAGTGGCCGTGTGAGGAGCATCTCCCAGAGGGCTGAGCAGCTCTGAGGGGGCCCCTGGGATCTCTGGAGCCGGCAGGAGGGGGTAGGGTAGGGACGAGGTCCTCCCGGCTGGTCTGAGGTGAGGCAAAGGGCCAGGAGGCCAATGCCTGGGAGGCAGCTCTGGCACAGGGTCACAGGGTATCATCACGTGGATCAGTACCTAGGACAAGGCTGCTTCTTGGGAACATATTGACCAGTGACAGACTCCTCCAGAAATGTAGGGGGTGGGCAGGGCCCAGAGCCCCCTGGGGAGGCTGCTGGCCGCGAGGGTCATCTCATCAATGGAGCCTGGGGAGTGGGGCGGCACACAGGTCTGCAGGGCTTGGGCTGAGGCTAGATGCTGGTTTCCTTCACAAGGCCACCGCTCCTCACTGTGGTCACAGGGCCTTGTGCTGGGTGGTGCCTCCTGTTCCTGTGACCCCAGGTGCCACTTCCTCCCAGACCTCTTTTGTAGGGCTGGGGACCCCACAGCGGGGGACCCCCTGGTGTGTGCACTAACCCTAGGCTCTTTCTCCCTGCCTGCTCTCTTGCTGCCTGTCCTTCAAGTCTGGGTCTTTCTTTTTGCGGCGGCGGGGCACAAGATCTTGCTGTGTATTCCATGCTGGCCTTGAACTCACTATGTAGCCCAGACTGGCCTCAAACTTGAGGCAACCCTCCTGCCTCAGCCTCCCAAGTGGTATGATTACAGGCTTGCACCTCCACACCTGGCAGACCCTGAATCTTGGGACCAGAGGGCCATTTTCTTGTCCTGCTGCTGCTGAACATGCCAGGCCTAACACCCATCCTGAGATGGAAGAGACCAGGTTTCCTGGGGAGCCCTAAGCAGGAAGGGCCTGAAAGGCCGGGAGGTTGTTTAGGGATGCACCAGAGCAGTGCCTGTGAGCTGGGCGACAGCAGGCACATACAGGGTCACAGAGCCCCTCTTCACCAACCCCTCCAACCCATGCCAGGACTCACTGTGACTAACTTTAAACTAAACCCCTGCTGCCACCCCCACAGCTTGTGATTCAGACTCCAAAATGGCTGTTCTTACTTTTAAACCCAGAAAGCCTGCATATTTTAACATGTTGTGTTAGGCAGCTTTCCTTACTGTGATAAAAATCCCTGAGTCGTCAACTTAAAGAGGAAAGATTTATCTTGACTCCCAGTCGAGGTTCCAGTCCAAGATGAGCTGGTCCTGACGCTCTGGGCCTGTGGCAAGGCAGCATGTCACAGTGGGGACAGCGTGGGGTTGCAAGCTGCTCACCTCACGGCCACCAGGACCCCCGTATCTCTTTCCAGGGCACAGCCCCACTCATCTGACTCCCTGTCACATGCCCCACCTCCTACAGCTTCCACAACCTCCTAGAAGCATTCATAAGGCCCCAAATTTGAGTTCCAGGAAAACAAAACAAGGAAAAACAGCAACCTGTATCCTGGTGTTTCAGATCCTTGCTTGCCATTTGTATTTTTAAAACGTTTTTCTTTTAAAATATAGACTCACAGGAAGTTAAAGGAGCAGAGCGGTCCCATGTAACATTAACCCTTCTCCAAGGTCACATCTTCCATAGCTGCAGTACAGTATCCAAACCAGGCACAGAAACTGGGTGTGTGTGTGCGCGTGCATGCACATTTGAGACAGCTTCTCGCTATGTAGTCCAGGGTGGCCTTGAACTCATTACGTAGCCCAGGCTGGCCTCAAATTCACAGCAATCCTCCTGCCTCAGCCTCCTGAGTGCTGAGATTACAGGTGTGCAACACCACACCTGGTGGTATATTATTTTTTAAGAAATTGCCAAACTATTTTTCCAGCATGGCCATACCATTTTACATTCCCAGCAACAATATACAGAGATTCACTTTCTCCACATCCTTGCCAGCATTTGGTATTAATGCTTTTTAACTTTAGCTGTTCAGATAGGTGCCTGCTTATGCCATGGTTTTCTTTTGCACTCTGTTATGTACTCTACCTGACTCCTTTACAGCTTACGTAGTTTGCAAGTATTTTCTCAGTCTGCAGCTTTTCATTCTCTTAAGAGGGTCTCTGTTGTAGCAAAAGCTTTTAAGTCCAATTCATCCATTTTTCCTTGATGGGTTGTGCTTTGTCCTTGGGTTTAAGAACTCTTCACTAAATCTTAGGTCATGGAAGTTTCCTCCTTTCTAGTCTTCTAAATGATTTATGGTTTTATTTTTAAATTACAGACTTGGAGTTCATTTTTGTCGAAAGCCTGAGGCGTGTGAATGTATTTATTTTTTGCCTACAGACGTCCAATTACTCCAACACGGTCTGCTGAAAAGACATCTTTCCCTCATCGAATTCATGCTGCACCCTGACCACGCTCACCTGCCAGCCCTGAGCACTGTTCCACGGCCTTCCCACAGTACCAGTCTTGACTACCGGAGCTGCACAGTAAGTCTTGAAATGGGTTGAGGGATTCCTCCCGCTCTGTTTAGTTACAAATTGTTTAACTATCACTGATCCTTTGCATATACATTTTAGAATAACCTTATTTACATCTAGAAAAAGCCTTCGTGGGATTTTGATAAGAAGTACCTAAAATCTATGATTTCTCTGATGAAACATTTGGTTTTAGAGATTTCTTCTTCAGGATTTCAAAGTTACAGATGCAACTTCCTTACTAGTTTCAGAGCTATTCAAATTATCTATTTCATTTGGGGTGAGGCGTGGCAGTTTGTACTTTAAGTAACTGATCCTTTGTATCTGCTTGTCAAATTTTTGTTGGTACTTTAGTCCCCTTGCTACTTTCTCTGTACGTGAAGTATGATCCCCTTATCTCATGCTCCACGTTTATGATCTGGCTTCTCTTTGTGAGCCTCACTAGGCAATCCTCAGTTTTACTGACTGTCCCAACATGCAGCGGTCTCTGTTCACCACGTCTCCCCACATCCTACAGCCCTGCTGGCCATGTGTCCAGCACTCCCTGCTCTTTCCTTCTCACAAGATGCTTCAATCACAGTGGCAAAATGCCCAGCCTAACACATCCTTGCTCTCCGTGTGGCTCTGTAGCCAGGGGTGGCCCTGGGACGCAGCGATCCAGTCATAAGGAAGGGCAAACCTAGTGGGCAGGGCTTGAAGTCATGGTTTTATCAGCCAGTCTGGCCTCTTTCTCCCCCTGCCATGGCTCAGACCTGCAGGGCAGCAGGTGCCACATTAGGGAGACAAGGATAGCAACTGAGGGGACAGAAGGCATTCACACCTGGTGGCCTCAGGCAGCCACTATACTGCCTTGGACTTCACAAGAAAAATAAACCTCTTTTTGTCAGACCCAGCTGTGGTTTTCTGCCACATGTACCACTGCTTCCTACATCAGCCTCTTGGTCTCACCCTGTTCTTGCCCTATATGCCTAACTCTTTAGTAATGCACACCCTTTAGTAATTTTCTCAGCAAAGATCTGTGCAGAGTAAACAGTGTCATAAGCTGGTGGAGATCACGATGGAGCAGCCGAGCTGGACTTAAATTAACCATTTGGCTTTTTTATGTTTACTTGTGAATCTGTCCAAAGCCTAGGCCGCTGGTCTGGAAGTGGGTGACAGACTCATAGTAAGTGAACCTCTGTGAGTCACTGATCCCTACTAAAACCTGCAATGGCGGATGTAGCCAGAAAGCCTCAAAGGATAAAATAAGATCACAGCCAAGGACACCTGGATCTGATCTCAATTAGATAAAGACTATAGCCTCAGGCATCTCATTCCTGGGTGTATTAACATAATCCTTATCAAGGATTAACTTAATACCTTACTTGGAGAAGTCCTTGAGTAATTCTGCCCTTCTTGAGTACTCCCCTCCCTTCTTCAGATAACCAAATAAAGAAGGTCTTGGTCTTAGCCCCAAGAGAATCTCAAATTCTGTGAGAGGGCTTTGAACCTCCTGGAGCCCTAAAATCAATCCATTTTCCTCTTTTTATGTCACCTTCACGGTACACTCCTTCAGGAATTGTGGGCCTGAGCAGACCGCAATAACTAAGGGATATTATTAACCCAACAATAAGCCTCTAAGTGCCTGTCCTGGCATTAAGGTAACTGAGTGTGCTGAAATTTATAGTAGCTCAGCATACATAGGCAAGCTTGGTTTTTTGTTATCTATTGTCCATCAATAATCTTTTTTATTTTTTACATGTAGTTTGTATGATTTCTCTCCTTACCTTCAATGTTTTAATCTAGACCACTATTCAAACTGCAGTTATAGTAAAGGTGCTCTTTAAAAAGGCTGATATACAGCATACAGACTAGAATGTATAAATGAGTAAAGTGAATTTCCATCACTCAAACCAAGACAAAGAACATTATCAGTACTTTAAGGGATGCACTGCAGAGCAAACTGCAAGTCTGAGGCTGATGATCCCCACACACCCATGTACCCTTAGCCTACGGTTTCACTCTGCCAGTTTTGGGAGCATCACGTGAATGGTTCACGCTGTTGCATGCCTAATTTATTTCAAGATCTGTCCATGCTGCTGTGTGGCTACAGCTCTCTCACGGCACAGAGCAATGCAGGGTAAGAACCACGATTACACATCACTACATGCTGATTTTGACTCTGTGGGCACGTGCTACCACAAGCAGCGCTTCAAGCATCCCCGGCCCCTGGTGCACACAAGCACCTGTCCCTAGCACAGACAGTAGGACTGCTGGGTCTTGGGGTGGCCTTGCCACCCAGCCCTGTCCGCAGTGGGTGAGCCCCCAGAGCCACGGCACAGCGGTGCAGTCAGGAACGCTGTGTCTCAGAGCCTCGCTTTCTGGACATTACTCCAGCCAGCTCTGCTTTCTTTTGCTGACTCTGTGCTTGACCGAGCTTCCCCAATCTCTCTACTTTCCAGCTCACTGTTTGGGTTTAGGTTTCTCTTTTACACAGCATCAAAATGAGATTTAGAGAACAGCCTTCAGGGCTCATTGCAGCCAGCACTCGGGAGCCTGAGGTAGGAGGATCGTGGTGAATTCTGGGCCAGCCTGAGCTCCATAGTGAGTTCAAAGAGGCCAGCCTGAACTACACAGCAAAACCCCACCTCAAAAAAAAAAAAAAAAAAAAATCACCGTTTCCTGCTCCCTCTCCACGTATAATTTTCAGGAAGGCCTGGCTTCCACCCCTCGATACAAACACCATGTGGGAGCCTCAGTTGTTCATTCATCCAAATGAATACCAACATCAGGTTTTGGGGTTCCAGTCACCCAGTCACTGACACCCAACCCTTCCCAACCTGCCACTCCAGCCAGGGCTGATGCGTTTGCCTATGCCACCTGGTGGTCACTGTGGAAGACACTGTGCAGAAAAATAAAGACCAAAAGACAAAAAAAAAAAAAGGTGGCCTTCAATATTAATTGTAAGCGCGAGGTCCTGAGCTCGATTCCTGGTACCAAAAAAAAATTAATTGTAATCCCTGACATCTCTGAATTCATTTATTCATCCTATCTTTGCTCTCTCTGCTTTCCTTTGGATATTCTTTTCTTATTCCATCTTTCACTCAACTAGTTTCAAAGGGATGCACTAATTGACTGATGGACTGACTGACTGCAGTAGTGGGACTGAACCCAGGGCCTTTGCACTGAGCTACATCCCGAGTCTTTTTTGCATTTTAGGTTTTGAGACACAGTCCCACTACGTTGTCCAGCCTGTGCTCAGACTTGTGATCCTCCTGCCTCTGACTCCCAAAGTGTTGGGATGACGGGCACGTACCACCACACCCTGCTCAACGTACCCAAAGTGTACAATTCAATGGGTTCTAGCACCTTCACAGATCTGTGCAACCAGCACCACAAGGACTTTTTAATTTTCCCAAAGTATTCTTTCTAGTTAGGGTCTGCAGGTGACAGAAATCCCTGGTTTTGTGTAAGACATTTCTCTGGGTGTGAAACTCTGGGTTGGAGGTTTCCTTTTAGTCCAGTTATGCTGACACCAGGAGTTGTGCTGGCTGACACGGCTGTTCCAGCAGTGTTTTCAGTAGAGTTTTTAGAAGCTTTTTTTTTTTTAACCTCCAGGGCTATGGTGACTGTCCTGGGCTCCATTCTCACTGCTGTGTAAATGAGTCAGTCTGTGCCAGGGAGGCTCTGGGTTCCCGCAGTCCCCTCATGCCAGTGTGGAAGAGGCCTCTTTCCAATATCACTGGCAGTGGATCTTGTTCAAGATCAAAATTAGATGTTCAATGTGTTTTCATCTACTGCTCAGGTTCATTTTTATTTCTAATTAGATGCATTCTGTTGGCAGCTCTTATGCTCAAGATTTTCTTTTTACTGGTTTGTAGAAGCTATTTTAGTGAAGAACATAAAAAATAGCCGTAAAAATTTATTACAGTAAAAGACTCATTGCCAAGAATAATGGGATAAATGTGTTCAAAGCAAGAGGGGTTACTTTGAGGGAGATTAACAGCAATGTTTCTTTTACTGTAATAAAAATTTTAAACATTCACTGTATTTTTTATAGCACTTCATTGATCAACTTTTTATGGCAATTTCTGTCAACATTACAATGTGTCCTCACCCACCTTTTCACCGGATCTGGCACTGTGTGACCCCTGGCTCTTTCCCAAAGTCAACATGACCATGAAAGGGAAATCGATTCAGGACATCGAGGCAGCCATGACTGCAACTGAAGACACTCAGGAAAGAGGACCCCAGAGCTGCTGCAGAAAGGGAAGGAATGATGGGATGACAGTATCCGATGTGGGGGGAGGATTTCAAGGAGGACTCATGTGTCTTTTACCATAAATTAAAAGGTGGGCAAACATTCACCATTATTTTTTCATCATGCTGGGTACTGACTTGCTTCTAACAAGCAGGATTAATCAGAGTATCACTTCCCAAGCCAGGCTCCCAGCCCCCTCCCCCTTTCTCCCTAGGATCACCACCTGGGAGGCTGCTCCCTCAGCCAGAGAGCCACACACCAGCCCTCCAGAGGGTCGTGTGCATGCGTGGAGCAGAGGCCTCCCCGCAAAAGCTGTGAGGGTGCTGCCAGGGCAGAGAATCCTCCAGCAAGGCAGGCCTTCAGGGGTCTGCCACCTCAAAGCCAGCAGGCTAGGACCGCCCATCGAGGCCACTTCCTGATTCCTGACCCACAGAGACTGAGATAATAAACATTTATTTTAAGCCACTCTGTTTTGTGGTAATTTGTATGCAGCAACTGATGATTGATATAAAGTGTGAAAGAATTTTAAATAAATTTGCTTCTTGACTTAGAATAAACATACAAAAAGTGCACAATGGTCAGGCATGCCTATAATCCCAGCACTCTGACAGGCTGAGGCAAAAGGATCACAAGATGCAGCCCAGCCTGGGCAACTTAGTAATTTAGCAAGACCCTGTCTCAAAACAAGAAGTTAAAGGGCTGGGCATGCAGCTCAGTGCAAAAACCCTTGCAATCCTCAGTACCACAAATGCAAAAAGCTCTTAAAATACATTTAAAACTTCTGTAACTGAGCTGGGGATTTAGCTCAGCAGCACAGCACCTGCCTAGCAAGCGCAAGGTTGTGAATTTGATTCCCGGTACCAAAAAATACAATTTTGTAACTGATAATTCTAATGTATGAAGTCTTTGTAAGTCTGAGTCTGTTTTGTTTATTTTGTGTTTAGAGACAGGGTCTTGCTGTGTCATCCAGTCTGGCCTTGAACTCACTATATACCACAGGCTGCCTCAAGCTCACACTCCTCCTGCCCCAGCCTCCTGAGTGCTCAGGTTACAGGGGTGCGCCACCACACCCAGCTTCCCATGTTATGTTCTCAGCTTGGTGGTTTGTTTTGTTTTGTTTTGGTGCTGGGATGGAACCGGGACTCACACTAAGCAAGCACTCTGCCACCGAACTGCACACTGGCCACTCTTGCTGCTGCTGCTTATGTTATCTATGCAGCTGCTCATTTTTCTTGAATGGTATGAGTGCAAATTCTTTAGAGACTGATGTGCATAAAGGTTCATCCAAGTGGGACCTGCACTTCCTTTTTTTTTTTTTGTCTTTTTGAGACAGGGTCTTGCTATGCATTTCAGGCTGGCCTCAAGCTCACTTCTGTAGCCCAGGCTGGCCTCAAACTCCCAACAGTCCTTCTGCCTCAGCCTCCCAAGTGCTGGGATTACAGGCATGCACCACCACGCCTGGCAAAGTTACTTTTTTGTGGGGGTGGGTGGGTACTGGGAATCAAACTCAGGACCTTGCACTTACCAAGCAGGCGCTGTGCCACTGAGCTCTATCCCCAGCTGCACTTCCACCAGGCATCTGAGGTCACCACACTCTGGGAACACTTAAGTCCTCAGCCCCAGGTTCCAGTGTGCATGTCCGCACAGCAGGAGGGCCTTCCCTTCTTCTGGGATGTGGCAAGGCTCAACCCCAGTCGGATGCCAGGACGGTGGGTGTCCAAGTTCTCAGAGCACCCCCAGCTTTATGGAGGGCTCGAACTGGGCCCCTCAGTTTTGCACAGGTCTTGGGTTTTCCTGCCCCAAGACACTGAAGACCCCAAAAACCAATTCTCAGTTTCACCTGGTTTGTCAAATATCCACAAGGCAAAGCTGGGTGTGGGCATTCCGCTACTTCCCTGACATTTTTGCCCAGGTATTCCTGACTTTCTTGCTAGCTTGCTGCTGTGTGTATTTTTATCATGGAGAAAAGACTTACATATTATGGTACAAAATGGACTGAAATCTGAACTCACTAAAGAACTAACAAATTTTATTTTCCTTTCTCCATATGCATCACCTTTGGAACTTCAAGGGATGTGAAAGCCATATGAACCTGTGAGATATTTCTACCAGCCTAGCTTTAAGTTACCAGCTAATTTGTGGAGACTTGGTGGAGATCTGTTTTTGAGTTTTGCTTTGTTTTTGCGGTGCTGGGGGTTCAACCCAGGGCCTCGAGGCTGCAAGGTGAGTACTCTACCACTGAGCTACATCCCAGCCCCTTTCTGCTCCATCTAAAAAGTATTTGTTGGCATTATTTACTCAGTACTTCTGATTTTCTAAAAAGGGAGGCTTAGTCCCGGCGGCTACAGGACTCTGTGTGACAGGCTCCGCGTCACCCTCTGCATCACTCGTTGCCACCTTCTCCAGGCCCTCCCCAGCTTTTCCTTCCCTTTATCAACCCACGCTGTCACCTGACCACTTAACTCTCCACGAGAATTTACTTTTAATTAATGTTTATTAGTGCATGTTTGCAGTACACAATAATCACTCCCCATGGGCAGCTGGTGCATGGACAGAGCACAGCTTCGTTCCTTTCACGTCCCCTCCCACCCCCACCAACTCTTGGTCCCTTTCTCTTTGCAAAAGATCAAAATCCCTATTTCCTATTATCTATCTTTTATTTCACTCTTTATATTTGGGGTTTCCACGTAAGAGAAACCACGCAATTTTTAAGCTTGTATGTCTGACTTATTTCACATAATATCCATTTTCCTACAAATGACTCAAGTGTATCCTTCCTTGTGGCAGAGCAGGGTTCCACTGTGCGGAAACACATTTCCTTGATTCATTCATCTGCTGATGAACGCGTGGGCCACGTCCAAGATTTAGCTGTTATGAGTTGAGCTGCTATAAACATGGGCGTGCGTGGGTCACTGTAATACGATGTCCTTAACTCTTTCTGCAACACACCCAGAAGGGGAATAGCTGGGTCTAATGCAATTTCTATTTTTAGTTTTTGGAGGAATCCCATACTAATGGTTGCACTAGTGACATTCCCTCAGTTTAATAACCATATTCTTCATTTCCAAGATTTCTAATCAATTCTTTCTTATGGCTAATTTCTATTCTTTTTTTTTTTTTTTTTTTTTTTTTTTTTTTTTTTGGTTTTTCTCCGGTACCGGGAACCGAACTCACGACCTTGCGCTTGCAAGGCAGGCGCTTTGCCGCTGAGCTAAATCCCCAGCCCCTTAATTTCTATTCTTGACCTGTGGGGACCAGGCCCTCTCTTCGCTCTCCGATAAAACATTTAATGCTCACTTTAGGATGGCACATTTCAATTTCTTTGGATTAAATGTTCCCCTTGTTGGGCTGCTGGCCATTGTTTAGGGCACTGGCTTCCCCCGTGTTTTGTGATTTCTGTCTGAAAGCCCATGGTACATGGCAGGTTTTGCTTTTTTCTTTCTTCATGGGTAGTCTCCGCTGGGGCCCTAAGGTCACACACTCAGAACTGTACCTTTCAGGAGCACCTGGCCCTCGCCCTGGGGACAACCCTACTCTGGTCCCCTAGCTGATGCCAAGCAGGCACCCGGTTCTCTGTCACCACGCATCCGAGTCCTCCCACTGCCAGACCCGCATCCCGTGATGCCCGGATGTGTGGGGAGCCCTCCCACCTCTTCATCCTAGGGAAGGAAGGCAGCTCTGCTCCTGACACCGTGGGCTCATGCGGACCCTGTCCCTTGTGGGAACCAGTCCTGGCTTGCCCCACGAGTCAGCAAGGGACCTGCTACCCAGTCCTCGCTCACAGCTGCAGTTCCTGCTTCTCCTGAGAGTAGCTTCGGGAATTTAACTTGCAAGCTTTGATCATTACCTGGGTGTGCTGGCCTCGTTACACACACCCACTATGGCCCCAGCCTCGGCCCAGCTCTGTTGGCCAGAGCTGCACCACTGAGTTTCAGGAGCCCAGCACCGAGGGTGGAACACACTGTGCGGCTTTGGGCAGGCAGCTCACGGAACCCAGGGCAGCAGGCTGCCACACTGCAGCCAGTCCCCAGAGGAGGCCCTGGGTCTTCAAGCCAAGACCCGGGCCGGGGAACCAGACCATACCTGAAAGCTCTCATGTGTCAGCCTCTAGCAGCTGGACCCCTCTGCCTCATGCCTGTCCTCAGGAGCCTGGTCCAGCTCTGACTTGCAGGCAGGGAGAGGGGCTGCTGAGTGTCCAGCAGGAGGGGTCTCAAATCTGGAGTGGCCCCCAGGGAGTTCTGCAGGGCCTCGTGGTCTCCTCCTTTCTCATCTGTGTGGGGGTCCACGAGGACTGGGGTGGGACACTAGGCAAAGCCTGGGCACACAGGAGGTCTCAAGAGAACTCCAGACCCTGTCTCTGTCACCCAGGCAATTTGAGATGACAGCAGTGGGCCATGATTTGGATCCAGGTAAGTCCCAGGTTCTCTCCCACTCCAGCCTTCCCCGGAATAATTTGCCTCCAACACCACCGCTATCACTGCCCTGTCTTAAAGCCAAACCCACCGTACCCAGGACACACCTGACAGGTTTCTGCTGCACACAGGGATTTACTTGTTTCCACTTCTGAGACTGGAAGAAGCTCAGCACAGACATATGTACAGGTCTAGACACACTCGCTCAGAGTGGCAGGGACCCTTGGGACAGGAGCTGTCCCTGCCCCATGGGGCTCGGCCCCAATTCAGCTGCTTCAGTTGTCCAGGAAGACCTGGGGCGATGCCAACCTGGCCCCACCTGCCGAGGCCATCTACAGGTGGAGGGGCAGCAGCCACCTCAGTCAGAGTCACAGGCCTCCTGCTCGGTGCTGGCGTCCACAGCAGAGGCCAGGCTATCCTCCTGGCCTTTCAGCCTTTCACCTGGGAGGGGGCAGACAGATGGTGGAGAAGGGCCCTGGGTCTGGGCCACCACCTCGAGGGCTGGACCCCGGCCTGCCGGCTGCACTTACGGATCAGCTCGGCAATGGCCCGCTGCGTCCGCTTCTCCAGCTTCTCCAGCTTCTTGGCCACATCTCTCTTGAGGTCCCTGCAGGCAGAGGCAGGGTGACGGCTTGGGGGGCACCTGTACTCCCTGGCGGCCCACTAGGAGAAGACTGGTGCTTCCCTCCTCTCTGCACCCTCAGAAACTCAGCCCCAGGGAGGCAGAGGCAGAACACCCTCCCCAGGCAAGGGGCCAGGCCAAGGCGTGCTCGGGACACTCCTGGCCCGGTCCCTTGGTGAGTCAGAAGTGACTTGCCCTGGGTACCCCAGCTGGCTCAGCCTGCTCCCCCAGGCTCTGGGCTTCCTAGGCACACACACGCCCGAGGCTTTTCCTTCTCAGGGAACACCGGCAGCCGGTGCTGTTCTCCATCTCACACTCAGGGCAAAGGGACAGAGCCCAGGGCAGGGTGAGCCCCAAGCCTCCCACCCCAGCGCCTGCCCTCCCCTCCCCCTCACCCAGTGGGAGCGGCTCTACGGACCAGGAGGGTCTGAGGATGGGCACCTCAATCTACACAAAAGCAGGGAAAGAGGGGAGCAGGGACAGAAGCTGTGCCTGCCTCTCCCTCACCTGCTCGGCACGCCCTCTCAGCGCATCCCAGGCCCGTGGGGAAGCGGCACGGTCCCCGCCCCACAGCCCGCGCCTGGCCGCAGCAACACTCACCAGTCGGGCTTCCGGGGTGCCAGGTTGGCCAGGTCCTGCGGGGGAGACGCGCGTCAGGGTGCAGGGCCCCGGGGATGTGGGACGACAGGGCCAGAGGGAAGGGGTGGGAGGAAGGACAGCAGGGGCACAGGACGGGGGCGATGGAAGGACCACCCTGGCAGGCACTCACCACTTCCTCGATGACAGGCTCGGGCTTGGCGGCCTCCAGCTGCTCCTTCACCTTCTCTTCCACTAGAGGGCGCAAGACAACAACGCAGGCCCCTCAGGAAGGCGCTGCCCCTGCTGTCCCACCCACCTCTTCCCCGGCTCCCAACCAGGCAGTTCTGGAGGGGCGGCCTGGGCCCCCCATGGAACAGAAGGGCCAGCAGGGAGCTGCAAGTCAGAGCTGACAGGACCCAGACCACTACTTGTGGCCACAGCCTGCCCACAGTGGAGGGCTGCCTGGATATCCAGAAGTGGGGTCTCCTGTGTCCTGGCCTGGCCGGAGCCACAGATGGCTTTTCTTCCCGTCCCAGCTCAGATGTGCACTGACAGGCTTCCGGGTCTCCTAGGGGGTCAGATGCAGAAGCACCCACAACTCTGGGCTCCTCCAGCCCGGTCACCCAGGGGCCCCTGGGCGCAGTCCTGCTCTTTGATATGAGCGGGGTGCTCCTGGTCCCGAGGCCAGGCTGGCTCCCCGTCCCTCTCTGCAGCCTCATCGCCCCTGCCCTGATCTTGCTGCTGCCCCCCAGGTGGGTCCGATCACAGAGCATCACAGGCAGCGTGGGGCCTCAGGGAAGGGGGAAGCGGAAAGCAGCCGGGAGGCGGGCGGGGGCCGTGGGACACGTCAGGCATGCATCTGTTTGCCTACAGCGGCACCTGGGCGCTCACCTGTAACTGGTCCTGGGAGGCACAGGCACCAAACACATTGTTTTGGTTGGAAAGGGTGGCCGGCCACAAGGCAACCAACACCAACAAGTTCTAACCTGCACATCAGGTACTAAACAACCAATACCACACAAAATTTCTGCATCAAAATGCATCGAGTAACAAAATTTGACAAGTTTCAAAGTGGTCAAATACAAGGTGTGAGTGTATACACTAGGCAGTCCTGGGGATGGAACCCAGCGCCTCGCTCCTGTTTGGTAAGCATTCTACCATGGAGCTGCCCTGTGAGCCCTGAATGTGTCTGTTCATTCATTACTTATACCATTAAAAGTTAATAACAAAACCAAGTGCAATCCTAGTGCTCAGGAGGCTGAGGCAGGAAGATTGCCATGAGTCTGAGGCCAGGCTGGACTATATGAGTTCAAAAACAGCCTGAGTTACATATCGAGACCCTGCCTCAGGAAAAGAAAAAAAAAAAAAGAAATAAGTTGGGGCTGGGGATTTAGCTCAGCGGCACAGCGCCTGCCCAGCAAGCACAAGGTTGTGAATTCAATTCCCAGTACCAGGAAAAAAACAGACCCTGCCTCAAAAAACAAACAAGAGCTGAAAATAGGCCTGGAGATATAGCTCAGCATTTGCCCAGCATGTGCGAGACCCTGAGTTTGATCCCTAGCAGTGCCAAAAGTTGGAAACATGGGGCCAGGGAGCAGGAGGTCCTGGCAGGCACGTACGCTGGGCCCAAGCCCTGGCTGCTTCGCTGCTCATACCATGGCAAGGCTGGAAGCAGCCAGTCCCCGGCCCTGGTGCCGCCTGCTGCATGCTCTAAGACCCACGGGACTAATCAGCGGCCCTGCTGTCCAAGGGGCCCCGGACCACTTCCGTTCCTCACCCCAAGGAATCCTGAGGCCAGGGCTGAGAAGACGCAGAGGCTGCTCTAAGCCTCACAGCCTCCTGGGAAGACTGACTGTGCCCCCGCTGGGGATATTGCTGGTGAGCGGGTCCTAGAGGCCCAAGGAGGCAGTCACCTACCTGCAACTGGTTTGGCCTGGGGGACCCTCCTCCTTTTCAGGTCCTCATCCTCTGGGACGTAGTTTCGTAGCCTGAGTTCCCTGTGACAGCAGAGAGCACGGCAGAGATGAGTCACCTGCAGGACAGCCTCGCTGTGTGACCTTCGAGCCAAAATGCCCCATGCCTACTCAGGCAGGCCACTTCCTGACTCCCCTCAGCCTCTCCAGAGATAGCCAGTTTTAACGGACATAAAAAGCAGAGGCACCATGGGGACAAGTCCCCACCCTCCCCAGCCATTCAGGGCCAGGCCAACTGCCCCCCAAGGGCCCTGTCCATGCCACAGAAGTACAGGATCCTATGGCACAGCACCCACTGGGTTTCTCCAGCACCATTTCACGTGGGGACTGCCACGTGAGACCACAGCGGGGCGCGTGGCTGGGCTGAGTTAGTCTTGCACTGGAAGCGAGGGGTCACCCAGCAGTTCCCCCAGCCCAGCCCCTCCTCAGTCTTGCAATCTGGGGCCAAATTACACAGTCCTTCAACTGCTAGTGGAAAAGGCCTGCGTGCGCTACCTCAAAGGTACGTGGCCGTGTGTGGAGGGCAGTGACTCGAGCACAGGTGCCCACAGGGCACCTGAGGAGTGGCGGGGTGCTGTAGCTGGTGGAAGCATGGAAGGACGCCATGAGGAGGTGGCAGACAGGGCCAAAGGACGTAACACACACGAGGATGACCCCACCACACAGTTGTGGGGAGCGGCCAGGGAGGCTGCGGGACAAGCGTGACCAGGGCAGGTCCAGTGCACAGCCAGTGCCCCCACCAGAGGCCCCTGAAATTCCACCAGGACACCCGCCTGTGTGAAGGGGGAAGAGCCACACAGCTGCTTCTGCCCCCTCTCCCCCGCAGGGGTCTCGGCAGATCCTGGCCCCTCACGCGCACACGGACAGCACTGCCCTAGAGAGCAGAGGCCCTGGTCACTGGACGGGGCAGTCAGCTCAGAGTGCCTGGGGGCTTCAGAAGGGGATCCCCACCTCCTCACCACCTGTCTCAGGTCCTTGACCATGGGCTCCTCAGAGACTCCTCGGCTCCCAGAGAGGGGAGTTTCCCCAAAGAGGCCACCCACTATCTGTCTCCCATGACCCCTCCATCCAGGCAAGAGGGGAGGACCGGGCTCTCCAGGGGACGCGGGGACTTGGGCCACATGGCTGGACACCAGTGGCAGTACCTCCGGCTCACACACCACACCAGCACTCCCATCCCCAGGGCCCAGCTGACCCGCTGGCGTGGAGGAAACCCAGCCCACACCGGGAGCCCACTTGCCCTAAGGGCAGTGACCCCCGCCTCCTCAGGCCTGCTGCGGCCTGGGGTGAGCAGAGGCGCACTGGGGCACACTGGGGCACACTGTGAGAAAGTGAAGCTGACTCGCAGCAGTGACTTGTTCACGGAAGGGTGGGGAGAAAGCGGAAGAGGAACTGGGTGTAGGAAGACAGTCCCAGGGATTAGTGAGAAAGAAAACCCGGCTCAAGCTTCCGTGAGTAACCCTGGCCTCCGCCCACGCCTGCTGGAAACAGAAAGGACGCAACAGGTGGGCAGGAGGCCGGGCCAGAAGACAGGCAGCGGCCCCCGCCCAACACCCTGTGCGTCCCACGGCTGAGCCTGCTCACACGGTCAGGAACACCTGGCCTTCTAGGCCTTGGTTTCCCCATCTGCAAGCACAAAGGCTATGCTGGGTTCCAGCTCTCTCCAGAGAGCAAATGCCCACTTAACTGCCTCCCCCTGCCAAAGGGGAGCAGGCACAGGGGAAGCAGCACTGGGCTCTGCTGGGGACCTGGCCCTTCCAAAACAGGGCCCAGACTCAAGCCCCCTTCTACAAATCACTTAGCAAGGCTGATGGGGGATACAAACATCAACTTGGAGAAGCACTATGCAACAAGGCTCAGGCCCAGGCAGAGATAAGGGAAGTGTGACAATATAACACCGGGCCTCTCTCCCTTTGGACTATCTGTTTACAAGCAGTGGCTCCAAACCTGCACTTCCTGCAGTCTTCTAACAGCAGAGAGGAGAGAAATGTGCTGAGGGTGACCGCGGAGTAGTGCCCTGCCAAAAGGTAGAAAAGATTCTCTCTGGAGGACAGTAAATGACCCAGAACCTCAAATTTATCTCCAGAAATTTTCATATACAACATCCAGGATTCAAGTAAAACCATGAGGAAAAATAAACAGAAATACACGCACAAGAAATATACACGCTGGAATTATCAGAAATGAAATTTAAAATAATCACAATTAATAAAAATTCAAGAAAGTAGACCACAAGATAATTTTAGCAGAGAACTGGACACTGTAAAAATGAATTAAATGGAGCCAGGTATGGTGGCACATACCTATAATCCCAGCATTCAGGAGGCTGAAGTAGGAGGATTGCCACGAGTTTAAGTCCAGCCTACACTACATAGGAAGACCTGTCTCAAACAAACAAACAAAACTAATTAAATGGAAACTCCAGAGCTAAGAAATAGAACCAAAATTTAGAGCTCAGTGAAAGGTCTGAACAGCAGTTTAGATAGAGGTGAAGAAAGAACAGTGAATGTTAAGATATGCCAGAAAATATCCAGACTGAGGCACAGAAGAATTTAGTCAGAAAATACAAAAACTTACAAGACATAATGGAATGGAATGAAAGACCAACACATATATAACTAGAGTGTCAGTAGTAATATTCAAAGAGACAATGACTAAAAATTTCAGAATCAAAGAATCATACAGAATTAATGAAGGAAATAATCATCAACCAAAACCACAGGTTAAAGAAAACTACCTTTAACATAGGTTAAAGAAATTTACTAGGGTAAAGTAAATAACCCCAAAAAGCATACCTAGACAAGTCACTGCCAAACAACTAAAAAAGAAACAAAAACCCAAAGAGAAACATCCAACCTTCAAAGAAAAAAATACTAAGACTGCCAGCAGACTTCTCAACTGAATGCATGGAAACCATTAGCTAGTGGAATGCTATCTGAGAGGTATACAGAGAAAATAAAACACCATAAAAGAATTCTAATCTATTTCACAAGGCTTCAAGGCAGAAAATCCAAGACAGAGCCAGGTATGGTAGTACACACCTGTAATCTCAGCACTCAGGAGGCTGAGGCAAGAGGATTGATTTGAGTTCATGGCCAACCTGGACTACATAGTGAGTTTAAGGTCAGTCTAAACAACATAATGAGATCCTATCTCAAGAAAAACCCTGAACAGAGAAAAAGAGAGAGAGAGAGAGAGAGAGAGGGAGGGAGGGAGGGAGGGAGAGAGGGAGAGAGAGAGAGAGAGAGAAAGGAGGGAAGGAGGGAGGGAGGGAGGGAGGGAGGGAAAGAAAATTCAAGACAAAAAAAAAAAGAAAATTCAAGACAGAGGGGAGCCTGTGACACACACCTATAACCCCAGCACTCAGGAGGTTGAGCAGCATGATCACTGAGAGTTTAAGACCAGCCTGACCTACATAGAGACCCTGTCTAACCAAAAAAACAAAAAAAGATGTAAATGACATCAAAATGTTTTGAGGCCTAGAATTGTATGGGAAATGATGAAAGTGCTACTACTTTTTATTAGGCTTTGTTAAGTTAAAGATGTAGCCGTTATGTCTATGGAAACTACTTAAAAGAAGGGAAAAGAGTACATAAGAGTATATAATTAACAAGAGGAAGGAAATGAGATGATTAAACCTAAAAGACCTGAACTGAGATAAGAAAGGAAAGGCAAAAAACACAGTAAGGTCCTAGACTCCCAACCTCCCTTTACAGCAGCTGAGGCTGCCACTGCCCTGCTCTGGAGCCTGGCAGGGTGTGACCACAGTGCCAGCCAGACCAGTGCGGTGGGCCACTATCCCAGCCCATGTCCGCCAGCCAGGAGACACTGAAGCTGCTCCAGCAGCGGCCACTGGCAGCTGATGATACCTTTCGGGGCCACAGGAGCCCAACGCTGCAGAGGGAGGAGGTGCTGGAACCTCGGACCCTCAGTGCTTTGGAGAGCCGGGGGAGATCGTGCCGTCCTCAGCACACGTGGAGAAAATCAACGCACCTGTGAATCCCAAGGCTATGTGTGGAGCGATCAGTGTGGATACCAGCAGTGGACAGAGCACTGTCCTGCAGGACAGAGGTCTCACAACCCAGGAACATGGCCTTCCCACCTCCCCCACCGGCCAGTAGCCTCTCACAACGCCTCTCCCCCCTCCGCATGTGGGTCACCCCCACTTCTGCATAATACACCAGCAGTAGCCAAAGAGCCTCCTTCATCCTCCCTCTCTGTCTGTCCCTAGTCCTGGTCCCAAACTTGGTATCACGTCTAGTGAGCCCGGAAATGGCCCAGTAGGGGCCTGGCTTATCTTGCTCATCTCTGCAGCTCTCTCTCTGTAAGTGGGTATAGAGCAGACCTGGACAGGAAGACAGAGCAGGATCCAATTCCACAGCCCTAACTCCTATGGCCAAGGCAATGCCAGAGGCAGATGACAGGAAGTGTGCAAAGATCCCCAGGCTCCTAGCTCTCAAGGAGCTGTAGGCAAAGGTACACGAGAGAGCCAGGCCTCCCCATCCTACAGCTGCTGCACAAGGACACAGCCACCAGACCCCCTTCCTGGGGCAGGGGGACACAGTGAGCAAACTGGCTATATGCCAACCAGAAATGTCACACACACAGCAGAGGGACAACACACTCTATGACCCTCCCTGGAATGAACACCAAGACACACTGCAGGACTGAGAAGAGCAGGAGGAGGATGGGGAGTGGAGTATGCAGATACGGGAGGATTCCATCTGGTGCACAGCCTGTGGGAGGGTGAGGCAGGAGGATCATTTTGGAGTTCAAGACCAGCCTGGGCAAGATAGCGATTTCAAGACCAATCTGGGCTACAGGGCAAGACCCTGACTCAAAAAAATACAATAAAATCTTTCCTCAAATAGCTATACCCATTAGGTGGATCATTATACAACCACTGAAAATAAGTTTGTGTAAAGGATTGGTTTGAACATGTAACAGAAAATTCACAGGGGGAAATGTTTTAACCTTCTTCAATTTTCTGTAATTTCCAGAGTTCCTGAAGTAATCAGCATTCTAATTGCTGCACCTGATCAACCAACCAAGCAGCCAAGTGGAAATGCAAAGAGGAAAAAGGCAGAGGGGCTGCAGTGAGGCCAGCCTCCAGGACAGAGGGCAGCGGGGCTCTGTAATCAGGCAGACCTGGTGTCTGTGCTCCAGGCCTCTCTGTGAGCTGGCCATGGGCCAGCAATACCAGGTTGTCCCCTGGACACAGGGAAGCAGAGACCAGGTCATGCTTTGTGGGGGGGCGTTCCTGCTTGGACGCCTACAGGAGGGCAGTGCTGCAAACCCAAAGACTTCCAGGGTACTGCTCTTGGGCCAGTGCCTTGGGCCACCTGTCCCCTCTGTGGCCACTGTCAAGCTGGACCTTGCTGTCTCTCCACAGTGGCACACACGGTGGCCATGCCAGTGCTGCCCTCTTACTGCCTCTGACCCAGGGCCTACAGGGTCCCCAAACAAGTCTAAACTTCACAGGGTCCTGCTGCAGGGATAGCTCCACCTGCTACACCTTCCCACCCTTCAGACTTCATGTGCCACTACCTGGGGCGGCACCCACCCCGCCCGGCTCTCCACCCGGGGAACCCTGTGCATGCGCACTCCTCCTGTGTACCCAGGCCCCACCTGTCTCTCCCACCAGGCACGTGACATGGGTGCTGTGCGCTTGTCCTTCGGCTCCAGCTGGTCAGCTCTGGGACACCGAGCTCCAACCCTCAGCACACACCTGCTCCAGGCTGGGGGAAGGAACCCAGGGACGCCCAGCGAGGAGCCCTCCTAGGCTCTTCCTGACTTGTGCCTGCAGACAGAAAGCAGGGCTGGGTCCCCACAGCCTGCTCCCGAGTGACTTCTGTGGTCTTCAGGGCCCAACAAAGGGTGAGTCCAAGTTTATGTTTTCCTGAGCCTTCTTCTAAAGTGGGTAAAGTTCCTTACCCACTGCCTCGCTCTGCTTCCTCCTCAGAAAGACCTACCCGGCATGGGAGCAGTGTGGTGACCACAGCGGGGCCTCCTAGGCCAGCTGTAGCAGCGCGGAGGCTCAGGAAATCACCACTGGGTGTGTTTTTTCCATACCCTCTCAAGAGCTACCGAAGGAGGGGTGCAGCGAGGTGATGTAGTCTATACATGCTGAAGCCCACAAGGAGAGCTCCACACCAGCCTGTGAAACAAGGCTTCAATATGATGCACTCAGTCCAACTTCGTCCTCGGCAGAGCTCAGAGAAAAAAACTGCTCAAGGGAGACTCATGGCCCCGCCCCCTCACTCAGGCTTCCTGACTTAGCCTCTCTTCTGTCCTAAAGCTTTCTGTTTGTTTTTTAAAAGACAAGGTCTCACTAGGTAGTAGTTTAGGCTGGTCCTGGACTCACTATATAGCCCAGGCTGCCCTCAAACTCACAATGGTCTTCCTGCCCCAGCCTCCCGAGTACTGAGATTACAGGTGTGCGCCACCACACCTGCCTGGCCCTATAGATCTTGGGGACACTCCACACTCATCCACTGCCCTGGATCCCAGCAGAGAGGCAGACAGAAGATGGATGGGGCAGTCCACATGACCAGCTCCTAGGGACGAGGTCCTCCTGGCCATCCAGCCCTCTCAGGGGCCAGAACGAGCTGGCATGCGGCTCTCCTCATGGTAACAGACCCAGAGGAGGCCCAGCCAGCCTGGGAAGGTTTCTGTCTTTAACCTTCTGGGTAGCAGGCGCAGGAGCCTCCCAGGATACACATAACCCTCTCACACTATTTACTTTAGGGTCGGCACATCAAGACCCACCCTGTGTCCCAAAGCCAATAAATAACACCTCCCAGCTGCTGCCACTGACCAGACCCTAAAAAAATCAGGAAAACCAGCAAGGAGGCAACCAGACCATGCTGGGCCTCATCTGGACAGTTCTCTCAACGTTCCTTAATGCACCCAAACCTCTTGACACAGCGATCCTGCCCCAGGTAGACAATCCCACTGAAACAGTAAGGAAACGGGCACACAAAACGTTGCACACACACACAGTTCTGGCAGTGTGAGGAGCACAGTACCAGCAGGGAGTAGGGAGAACCCCAGAAGACACCACTGGGCCTTCCGAGGAGAGAACCAGCTGGACACAGCGCAGCACAGTCAGTAAAGAAGACAAGATCGGGACAGAACACAGACACTGGGAGGACCCAGGCCAACAAGGATGTTTTTGCTTGGAAGTTAACATTTTCCTTTGGGAGCCCAGATCGTTGGCATAATGGAAGTTCACACCAGTAGGTACAGGGGGCTGTCCTCTGTCCTCTAGCTGTACCAACAAGGCTGCTCTGACCCACCTGGCTGAAGACAGCACAGGGTAATGAAATCCCTGCCCTGTCTCCTATCCCACCCTGCCCAGGCCTCCCACCCTCTGACAACCACAGAGAGCACAGGCTGCCTGCAGCACATGGCCCAGAAACTGGCTGAGTGCAGGACAGGGTCAGAGCACAGTGCCAGGAGGATGATGCTGGCGAACACCTCCTCAGAGGGGCAGGACCCCTGTGAGCCCCCCCTCACCCCAGGACCCCCCTCCAATGCAGAAGTGGTAGCTGACGTTTAGTAGATATGGAAACGATCCAGAGACTCTGGACGTGCCTGAGCTGAAGGACAAGCAAGAGCCAGAATCTAACCCCAAGTCTCCTTAGGGACTGACCATCACTGTGGAGGCGAAGAGCTACCTGATTGTAGCCCCGCCCAGGTAGCAGGGGCTCGGTCAGGGCTCCAGGCAGCGAGGGAGGAAGTCCAGCCACTGCCACCTCCGTGGAGTGTAGCTGTAGCATCAGCTTGGAAATTCCTCCTCCATCCTCAAACCCCCACCCTCTCAGCTCACTCTGCTACGTGGTGAACGTTTCATTAGCCCCAAAATCACAGTGAGTCACAGGTGTCGGAGGCAGGAGGAGCTTGAGAAATAACACAGCCACATTCTCACCTTCAAAACAGGCGGCCAGGGCCAGGGATGTAGCTCAGGGGGAGGCCTTGGGTTCAGTCCCCAGCACTGAAACCAAATAAGCAAATAACAAAACCCAAGGCCAGGAAAGGACTGTCCAGAAACGAGGCCCGTCGGCAAGCCCCACCACACAGATCCACAACTACCGCCACGGGGTTCACCAGATCACAGCAGTCCTAAGGTCCACCTGTGGCCCCTGGAGGGTAGTTCAGAACCAGCCAGAACCTGTTCCAGGCAATGCCCAGGTTGGGTACCAACCTGCCTGTGCCACTTTCACAAGACACTGAAGAACCCAACCCCGTCGCCTCAAGTGCCAGCTGAGCTCTGCACCTAGCCCACCCAAAAGCCCACAGCCAGTGGGAGCTCACAGCATCAGAAGAGCTGACATGCCCAAGTCAAGGCCTAACAAATGAACTGTGGCACTCGTGAACACAGTCAGCAGCCAGAGAACTGTAGAGAAAGTGTTTAACAGAAAAGTCATGGTAGGTTAAAAAAAAAAGGTGCAAAGCCATAGGATATGTACAGGTAGATGTCAACCTGTATTTTCTGTTTTCTACTATTAGAAAAACCTCAATGTACTTTAAATACCAATTTAAACTTAAAAAGAGAAATAAAGGTACGTGGTACTGATGTGAATCCCAAGGGCTCAGAGCTGCGGGCCGGCTGGCTACACTGACCATGCAGGAACCAATGCCCAGGTACAGGGAGGGGTCCACATGGCACCCCCCCCACTCCCAGGGGCCACTCTGGGTAGGAGGAAGGCATTCAGCCCAGCAGACAGCCTGGCCTACACATCTCCTACACCTGCTGCCAGGGAAGACACACCTCTCCTCACACAAGAGGGCACACAGGACAGTCACGGTGGTCCCCACGTCGGGGACCACTGAGGGCCAGGAGGTGGAGCAGAATGACACCTGGCCCAGGACTCACAGGCAGAGGGTGGTAACGGCTGCATTTCCTCACTGGTGTCATAGGAAGCTGGGTGAGCTCATGGTTCCCATCCCAGTGCACCTCAGAGAGGAAGCAGGGAGGATCCCGCTGCCAGCTCCACTCCCTGTAGCTGGGGAGATTTCAAACAAGTGACTCTGCCTGCCAAAACTGCAGTTCCCACACCTATAAATGTGGACCACGCCTGGCCCCTGAGCAGATAGCGATTTCAGGCTCCAGGCCCTGGAGTCCTGTTGTGAAGGTCACAACACAGGATGTCATGACTTCTCCCACGCAGCAAGTACCCACCCGTGCCCCACCCCTCTTACACAGAAAGGATGTGCCAGGCACTGGTCCCAAGGTGAGGGATGTCACCATCTTCCTTACACTGTCGTCTGGGATTCACTCTCCTGCATTCGCAGGCCTATTTCTCAGAAACAGGGTCAGGTGACAGTGCTACAGGTCTCTGTGCTGCTGCTTCAGCAGAGGAAAGAGCCACTGTGCAAAGACACACGTGCATGCGCACACACACACTGAGACAGGACACCGGGGCCGGAGCCAGGCGGAGGTAACTCAGGGGTTGAGATAACTCAGGAGTTGAGGGTGGGGCCGCTCCTAGAGTGGAGCAATGTGCGCCAAGTCAAGATGATGTCACAGAGCTGTCATAGGCCCAGCTGCAACGACACCATCCCCAGGAGCCAGCCCAGAGAGGAGTGGAAGTCAGGCATCTGGCAGACTGAAAGGCTTGGGCCTCAGCCAGGGTTGGGCCTCAGCTGGGTGGCACTGTGTTCCACAGGGGGTCAGCACATGTGAGCTGGGGAACAGGTTTCCCAGCTTTGAAGCAGGAAGGCCATGGCCTGGTTTCCTTTGCAATACAAGGCACGGGTGCACACGCATAAATACACACACGCACGCGTGCATGGAGCCACTGTCAAAGCTCTTGCTGGTGCACACCTGTGGGAGCTGGGGCAGGGGAGGCCTTCCTTCTCCTCCCACCTGCCAGCTCCAAACCAACAGAGGGCCGGTATCAGACAGGGCCCTGAATGAACCTGGGAGCTGCTTCCAAATCCTGAGCTTGCTGCATCTATAGTTTCTATTATTTCAAAGCCCACTGCTGAACCAGGAATTATCTCAACATTTATTTCCCCATGTCCCTAGGTAAAAAAAAAGCATGATGAATCAGCTATGCCTGTCGATGGACCTGGTCACCAGCTACAGGTCTGTGTGGTGTGTACAAGGCCACCAGGCCTCCACAAGTGATGCCAAAGTGACCTGGAAGGTGCCCGGGGTCACTCAGGGATTGACATTCAGCATGGAATGGCAAGGCAGAGAGGAGCTGGGGAGGAAAGGGAAGAGGAGAGCCTGCCCCCACTGTGGGAGCTGGGCCAGGCGCATGCGGGACAGCTCAGCCTGCCCACCCAGGCCTCAGGCAAGATCTGTACTGCAGGAGGGGGTTGGAGTGACCCCTGGCTATGCCTCCCCAGCAAGGTCCACCCACCCACTTGGTGACACTACAGCTTCAGCCTTCTGGGCCTTCATTACTCAAATTCCATCCTCTGACTCTAGACCTACCCAAGAGGCATATTCTCCTCGAGGCCCTCTTCTGCTGCCCTCAGCCAAAGATGACCCCAGGCACGCCATGCACTCATCGGGATACTTCCGGAGGGCCTGGCAGCTGGGTCACCTGGGCCAGTCTGGATGGAGCAGGCTGCTCCACCCCGAGGACCCATTCCTCCATTGGAGCAGGAAGGTCACAGCTTTCTCCCCACCAACAAAGGGGCTATGGCAGGGCTTTGGCCTGCAGGCCCCAATCCATAAGCATCCTGCTGGGTCCCTTTCTAGACTTGAATTATACGTGAGGGACAGGTCCTCTCCCTAGGAGGACATTGCCTCTGGGCATCCTGCTCTTCCAGGAGGCCCAAGCCTGGACCTGAGTTGAGGGTGAAATCTGGCAGGTCTGATTTTGTGTTACAGATCAAGGCTCAGAGAGCCTTCCTGAATCCGAATGTGCTCTGGTCAGAAGTCTGCTGCTCTCTCGGAGCAGCAAACACAGGTGGCACAGGTGCTCATGAGGCTGGGCTTCCTGCAGGCAGCAACCCAGGGCAGGCAGGGAAGCCCGCCTGCCAGAGCCTCCAGAGTGTGGCCCTGAAGCCACACTTTCTTCTGGTCACCAGCCCAGACCTGTTCACCACACCATGGCAATCCTCCTGCCTTAGTTTCCTGAATGATGGGACTAAGGCTTGTGTCACCACATCCAGCTTTTTATTTATTTATTTTTAAATTTAACTTAATTTTTTTTTTTTTTTTGGACAGGGTTTTGCTACACAGTCTAGTCTGGCCTCAACTTGTGAGGCTCCTGCCTCAGCTCCCTAAGTGCTGGAATTACAAACCAGGCCTGGCTGCTTTCCTTTTCAGTTGTGAACAGTTCAGAGAGTAACACAGCTCATCTGCTGGGCTGCCCCAAGTCAACGGACACTGCCTCTTGCCATCTGTGTAACAGGTTTGCCTCTCTCTCTTTTGTCTTTTTTAAACATAAAAGCAAAGGCTGGAGATGCAGTGGTTGGTAAAGCATCTGCCCAGCACATGGTGCAAGGCCCTGGGTTTGACGCCTGGTCTTGCATACAAAAAAAATAAAAAGTGGACATGATAACTACCCTCTCTGTCTTCCCAGGGTACATCTGGAGCCACTGCAGGTCTAGATGCTGGCCGCACTTCTGCGCAGCTCCTAATATCCCGCCCATTTCCCACTGTATACAGACCGCATCTGTCTGAGGTGGGCACTGCGCTGCTGCCTCCCAGGCCCATGCTGGTGTCCTGCACAAGACAGGCAACCAGTGAAGCCAGCACTGTGGGCTGAGTCACACCCACATCACAGCCCTGCATCTGCACCTGACACAGCTACTCCTTCCTGCCCTGCAGTCTCCACCTTGAAATCCACTTTGAAAACCTAAGAGCAAGCCAGAGGAAACCAAAGGGTCCCAGGTGGTCACAACAGATGCAGGAGACTACCAAGAGCCACCCAAGCTGGGGTCTCCGGGCAGAGGGTGATGACCAGGTAGCCGCCTTTCCAACACCAGCCAGGGACCCCAGGCGTCAAGGAAGACAGAGCCCAGAGCCCAGCATGGAGACCTCCCTCCCCGCTAGCACCAAGGCCACCTGGAGCACAGCTGTCACACGTCTGAACCAGGTGAAGGGACGAAGAGCCTTGCGGCCACATCCAGACGGTGTACAGATCTGCTCTGGGGTGAGGAGAGATGGCACGGCTGCCGTGGGGGTCCCCTCCCCAGAGCACAGCCCACCACAATGAGGTCCACCGTGCCTGAAGGATGCTGTCCATGGCAGAGGAAGCCAAGGCCACTGGTCTGACCCCAGCAGAGGCCCAGTCAGGGGTGTAATGACAGGCAAAGCATGAGGCCTCTGGGACGTCACACATGGGGGTGCTGGTCAGACAGGAAGGCTGTACCTGGCTCACGGCCACATACAAGGCAGCGATTAAAAAATACAGTAAACGTTTATATCTAAAAATTTATTATAGTAAAAGACACACAGCCATGAATCACCCTCAAAATATTCCCCCTTTGCTTTAAACACACTCATTGATCTTGCCACTTTCTACAGCAAAGAGTCCTCTTTTCCGAATATCTGTCATGGATTGTGTCTAAATGTCCCACAAAGCCTCATGCAGTCATAGGTGGAGCTTTTTCAGAGGTGGCTGAATCTAGAGTGCAATAGTGCAATGCTAGGATTCAGGGTGCGAGGCTAGGATTAAAGGTGCTAGGATTAAGGATGGGTGATTACTAAATCAGTTCACTGATTGATTTGGCACTGCCCTAATCCCAATAGCCTGTGTGGAATGTAAGGGACAGAAAGAGGCTTGTCTTGCCCTTGCTTGCTTTGCTACCTTCAGCCCACTATGAACTGTTTCTCCTCTGTGATGTCTGTCTGCCACGCCACCCTGCCTTGGAGCCAGCCGACGTGAACTGAAACCTCTGCAGACTATGAGCCAAATAAACCTTTCCTCCCTTAACTTTGGGTGCTGGGTATTTTGTCTCAGCAATGAGGAAAGTAATTAAGACAGTGCCGTTATAAGGTGTGATATAAAATACAATAAACACTACTGCCGAGTCCTATCCAAGGGAAAGGCAGCTCATGAAAACATAACACTGTGTCCTCATCCACTTTATTCACCAGATCTGGCACCATGTGACTTCTGACTCTTCCCAAAGTCAAATGATCATGAAAGGTCAACATTTTCAATCAAATCAGGACATCCAGGCAGCCACAACAGCACAAGCCAGCATCAGGAGAGAGGACTGCAGAGCTGCTGCAGAATGTGGCAACAGTGACGGATAAGTGTGTTCAAAGCAGCAAGGGGGAGGATTTTGAGGGGGATTTATGGCACTGTGTCTTTTAGTGGCAATAAAGTTTAAAAATTTAAACATGCACCTAGTAGCTCTTCCTTGCCCATACTTTTTTGGCAGTGCTAGGAATCGAACCCAGGACCTTGCACATGCTACCTAAGTGCTCCACCACCCAGCCATGCACCCCACCCTTACAGGCATTTTTGAAGCAAAGCAATGAGCAGCTCTGTGGAAGTGCAGCCCTCAAGACTGTGAGGATGAGGCTACCTCCTGCCCAGGCCCACAAGGGAAGCGTAGCCAGACCCTTGCATGTGCTGTACTGGGCAACTTGCAGTGACTCAAGTGCATGCCAGTGTTTAGCGAGTAAGACCAACCCTCTAAAGGAACTACCCGAGGAAAAGAGGCAAAGAGAGCTGAGAAGCAGCCCTGGAGCTGAGTTCAAGCTGTCAAAGGAGGAGGGGAGGCTGAAAGGGCGGCATGGCTGGATGGACAGACACAGCGCTGCTCAGGAAGCGCCGAGCTGGTGGCAAGGTGGACACAAGTCCCATCACCTAAGCAGGGCTTGCCCACGTGAGAGAAGAGGGCCTGACTCTGCAGGTGACACGGAACACAAGGGAAAGGTGCAGCAGGAGGAAAAGCCAGACAGCCAACAAGAGCATGCAGGGAAGGGTGTGGTGTTCGGCTCTGGACAAGGGAGCGGGGCAGACAGCCACTGAGCACCGCACGCAGGCTCGACCTGTGCTTCTCGCCTTCCTCCTCCTCATCTCGGAGCTGCTTGGTCTTTGGCTCCCCATCTTCTTTGTCCTGCGGAGAGGGAGAAAACCACCGCTCAGACAGTCACTCCCACTTCTAGCCCACTCCGCAATGAGCCGATGAGGATAGGACACGCCAGGAGCCACACACTCCAGCACTCCCCATGCTGGTAGACACAGGTCCCAGGCACACGGCAGCCCTCAGAAATGAGCAAGCAGGGCCACGGGGTTTAGGTGGTGGGAAATGGAGCTGGCCAGTGCCACAGGGCCCATGCTGGCAGCCAGCCACCTGCAGGGGCCTGGAGGGAGCGAGGGCAGATGGGGAAGAAGGACCAATGGCCAGCACCCAGGGCTGACACAGCTCAGCCCTCCTGACCTCCCCTCCAGGCCAGAGGCCTCTCCAGAAATACCTGTGCGTGGTAGGCTGGGTGGGTGGAGGACTGAGAAAGGGTCTCTACATACTTCCTTCAGGCTAGCCCTGATCTCACTATGTAGCTCAGGCTGGCCCTCCTGCTTCAGCCTCCTGAGTAGACAGATTATAGGCACACACTGCCATACCTAGACAGAAATGCTATTGAGTTCCCTTTAAGGAACCATGATGCCAGCTAGAGTGGGGACTGTGATGTGCTCTGTGAGACAGAGGAAAAGGGAATTCTTCTGAAGTTTCTATGGGAAAATTTTCTCCCAAATCTATTTCTTATGACTAGTCCCTGCCCCTCCCACTTTTTATTTTTGATGTTTCTTGAGATGGGATCTTGCTATGTTGCCCAGACTAGTTCTTAATTCGTAGGCTCAAGTGATCCTCCTGCCTCAGCCTCCTGCACGGCCGGGACTGCAGGTGTGCCCCATGTCCTTCCATCCTATTTTAGTCTACAGAAGTCCTGTTCATGTCACCCTTGGCATGGTGTGCCTGTTCTCAAGTGCCGAGGCCCACAACAGAAGGACTCTGCTCGCTGCTTCTACCTGCAGCACTGTGTCCCTGGGCCCTCCCGCTTACTGTCTTGCCACTGGGGATCAGTCGGCCCGGCACATGCCCCAGCTGTATGTGTGAGGCTGAGTTTGATGATCGTAGAAGCCAGAGGGGGAGCACAGCCCTAACAAGGAGGCAAGTTAGCGCTCCCCACGTCCTCATGTCCCCACAGGCTGGCCGAGGCATGTACCCTGCCTAAAGGCTCACCCAGCAGAGTAGGGAGGTAGCGAGGGTGCCCCTTCCCCAGAGAGCTTTCTCTGCAGGCTCAGTAGCTGCCAACACCAGGTTCCTTACCAGCCCTGGGCAAGGTCAGATCAGCCAGGCCGCCACCCCCACCTCCCGCCACCCCCACCTCCTGCCACCCCCAACCTCCCGCCACCCCCAGGAGTCCAAGTTACTCATCAACGGATGAGAAAATACTTAAGTATTCAAATGACATTTTAAAAAATCCCCAGCTGCTGGCAGGCAGGGTGCAGCCCCGGCTCTGTGGATGGCGGAGACTAAGAAAGACACCTGCCTAGGTTGCTGAGTGGGCAGAGGCTCAAACAAAAGATACACGGGTGCGGGGGACAGCGCCCCCAGCCTTCCGATTAGGTAGTGACTCTCAGGTAGGACAGTGAGCATCCATGGAAGGACAATCTCTGGGGTGCCGAGCCTGGCCTAGGTTACAAAGCATGACCCCACCAGCTGGACACCCCAGAGCTCAGACCTGGGGGCCCTGGGATCACTCGCCCCACGTCCTCTGTTCAACCTGTGGGCAAACCCGGGAAACAGCTGCCAGGCAAACAAAAACGCAAAGCGCCTGGCCAAAGCCACAGGACCTGTCCACCTGCACTGGCGCAGGTTGGTCAAGCTCCTTCCAGTCTAGGCCCTGCCTTCTTGCCTGTCAAGAGCGGCACCATCTCTAACAAGGGCTCTGATCTCAGCCACCTTCCTGTGCTCCCACGTGAGTCAGATCCGGCCCCAGCCAGCCCAAGCTGCACAGCGGGCAGCACCCTGGGTGCCCAGTGTCCCAGGATCCAAGACACCTGCCCTTCCTGGGACCCTTAACGACCCCCCGTGCCTGCCCTCGCCCCCTTCTAGCCAGTGTTTGCTCTGGAGAACCACGCTGCCTCTGCACTTGCCCCCTTGCTCCACGCGCTCCTTCCCACCCCCGCAACCCCCCCGCTCCCCACCCCCACACCCCGACAGCACTGCTTGCCATTCCTCTTCACATCAAGGTCTTCAGCAGTGCCTGTGTCTCCTGGGGCACCTCGGGGCCATCCTGGAGCCAGGACTATCCCACCCTGACCCCTCACCAATCATCTCTTCTCTCTACCAGCTCCTGCCCTGCAGAGCCTGCAGGAAGGAGGAGCCTCTGTGTGGGACCGCAGGGGTCGCATGAACTGCTCTGGCCCAACAAAGCCTGACTGAACTGCTTTCTAATGTCTGAAATGCTTTTAGCAGAGACAACACTTTTGCAAATAAAATTAGAAGCTGGACGGTGGTGCACGCCTATAATTCTACTACTCGGGGAGGCTCAGGCAGGAGGATCACAGGTTCAAGCCTTGCCTATGCAACTCTGTAAGACACTGCATCAAAACAAGAAAAGAAAGAAGAAAATAAAGAAGATTTGGCCAGGCATGGCGATGCATGCCTGCAACCCCAGCATTTGAGAGGCTGAGGCAGAAGGACTGCTGCAAGTTTGAGGCCAGCTTGGGCTTCAAAGTGAGTTCAAGGCCAGCTTGGGCTTCAAAGTGAGTTCAAGGCCAGCTTGAATTGGCTAGTGAAACCCTGTCTCAAAAAGACAAAAACAATTAAAAAAAGAAGATCTGGAACATAGCTCAGGGCTGGGGTAGGAGGATTTTAGATGCAGGTGTGGGCACATACCTATAGTTCCAGCATGGATAGGCTGAGGCAAGATGTTTGTTTGAACCCAAGAGTTTCAGGCCAGCCTGGGCAACATAGTCAGATCTCATCTCTAAAAGTCAATAAAATAAAATAATAGAGTTGTTAGGCTGGGGGTACACCTCAGTGGTGCTGGCATGCGTAGGATATGCAAGACCCCAGTTAAAGCCTCAGAGCCCCAAAATAAATAAAATCATAGTTTTCTGTTTCCTCATGAGTCAGTGTTGTTAATACTGCCTTTCAAGGACTGCCCATCTATCACCCGCCACTGAGTTCACTGGCATGAAATGGCTTACACAACATTCCCTTACACAGACAATTGAGACAGACTCTCACTAAGTTGCTAAATTGCCCCAGCTGGGCTCAAACTTGCAATCCTCCTGCCTCAGTCTTCCAGACTGCAGGGAAGACAAATGTGCAGGTTCCTTATTATCCTTTTAATGCCTGTGAGACCTATGATGATGTCAGCGCTCTGGCTGAGGTGGACCTCCTCCATCTCCTCAGACGTGTGATGATGGGCTTGCTCCTCAGCTCCCATTCTAAAGGAGGCTTCACTCGCTGACCACCAGCTGCAGGGACAGAAGAGCAGGGCAGCATGGAGCCTCACTGTGGCCCAGAGGCAGGGCCACTGTCACCAGCGCAGTTACCAACAGCCAGGCAGCCAGGAGGGTGGCGGGGGAAAGTGAATGCGGTGTCTTTTCCCGCTGCCCTTCCCACCAGCTCTCAGAAAGGTCCTCCTTCTCCTGCAGCCCCCGCCCTGTGCTATGCTGGCTCTGCCTCAGGTGCAGGGACACAGAAAGCACGCGCCCCACCCTCAAGGACTCCAGTGCACCCAAAGGAGCAGATGCAGACAGTGTTGCTCTGGGCCCTGAGTGTTCTACACCCCTGGGATGTGGCAAGGGTGGGGCTTCAGGGAACAGGCAACTGTTATGATCTGTGTCTGGATGCCCCCCTAAAGCCTCACCAAGTTATGGGGCGGGCTTCTAGAGTTTATGTTTGATTCATCGGCGTGAGTGCTACACTGCCCTGGGGAGGGTAGTTTGCACACAGTAGGAGGGAGGGAGGCTTGCTCTTACTACCATCCGGAGCCACGAACTGTTGCCCTCTGCCATGTGCTACTCTGCCTTGGAGCCAGTCGAGTAAGGACCGAAACCTCCACAAACTGTGAGCTAAATAAACCTTTCCTTCCTTCATTTTGGGTGTCAGGTATTTTGTCTCAGCAATGAGAGAAAAGTAACCAAGACAGCAACCCTCCAGCCCAATCCTCGGTGTCCAACGGAGGAACGGGTGGCTACCGCAGGAGGCAGAATCCTGCAAGGGAGAACTGCAAAGACCCACACAGCCGGCCAGGATGACTGGGGTCCAGGATGACCACGGCAGGGAGGGGTGCAGGCGGGAACGGCTCAGGAACCCAGGTCTATCTGGCTATCTGCTTAAGGTTACTGTCCTCAGGGGCACGGGCACGAGGGAGGGCTGCTTACCCATGGCTCAGGTTTTAGGAGCTGCTGCCCGGGGCTCTCCCTTCCTGAAGCGGGCAGGGAGCTGTGACCAGTCAGCAGAGCCACATCTCTCCCAGGCTTAGCCCACTCCTAAGCTAGCCAGGACACAACGGAGCTCAGGTGCAGAACAAGTCCTGACACCCAGATGGACATACAGGCTGCTGAGAGGGCTGCTGACATTTCCGTGGGAATCAGCCCTTTGCACAACAATCATGAAAAAACAAGGAAGCAGCATGTGGTGGCGCCTACCTGTAATCCAGCTGCTCAGGAGGCTGAGACCCGAGGATCAAAGGTTTGAGGCCAGCCTGAGCAACTTTGCAAGACCCTGTCTCAAAACAAAAAATAAAAAGGGCCAAGGATGTAACTCAGTGGTGGAGTGCTCTTGGATTCATTCCCAGTATTCAAACAGAAACAGAGAGACAGAGATAGAGGAAAGGCCTCAAACCCTCATCTTCCAAGAAGAGGTGGAAGTTTGAGCCTTTCCAGTTCTAACTTGAGCCCAGGGTGAGGGAAAATCAGAGACAGAGAGATGGGCACCCATAACGCCTGAAGAAGGGCAGGTTCCACAACTTCTGGGGTGCTGGGGTACCGTGATGTTCTCTATGGGTACACTGGGAGCTGAGTCCCAAGGGCACCTGGGTAGTAGGGCAGCCACAGGAGCCTGACTCAACCCAGAGATGGGAAGATAAGCTGTGGGGTGACCGTCACCTCGTCCCTGGCTAGACACGGCAGTTCCCTCTGCCAGATTGAGCTGGGCTCAGGGCTCTCCCGAGCCTGCTCTGAGCCCCTGCGAGAGTTCCTGGGGCACTGCTGTCTCACCCTCCGCACCTACACGCTTGAATCGGCCTACAAGCAGCCTAGGATGGGAAGTTTGGCTGTTTTGTTCCGGCTGTGGCCTTGGGCAGGTTACACCACCTGCCCCACCTCAATTTCCTCATCAATGAGAACAAGGACAGTCACATGGACAAAACAGCCCTATTATAAGAGGAAGCAAAAAACCCATAGGCTGGGTGAACGGCCGGAGGGACAGGAGAACTGGGCCCCACCAGGAAGGCAAGGGCTGCAGAGAAAGCAGCAGGGCCACAGCACAAGTCGCCTGGCTCAGGGAGCCCACAGAGCAGTGTCACAAGCACTGGAGACGCTTCAGGCAGGGTGTGCAAGGGATCTGGGTCTGCTGACCTCTCCCCTTAAAGGCTGGGCTAGAGGCAGGCTCAGACGGTGGGGCAGGGAGGCCAGGGACCACCAAGCTTGAGGCTGAGACCAGCTAAGAGCCTCCACTCTGCAGGCACAGCCATTCCCAAGGGACTATGACAGAGAAAAACAGAAGTGCCCAGCTAGGAAAATGGAGATAAGGACTGCAGATAAGAGGCGGAACTAGGTCAGGCCGTGGGGAGACAGGGAGGAGCCAGAGACACTTGGAAAACCCAGGCGCCTCTGAGAAGGGAGGCGGGACTAAGAGACAGAGAGGGGCGCAGCGTTCCTGAGGCAGGCTAGGGTGGGCCTGGGCAGGCAGAGGCAGCGAGGCCGGCCGGCGCCTGTCGAGGGATCCTCGTAAAAGCGCACTGTCCACTCCCTATGGCCCAGGCCCCAGGGCCACAGATGTCCTGCTGCAGGAGTGTGGGAGCTGGCCCCAGGCCTGGTCCTAGTCTTTCCACAAGTCTCCCGGGAAACCGGCCTAGCGCTGGGTAAGGAGTTATCTTTGTTAGTCCACAAATATTGACTGGCTGGCCGCAGAATAGGGTGCAGATTCTGGCCTTGGTGCCCAGGAGAGCCTGGGGTGGGTGGTACCAGGTGAAGAGGTGCGGCGTGGAGGAGTAAGAATCTGAGCTCTTCAGACTGCTGAGAGCAGCAGCCAGGGGGCAAAGGGACAGAGAAGCCGGCAGGCAGGAGGGTGCGGCAGGGCGGGGCTCCTGCAACTCTTTTTCCCCAAAGTACTGGGGTTGGGAATTAAACCCAGGAAGCAGGTGGGACTACCTCCCCTCCCCTTAGTTTTCAATTCTGAGCTAGAGCCTCGGGGGTCTTGTGAAGTTGCCCAGGCTGGGCTGGAACCTGGAAATGCGACACAGTGGAGAAGCATGGACCCCTCTCACCTCTACCAGCCCCAACAGGAAATAACCCCCTCGAAGTCCTGTGGAGAGCAAGGCAGACCATCTCCCTCACTCCTGCACAAGTGGCGGACCTGCACCGGTGCCTCGGCACAGCCAGGCCAAAAGAGGCTCCCACCCCGCCTCACTGCCGGAGGCAGGCCAGGCCAGGCCTTCCTCGTGAGGCCCACGCTCACCTGTGTCCTCCCCTGCTAATGTGGGCTGAGGAATAAGTAAAGTCACCAAGACCCCAGCTGATGGCCTCTGGGAAACAGCCTGGCACCCTGGGGTGTCCCAAGCCCATGGCTCCATTCCTCCTTGGGGCCATGTTCTTACTCCCTACTCTCATCCTGTTCAAGAAGCCCCAAGAGAGCAGGCAGCTGAGTTCCAGGAGCCACAAGAGAGTAACAAGTGCCCGCCCCAAAACTGCATCCACGGGGATCTGGGTCCACGCAGATCTGGAAGGCCTGTCACTGTCAAACCAACCAGCCAGAAATGGGCCCCGAACGCCTGCACAGAAAAACGCTCAGGTGAATGGGACATGTTATCTTTTCTCAGTAATGCTTTTTAGGGCTACTTTTAATCTTTAAAAACAAGGCCCAAACGGAACTAACCTAAGTGCCCATCAACGGGTGAGGAATAAAGAAAACATGGAGTGTGGCACACACCTATGCACGTTCACACATGCGCCTCACACTCACGCATGCACCTCACACCCACATGCGCTCACATCCATGCATGCTCACACCCACACACACAGGCACATGGAATACTATTTTCTCCGGGAAAGGAGGGAGTCCCTGTCACTTCAAACAGGACAGATGAAGCCAGGTGTGGTGGCACATACCTATAATCCCAGCATTCAGGAGGCTGAGGCAGGATTGCCATGAGTTCAAAGCCAGCCTGGGCTACACTGTCAGTTTAGGGTCAGCCTAAACTGTATAGCGAGACCCTGTCTCAAACAAACAAACAATCAAACAAACAAACAAACAGGACAGATGAGCTGGAGGAGGGGATGCAAAGTGAGAGAAGCCAAGTACAGAGAGACACTGCCTGAAGGACCTCACCTACGTGTGGAATCTAAAGAAGGCAAACTCAGAAGCAGACAGGGCAAGCAGACTCAAGGGAGGTGAGTGGGGGAAGGGGAGATGTGGATCAAAAGGTAGAAAGCTCCCGGCACACTGGAAGAGTGACTTTAGAGATCTACTCCACAGCATGGTGACCACATGGGGCAGTGAATAATGTGCTATATATTTCAAAACTGCTAAAAAAAAACAGATTTTACAAGTTTATATTTCAAAACAACGGTAAGTCAGGAACTGATTGATGTGTGAATTAGCTTGACAGGCCAGGTGTTAAATTTTTCTATAATCGGTACATATATCAAAATACCACACTGTACCCCATAATTATATACAATTATTATTTGAATTACCAGTAAAAAATTTAAAAAGGCTCAGTCAGATGTGGTGCACATGTGTAATCCCAGCTACACAGGAGCCCGAAGCAAGAGGACCGTAAGTTTAAGATTAACATGGGCAACTTACTAAGTCCCTGTCTCCAAAAGAAAAATAAAAGGCCTGGGGTGCAGTCAGGGGTACAGCACCCCTGGGTTTAATCTTTAGGTCTGAAAAAAAAAGCTGAAAGTAAGAACGAGTCCCTTGAGCTAGGGCTGTCGCTCAAAGGCAGAGTGCTGCCCAGGGTGAGCGGCAGGCTGGAAAACAGGCCCCACATCCAGAAGGTTTCGCCACAGAATCGTTCATTTCTAAACCATCTAGAAACTCCCCTGGGTGGCTGGATTGGCTACAGCACTTTCAGCAGCATGGTGTTCTTCCCAGGCCATCTGACGATATCCACCCCAGATACCTGATTCTGTCTGGATGTGCATGAGACTATGCCACCTGTCTCATCCAGACTGGACGCTCTGAGAGGCCTGCCCTCCATGGCACCCCAGCTCCTGGGCCCCCGTGGCTGGGCCGATACAAAGTGAATGACAGTGGGGAGGCAGAAGACTCACGCTACCCGCCAGCTCACGAGCTGGGGCCTCTCCTCCACTCCACCATCCAAGCCTCCTGCAGGGTCCGTGCACGACGTTCACCGAGTGCAGGTTGTGGCACAGACACGCCGAGACTCAGAGCTGCGCACATCATGCCACACGCTTCCCTTCAGGCAGAGCTCAGGACAGTGGGGACAGAGATAACCAGAAGCCCCATCCCTTGCTGTCACATGGTCATTTCCACCGCCATGTCTGCTCATTTACCCCTTGGTGATCTATTCCCTCCCTTCTAAGAACCCTACTTCTGTCTTGCAAAATTTGCCCTGCCGCTTCTTGGGGGTGCAGCAGGATAAAATTTAACTAGGTTCCATTAAATGAGAAGAGGGATGCTGGGGAGGACTGGACCCAAATGTTCTTCATTTCTGTTCTACTATATTTCCTACAATAACAGCTGTTATTTTCATTAAATGTTAAAAGCACGCCAAACAACTGATTCTTCATTTAGTTGGGTAATGTTGATATTACTGAACATAATCAATATTATTCCATTAATCACTGTAAAACTTGAGTAAGGTTAGCATTCCTTTCTGTTCTCACAGAAAGGAAAAATGCAGGCCATCAGTTAAGAAGTCATGAGGAGCCACAGAGCCTGAGCTTGCCAGGACTCCCCGCGGGGTGGCCTTCAAGCTTTGGCTGCTCCTCTCTGGAACCCCCACTCCTTTGCTCCCACCTCCTGCCCCACCTGGTGCCTCCACACAACACCAGGGTTGACAGCTAGCTCTTCCTGGTGTCATTTCAGAGCGAGGCTCCAACCAGTAAGAGGCCCAGAACAGTGACTCCGGTCATGGAAAGCACCACGGGCCACAGGAGAGCGATGCGTGCAGCAGTGTAGCGAACTCTGGTTCCCATCCAGGGAGACCTGGACTCACAGACGCGTCCACTCCACCGGGCACAGGTGGGCAGGCCAGCTGCTCATGCCAAGGGCCGCAGGGTCAATGCAGACAGCAGCCTGACAGCAGCATGGGCACACACACACAGGAACACAAGGGCAGAAAGTCCACACACCAAAGCCATGCCAGAACCACGGCTGTGACCGTGGCAATGCCATGTGTACAGTCAGCCCAAGACTTCACAGGCTCAAATGACACCATTCTGTTGTCAAAATGATTCAATAATAAACACAAGAAACCAGAAGAACCCGTCCTGTGGCTTGCTGTGTTGACCGTACTCAAACCCTAAACAGAGTCTCCAGGCCACCCGGCTCGATGAGAGGACAGGAAGCCAAGGCTGGTGCTCAGGTCAGTGTCTACTGACCATTCTCAGCAAACAGACCAGTGCTGCTGGAGGACAAGACGAAGATGGTCTGAAGCTGTGTGTTCTGGTGACCCCTGCAGCCTGGCGCTGCACAGAGACCAGGTCACCACATCAGGACCAACAGCTCCAGCACTTGAGGCTAAAACTGCAGTGAAGAAAGAGACCAACGGTAGCCAGGGACGATGATGCACACCTGCAATCTCAGCACTCAGAAGGTGAGGCAGGAGATGGGGAATTCCAGGCCAGCCTGGGCCACATAGTGGGACAGAAGGGAAAGAGAAGGAGGATGGGAAGGAGTGGAGGAAGGGAAAGAGAGAGGGAGGGAGAGGGGAAAAGAGAAGAAATGAACCAGTGCTGGGCTGAGAATGTAGCTCAGTGGCAGAGCCGCCCCTTTCCACCCTCTCACCCTGGCCCTCTTCTGGGAGGAGAAAGCTGCCTCTGCCACAAAGCAGAACTCACGACCACCAGCACTTCCTTCCTACCAGGCTCCCATGGCGCAGGAACGAGCAGACCACAAGGCCCGGAGCAAGGCCAGCGCAGCTGGGGCCTCCTCCGTTGCCTCACAGAGGACAGCTGGGGCCACCAGGCACATGGCAGAGGGCAGCAGGGCAGTTCTGGGGACCAAAGCAGCCATCCCGTCTCTGTTCCTGAGGACATCGGGCTGGCGCCTGGCCTGAGGAGCACACAGGCTGCACTCTTCCCCATGAGCACCTGCTGGTAACCAGGACATGGGACAGGGTAGCATCTGTCTACATTCACCATCCCAGGATGAGGTACAAACCAATAGCGAGGGCTGAACACCTCAGCGAGGGGCCCTGCAGATGATACCCCTCTGCCTCACATGTGCACCCTTGCCATATGTACCCGTGTACACCCGTTCTGGGGTCCCCAACAATTCCCTGATAGCTGCCAACAGCCAGCCCTCGTGTCTGGCAAGCAAGGCACCAACCCCAACAGCTCCCATGGCCTTCTCCCATGACAGAAGCACCCCTGAAGAGAGGTGGGCCAACGGATATACAGGAAGGGAACAAGTTACTGGAAGGAGAGGTATTTCCCAGCCACACCACGTCCTGCCTCCTGGCACCTGCATCATCCCCGGCTTCTTCAAAGCCTGGGTCCAACTGAGATGCCCAGGTCTCTCCTGTGTGTGTGGACAGTGGTCAAAGCACCCCAAGATCACGTCTGAGCACCAGATGTGAACACCTAACCATGCCATGTGTACAGTCTCCGTCTGTGAGTCCAGGTCTCCCTGGATGGGAACCAGAGTTCGCTACACTGCTGCACGCATCGCTCTCCTGTGGCCCGTGGTGCTTTCCATGACCGGAGTCACTGTTCTGGGCCTCTTACTGGTTGGAGCCTCGCTCTGAAATGACACCAGGAAGAGCTAGCTGTCAACCCTGGTGTTGTGTGGAGGCACCAGGTGGGGCAGGAGGTGGGAGCAAAGGAGTGGGGGTTCCAGAGAGGAGCAGCCAAAGCTTGAAGGCCACCCTTCACAATCCCTCCCCAAAGTTCCTGTTTCTGATATCGCTGCAGCCTACAGACTTTCAGATAAGCCCCCAAACTTGTCCCAAAAGCTAAGAATGCCTTCCCCTGAGAAAAACCACAGTCCAGTCAGCTCCCAAGTCCACGTGCCTAACTGGTACCTTCTGAGCTTTGTCGTCTGGCAGGCAGAATGGTGACGAGCCTGCTGCCACAGGAGGAGTAGAGGGGGAGGGCTCAGGGGAAGGGCACAGAGAAGGGACATCACCACAGGTGCCTGGGGTGGCGGGACCCGAGGAGAAGATGGCGCCTGTGCAGCCTGGAGCACCCTGGAAGTATCTAAGCCACGTGGGCAGCGAGGGGTGCTGAGGTCCCTGGGAGGAACAGGGACAACAAGGCTGAGGCCTGTGTCCAGGCAGAGAGCAAGGGGACACCCAAGGGCACCGGTGCAGTGGGAGGGCACTGAGCAGCCAGCGAAGGCCGGATGCAGTTGGATACAGCACAAGTCAGGGAGGTGGCAACAGCTGACTGGAGTGCTATTTATAAACAGCACTCATCGGGGGCCAGAAAGGAAAAGGCAAAGGTGAATGGTTAGGCCACTGAAAGAACAAGCCGGATGTGGCACAGGCCACCTTCGAAGCCCAAGAACAGCAGAGGGCAGCCCCTCCCAGCTGCACAGCACAGGGAGCTCTGCTTACAGTTCTCTCACTGACAGCTACTGGGGTAAAGTGGTATCACCCATTCAGACAACCAGGCTTGGCACAGCTAGGGGCTCAGCCACGGCTCACAGCACACAGAAGCCACGCAGGTCAGGTGTCCACAAGAGGCTTCCCGACTGCGTCATGCTTCCAAAATGCTTCCTGAAAAACAGCACCCAGCTCAGGTGTGCTTTCTGCACAACAGCCAGAGGAGCGTGCCCATCTCTTCTCAGGGCTGCCGAGGAAGAAGAAGAGCACAAGCTGGGGGCGCTGCAAAGGCCCCAGATGGCATCTGGTATAGAGTAAGCTAGGTCCACCAGTCAGAGAACGAGTTATAAACAGCACCAAGCAAAGGAGAATCTGCTCACAGCTCTAGCACACGGTGCAGATGGGGAGCCCAAGTAGGAGCACATCCTCCTCAAGGGGCTAAGCTGGGGAGTGGGGACTCAGAGGAGGAAGTGCTCAACTGCCCAAGGGCCAATCTGGTCATGGGAGTGGGCTCTAGACACAAACAAGACTGAAGAAGAACAAACAGAAGCTAAGTGTGGTGCCACAGGCCTGTAATCCCAGCACTCTGGGAGACCGAGGCAGGAGGACTGCACGTTAGAGCCCAGCATGGGCAATTCAGTGACTTAGCAAGAGCCTGCCTCAAAATTAAGAAATTTTTAGAAAGGGCTGAGGATGTACCAGTCTGTGAAGGGCTTGGCTTGAATCCCCAGTACCCCACCCCCAGTCAAAAGAAGAAATAGAGGAAAAAAACATTCATATAACACAGACACGCCAAGTGTCCTAAGGGCCACAAGAGATCTAAGCAGTGTGGGGCAAGAGAACGGCAGAAGCTGGGCGCAGACCTCAGGTCTCTGGACTCAAGTTGATAGCTCATACACTCTCTCTCTCCCTCAACAAACCAGTGTATATAACATCTGGTTTTTTCCTAAAACCAGCCAGAGTGGATTTCTGTTGCTTATAGCTGAATGCCTTGGGCACACAGAGCCATCGACAGCAGTAGCCTCATAGCAAAGTAGGGTCAGAGCACCCTCCTTCCACATCCTGTCTGACTGTAGGAGACCCTGGCATGCAGACAGGGCAAAGATTCCGATGCCTGCTTTGCAAATGGAAAAGCCAGAGTGGGGCTGGAGGTAAGCATTCTGTGAGGTGGGCCCCGCATCTCCCTAAGTCTCCTGACCACCCCAAAGGCCAGCAGCTGAGACATCAGGCCAAGGCTCTCACCTCGTCTGAGGGTCACCTTCCCATTCCTTCTATCTCACCATGGAGCTGAGCGTGAAATGTCCTGGACCCCAACCTCGCACCCATGTTTAGAAAGCCAAATTCTTCACAAGTCAATTTCCAGGCAAGTCAGAGGTTTACCAAGGAACAGATGTGCTGAAGCTCCAGGGAGACAAGAAGCTATTTTAACCTCGAATGAGCTGCTGTTCAGACTGTCACAGTCTGCAAGGGAAAGCAAGATGCTGTGTCTAGTGTGATCTACAAGGGATAAGATGCTAATGAGAACCAATGCGAGATACAAGTCAGGACCGGCACATTTATTTGTAGAGGGAGACAGTGCGCCAGCAAGCTCTGACGATCCTCACCTACACCACTTCCTGGGAAAGTGTTTCTTTTTGACTCATGCTCCCAGCTGAAAGGCTCACACGGCTGAGCCATCAGGGGTCAAGTCTGGCTCTGCCAAGTGCCTGCCGTTGGACCCTGGGCGCTCTCTGGTTTCTCTGAGGCAAGTGCGTGACTCCACCTCCAGGGGGCACAGAGCAAGGTCTCCATCAGCACCAACCATGTGACAATGACAAAGGCTGGCACTTGTGTGTCTTCAGGATGATGCCATCTCACTGCCCAAAAGGGTCACATGGCACCTGCACCACGCACACTTCACCACTGTGCTACACGCTGCACCATGTGCCCGGAGGAGACCTCGCCCTTGCACCCTTGTCCACCTGCATGCAGAGGACCTGAGTTCTATCAGAGGCGGCTAGTCAGCGTGCAGGGGCTGGGGACAGGGCAGAGTTCAGGCCCCTTCTCCCCTCTGGCTCTGCTCCTGGTCCCTTCCTCACCCTGGCCCCACTCCGCCCCTCACAGGCTTTCCAGCACCATGGCTGGATCAGGTTCTGGGAGGATGTGGCCCAGGGAACCAAGCCTAGCAGGGACCAAGATCCATCAGCCAAACCCAGAAGAGAAGCAGGGTACCTGAATCCACACGAGGCTCAAAGTTTCCACCTCCAAGGTAGGCGCAGTGGCACACACTGCTAATCCCAGCACTCTGGGAGGCTGAGACAGGAGGATTCCAAGTTTAAGCCCAACCAGGGCTACTTGGCCAGGCTCTGTCTCAAAAAGTGTTTTAAAAAAGGTCTGGGGATGTAGCTCAGTGTGAGGCCCTCAGTTCAATCTCCAGTACTTCCCCCGCCAAAAAAAACCCCAAAAACAAACAGCATCCACCTCCAGGCAGATGCTGCAAGCCTCAAGCCATCAAGCAGTATGCTGTACTGTAACAGCCTCCCTGGGGCCAGCCTCACCTCACTGTCCTCACTCTCACCCTTGCTCCCCACAGGACCAGCAGTTTGCACTGGCTCTCACTCCCAGAGCAGAAGGCACCTGCCTAGGTCAGGACTCCAGAATTCAAATGACTGCAAGAATGCACCAGGGCCAGCACCACAACAGCAGAGGGCGGGGGCTGTCCTTGAAAGGGCAAAGGAAAGTGCACTTTCTCCAGACAGAGCCACACTTTATAGCTCTTTACAGCCTGAATCAAAACAGCCCTGGAGCCTGGAGCATGGCTCTTACTCCCCACAGACGCCATCTCCACAGCAACTACTTTTCCCCTGGAGCACTTTCAAGAGCAGAGCGCTGTCTCTGCTGCAGCCAGGTCAAGGCCTGAGCCCTGGCTGGCTTCACACCAGGCTCCACTCCACCGGGAAGGGTGGGGGTGGTGCCCGCGGGTGCCGAGGAGTGGGGGGCACAGCGTGGGTAATGAGCTGGAAGGTGTATGTGGGATACAGGAGTGGGGTGTGCATGGCAATGCAGGTTGGGAAGCCAGGGTGCAGGGTGTACACCGGAGGTGTGGGTAGGGTCCTTCTACAGCCCAAACTGAGTGGGGAGGGGCACACAACTTCCCTAGAAACAATGAATTAAGGACTTGCATGTCAACTCCGCATTGAAATTCTTAGGGCTTGAACCACAGCTCAGCCGCATCCCAGTCCAGTCCAAATGTCGGCGCTATCATGTTCCTGTCTCAGCCGCCCAGTCTGGTGACTTAAACAACGCTATTATATGTTGTGGCTGGTGTTACCAAGGCCTCCCTGAGGAGGGACAGGAAACTGGAAAGCTAAGGAACCTTAAAAGCCAAGAACTGTTTAAAACATACCGTGCCAGTTTGAAACACCGACTCAGAAGCAGCTGTCTCAGGGCAACCCAGATTTCTAGCAAGAATACCCATCAGTCCAGAGTTCGGACTCGTCTGGATGACAAAGCACAAGGCAGCCCATGCCTGGTCCAGCTAGTCCTTGTCCTTCCCGAGGGACTAGGGTTAGTCCTTCCTCCACTGCACTCAGGAGGCTAAGGCAGGAAGATCACCACAAGTTCAAGGGCAGCATGGGATACATAGTGAGTTCAGGACCAGCCTGAGCTACATAGCGAGATCCTGTCTCAATAAAAAAAAAACAAATCCTGGAAACCAGCTGGGATGCAGCTCAGTCATAAATCACCTGCCTAGCATGCAAGAGGTCCTAGTTCAATCTTCAGCATCCCCGCACTAAAAATAAATTCCTAGAAATCAACAGGAAGTCACAAGCAACCCAATAAAAAAGGGGAGGGGCAAAAGACTTGATGAGGCATGTCACAGAAATTATGAAAAGATGTTCATAACTTCACTGCTGAGAAGATACATGCGAGTTTAACCACACAGGGATGGGGCAGTGTGGCTGAAGGGAGAGTTGAACCCGACCATGTTCTGGAGAGGCAGCCTCACGCACTGCTGCAGAACATGAAATGATACTGAAGTTCCGGGAAAGTGACTAGGGCAGGATCTACCCTAGTGACAGTCACCCTGTGACCTGGCAATTCCACTCCTTGGCATCTACCTTGCAGCTATGGAGTGCACGTTTACTGATCTGCACATATAGAAAACTGGAGAGAGAGCCCTGCCTGCAGGTCCGTAGAACGCTGCCATGCTGAGACTGAGCTACACCACCCAAGGCCCCAGAAATGACGACGGAGGAAAGAGGCTAGACGAAAAACAAGGTGTAAAGCAGGATTCCATTTGCACATGGTTCCGCGGGGGTGGTGGAAGCTCAGAGAGGCTCCCTCTGGGAGAGAACAACAGGAGGGACTGTGGGACGCGGAAGTGTTTGCGTCTTCATCTGTGTGACTGACTCCAGGGACACGTTCGCTTTGGGCACCCTACTGGGCTGATCTGTGTATACCATGTACAGTGTACGTCAATTTAAATGCCACCTCAAGCCAGGGCTGGTGGTACACACCTGGAATCCCACCACTCAGGAGGCTGAGGGACTATGGGTTCAGGACAGTCTGGGCTACATAGTAAATTAAAAGGCTAATCTGGACTAAGGAGCTAAGCCTCGTCTCAATTTAAAAGACAAAAAGAAAAGAAAGGAAGCCACTTCAGACTGTTATAAATGGCCAGTAATCCCAGCACTCAGGAGGTTAAGACACATTGCCCAGAGTCTGAGGCCAGCCTAAAATACATAGCAAGACCCTGTCTCAAAAAAACAAAAAACAAAACCAAGCACTAAAAACCTAAACCCACTTAGACACTAAGATTAGAACCATTAAAATTTAAAGTGAGAACTAACGCAGTCTACAGGACTGTAAGACAAAGGCTTTCCAAAGAGAAGACTCACACAGAGGTCCCTAAGCACACCCACCAGAAAGTTGCCTGGACATGCGCCCTGCCCCCCCACAATGGGAGGATTCACCAGAAAGGTCACACAAACTCTCTTGCCAAAGCTAAGGGGAAAGACTAGAACATGCCTGAATGTCAAGGTTTCTCTGCTTCTATTTCCCTGTCCCTAACCAGCAAGGCCACGGAAGACCAGTTAAAACCTTGAAGTCACCAAAGGGGACTCTACACTGGCGGGAACTCGGTTCCCGTGTAGAGCGAAGGGCCTTGTCCTAGGCTGTCTACCACTACTTCTGCTATTCAGCAGGCACCATGTGAAGGACCTAGAGCAGCCCTGAGCTGCTCCAGTGGGTGCTCAGCCTCCCAGGGGCCACTGGCTCTTCCCAGCCCACCAGGCCAAGTTAAAGGAGGGGAGGGGTTCTCCTGCCTGCTGCCTTTTGCAGAGCCAGTCCCACCCCTGGGAGGAGTGCCCAGAAACCAGCCACACAGCCAGGAGCAAGGCTCCCCAGGGCAGCTCAGGGGACAGGACTAGGTCCTGTGTAACTTGTACCATCCATGCCTCTCTGGGTCTCAGCTGCTGCATCTCTCACCAGGACTAAAGCCAGAGCACAGCAGACAGCAGAAAGAGCAGTGCGCCTTGAATTAGCACCTGCCCATCTCCCGACTCCCACGCTGCATGCCTACAGAGGGGGTCCTGGGCCATCTTCCAGCTGAGGAAGTGACTTGACTCTCTTCCGGCCCAGGGTAGCGAAGGTAAAGGCAAACTGTCCAGGCAACCTACAGTGCAGGGAGCCGTGAGCAAACCCCCCGCCTGAGTGGAGCACAGCCCAGGGGTACCCACCTGGAGGCAAGGGGAGACCACAGCCCTGAACATCTCGGGTGAGCCCAGGTGATGGACAGGAGGGCTGGGCAGGCCAGAGCCGGCTCAAGGGCACTGCTCCCACAGTGCAGCCTCTCTAGGAGGACCAGCAGGTCTCACAGGCGGCAGCTAGGGAGGCCTCAGCAGAGGACAGGAGCGCAAGGCACAGCAGGGCCCCCTCAGGGTCGCCCCCCTCCTCTGAAACAGCAAAACCAAGCTTGCCTGCTGCCTGTCTCACCAAGACCCACTCCCAGTTCCCCACCCCCTACCCCCTGATTTTCTCAGCCCCTCCCCCAACCTGCAGTCCTCTCTTCAATTCCAGAGCGACCTCAGGCCACAATGCTCAGCCTTCTCTGGTGTCTGGTTCTGTCCTCCAAGGCCTGGCTGAGACCTGCGGCCCAAATCCTGTCTACACATGTGTCAACCTCCAGGCCAGAGGCTATTCAGATATCTAGGGATGTCTCAGCCAAAACGTGGCCACAGTCAGACTCTTGCTTGCCCCTGCAGAGTCACTCTCCCTGTCACAAGTCTGCTAAGGCGCAAAGCTGCTCCATGAAAGAACCACCTTGGAATAAATGTTTTGCATCAGTTAAAAAAGGAAGTCATAGCCAGGTGTGGCAGTACATGTTTACAATCCCAGCACTCGTGAGGCAGGATGATTGCAGTGAGTTCAAGGCCGGCCTGGACTACGAAGTGAGAACCTTTCTCAAAAAAAGAAAAGTCACTCTGCCCTGCACTTGACCATCTTGGGGTGGGGGCCCTCAACCCTACAGTCCCTCTGGTTTCTGGACACATCCTAGGACAACAGGCGGTCTGCAGAGGACCAAAGATACCAAACTGCAGCTTTTCCCAGATGCTCCCACGGCAAAGGCGGCCTTGGGAGCCTGACTCAGCCGGCGCAGTTTCGCACACAGCCATGTCAAGGCCCTTGCAAGGGCGACACCATCTGAAACCGCACACTGGCTCACCAACCCCAAGCCTACAAAGGTCCCCACTCTCACTGCCCTCTAGCACTTGGGCCCTGAGAGTGCAGAGAACACTGATCTTAGCAGGAAGGAGGACAGCACACCCCATCTTGGCTGGCACTCTGCAAATCCACTTTCTTTTTTTTTTTCAGGACCAAGGATCAAACCCAGGACCTTGCAGTTGCCAGGCAGGCACTTGTGCCACTGAGCTATATCTTCGGTCCTCTATCTTCTTTTGTGGCACTGGGGATTTAATCCAGAGCTTTTGCGTTGACCTACATCCCCAGCTCTCCTCTTTTTAAATTCTTTTAACTTTGAGACAGCGTTTCAAAGTTGCTAACTGCCCAGCCTTGTGATCCTCCCACCTCAGCTTCCCAGAGCACTGGGATTACAGGTGTGTGTGCCACCAGGCCGGCTCACTGCTGTCTTCTGAATATACTGCTGAGTTCTTCAAGTTTCACTTTCAAAGAACTGTGGCTGGGATGAAAGCAACATCTTGATTCCTCAGAACCTAGGTAGAAGGCTGGGCATGGTGGCACATGCCTATGATCCCAGCACTTGGGAGGCTGAGGCAGGAGGATCACTGCAAGTTCAGGTCAGTATGGGCTACATGGTGAGTTCAAGGCCAGCCTGAATGACATAGTGAGATCCTGTCTCAAAAAAACAAAACAAAACAAAACAAAAGAACGAACATAGCTCACCTTCCCCCCAGTATAGAGGGTTGGGGGGTCTGGACCTTTGAGAGGATGAGGAATTAAAGACAGACACCCAGGTTTAACAGAGGCCTGTGTGTAAGCCCTGGTGCAGGACCCACATCGACATTCATTCCTTCTCATCACCCAGCTACTGAGTCGAATCTCAACTCTACAGTGGAGGCGGACAGTCGGGGCTTCAGACTTGTGCCAGGGCCCAGCGATATGACAGAGGGAGCTGAGCACCACCGGGCCCACAGCTCCACAGCACGCCTCACGGCCATCCTGTGTGAGCAGAGGGAGCCCCTGACGGGGGGCTGCTTATTCCCAGGCACCCAGGGCAGGCAGGGTGGTGGGGGCAATCTAGGGTCAGCAACAACCCAAATGGGCACTGCATGAGCCTCCTCCAGCTCCGCATTTCCTGGTCCTGAAACAGAGATGGCCCAATAACTCCCCTGAAGGCTGCTGCTGGGGCTGAACAGGTGGAGAGATCCTGCCGAGGACTACCACACAAATGCTATGGCTGCCCCCTGCGAAAGGCCGGCACCTCAGGACACAGTGACCTCCTTCGCTGACAGCCACCAGGCTGCTGGGCATGGGCAGGGGCAACGCATGCGAAGGCCGAGGGCAAGCCTGACTCCTCCACAGCGCGCGAGGGCCTCCTCTCCGCTCCAAGCTGCTCCACACTCCACCAGTGCCCACCCCTGGGCACCAACCCCTGTCCAGCCCTGCCCCGCTTGGGTTCCCAGGCTGCTAGTGGCCTCTGGGTTCCCAGCTGCCCTCGCCCTCTTTGCTCTCAATAAATGGAACTCTGGCAGAGACAAGGTTTCTTGCGAGGCGGCTGGGACAGCAGAGATGTGGTATCACATGAGGCAGCCATGAGTCACATGTGGCTGCTTGAGTAGAAATTAATGAAAATTAAAACCACAACAGCTACGTTTTGAGAGCCACATGTGGCTCCTGGCTGTGGGACTGGACAGTATGGATGCCAAAACCTTACTGCACAAAGATCCACTGTGCGGACCTGCTCTGGTCTCTTCCAGTGTAAGCCAGGAGCTGCTGCTGAGCCCAAAAGGTGACAACTGGCCCTGATCTGGGTGCTACACCCAGCTCCTAAGGGGCTGCTGGGCCAGCCAGCCAGTCTCTGTCCAGCCCAGGGCAGCCAGAGAAGCCCAATTCAAGCCCAACACACAGAAAACCAGCAGCCAGGCGGCAAGGGTCTATGCCAAGCTAACCACCAGGGAGCCTCTACTTGACGGCCGAGGAGGAAAGAGTTCAGCAGAGGACAGTCTCACCTCACAGCACCTACTGGACAGCACTGCAGAGGCCACCGCAGGGCTCTATGCACACAGCCTGACTGCTCACCCACTCCCAGCTGGAGAGAAGGGCAGCTCGGGTACAACAGCTCAGGTGTCCCCAGACAAAGAGGCCAGCAGGAGCGGTTCATATTGTGTGCGGTCTTTCCACCTGTCACCCAGGACACCGCTCAGACAGTGCTGCATCCCTAACACAACCCCCTCCCCTAGGGGCTTGCACTAGCCGGAGTCCAGGAGACAGGTTTCCTGTCCAGGCCCTGGGTGTCCCAGTACCTCTAAATCCTCACAGCAGTCATGTCAGAGGGGCTAAGAAGGAGGTGCTTTGTAAAACTATACAGCCACGTGAAAACGGCCACAGAGCTCTACGGTGAGTAACACGGAAGCAGTGTAACCCTAACCTCAGGACTCTGATCCATCCACTATACCACTAAATTAGAAATTTAGAAGCTGGGCGTGGTGGAATCCCAGCACTCAGGAGGCTGAGGCAGGACGACTACTGTGAGTCTGATGCAGGCCTGAGCTACACAGTGAATTCAAGTCCAGCCTGAACTACATAGTGTGACTCTGTGTCAAAAAAAAAAAAAAAACTGTAAGTTTACAATCTGATGGGGGCAGGGAGGGGAGGGGAAGAAGATAAAACCATACAGAAACCAGTGCCATGCCCCAAATCCTGAGACCTCCAACAAATCCATGTGCACAGCAGGGACTCAACGAAGGATCTGCCAGCTACTTAGGCCCAGTAGGGAACCAGCAACAAGCCGCCCTGCAGGGCAAACAGGGGCACTCTTGGGAGAGGCAGGCCACAAAAGAGCTGAACCTGCGACTGTGGTCATGTCAAAGATCAACTAAAGCGTGTTGCACTTCCTCTGAAGAGGAGGCTCCCGGCATCTTATCTACAGCAGCAGCCAGTCCCCCTTCCGGCCGCAGCCCCCTGACGTCTGTGTGCTGCAAGGTTCCAGGGACTGGAAGGCTGATTCTCAGTAACACCGACGCTTGCTCACCTTTCCCCTCTCCCCGCAGCGCCTGGCCTGACAAAACTCGACCGAGGGCTGGGCATTAGAGCTCTGTGGTAGGCACTTGCAACAATCTTTAAAAGAGTCACTCAAGAACTATGGGGATTAAATATGACAGCAAAAGTACAAGCCACAAAGAAACACTGGGCTTCATCAAAATTAACAAACCTGCCGGGTGGGGTGGCATATGCTTGTAACTTAATCCCATCATTATTCAATACATGATCTCTCTGACATGAAGTACCTACAATCGGCAATTCTTAGGGACAGAAATTAGTGGTTATGAGGAGCTGGGGGAGACGGAAATGGGAGTTATTGCTTAATGGGAGTTTCTGTTTGGTTGATAACAGTGTTGGAAATAGTGGTGATAGTTGCACAATATTGTGAATATACTTAGTGTCACTGGAAAATGGTTAAAACGGCAAGTTTTTTGTTATATAGATTGCAACACAATAAAAACATGCACAGCAGCGCCAGGAAGACAGAAAAAGCGGGACTTTGAGTAAGAGCCAGGAGTTGCACGGTGCCAGAGCTGATGAATAAGGTGGATGAGGACACAGCATCATGTTTTTATGATCCTGCCTTTTTGGTGGATGGCATCGGCAGCAGCAGTAACAGTATTTTTGATCACAGCCCTCAACAACACTCATGAAAGAGAACTTCCAGAACTGCTTCACAAAGTGTCAAGAAAACTGACAAAAAACTCTTTTCCCACCTACTCACTGACAAGACCAAAGCCAGGCAACCGATGTCAGTGACAATGTCAGCTCTGAAAAAGCATCATAGTTAATCAAGAATTTTAAACCAGGGGCTGGGGATTTAGCTCAGCGGCAAAGAGCCTGCCTGGCAAGCTCAAGGTCGTGAGTTCGGTTCCCGGTACTGGAGAAAAAACAAAAAAAAAAAAGAATTTTAAACCATCAGCATTTTGGAAGCACCCTTCCTCCACAGGGCCTTCTCCATCTAAGACTTAATAAGGCTGGCGTGACTCTGTGTCCCCAGCTGAATGCAAGTACCTGGGGCGGACTGTCTGCTGCCACCACTGCTCTAAATGCCTACATGAACAGATGCTCCGTTTACATCTGTGGAAGGAATGAATTACAGCCACAACACCCCATGGTGAGGAGCAGTACAAATCTTCCTCAAACTCATCCCTAAAAATGTGGAGAAAGGAATACTTCCTAACTCATTTTAAAGGGTCAGCATTACTCTGACACCAAAGTTAGACAAAGACATTATAAGAAAATTTTATATATGTATTATATATACACACACACACACTTTACAAATACTGATAGTAAAAAATATTTTCATGAAAACATTAGCAAATTGAATTCCGCAGTCCTTTTTTTTTTTTTTTTTTTTTTGGTTTTTTGATACAGGTTCTCGCTATGTAGCCCAGCCTGGCCTCAAACTAGTAATCCTCTTGCCTCAGCCTCCCAAGTGCTGGAAATGCAGGTATGCACCACCATATAAGTACTGACTATTAAAACATCGGCAGACCATGACAAAGTGAGATTTACTCCTAGAATGCAAGAACAATTCAACATACAAACATTTGATCTACATACACTACCAGCATGAAAGAAAAAACCCACACAATCACTTTAAGTGATGCAGAAAAAGCACTAACAAAATTCAACTCCCTTTCAGGATTAAGAAAACCCTCAAGGGCCAGGGATATAGCTCAGTGGCGCAAGTGCCTGCCTGGCAAGCGCGAGGTCACAAGTTCAATTCCCGGTACCAAAAAAAAAAAAGAAAATCCTCTAAAAGCTATGACAGCTGGGTGTGGTGGCACCTGTAATCCTAGGACTCAGGAGGCTGAGGCAGGAGGATTGTTGCGAGTTCAAAGCCAGCCTGGGCTACAAAGTGAGCACAAGGCCTGTCTCAAAAAGACCAAAAAGACCAAAAAAATAGCAAGACTGTCTCAAAAAGACCAAAAAAAAAAAAACTATGACAGGAAGGAAACTCAACATGATAAAAACTGTATATAGGGCCTGGGATATAGCTCAGTGGTACAAGCACCTGCGTGGCAAGCAAAGGTTCCGAGTTCAATTCCTGGTACAAAAAAAAAAAAAAAAACTATATAAAAATCCAAAGTTGGAGGTGTGGTGTCGTATGTCTGGATCTCAGCTACCTGGGAGGCTGAGGGAGGAGGATCATGAGTTCAAGGACAGCCTGGGCAACCCTGAGACTCTTTCTCAAAATAAAAAAATAAGCCAGGCGTGGTGGCGCATGCCAGTAATCCCAGCACTCCGGAGGCTGAGGCAGGAGGATCACTGCAAGTTCAAGACCAGCCTGGGCTACAAAGTGAGCTCAAGGCCAGCCTGAACTGCACAGCGAGACCCTCTCTCAAAAAGACTAACTAACTAAAAAAATAAATAAATTAAAATGCTGGGGGTGTAGCTCAGTGGCAGAGTGTTTGCCTATGATGCGTAAGGTTCCAGGTTCAATCTCCAGTGAGGAGGGGATGACCATGTATTAAAGGACATTATTAGGAAGACAACCTAATGAATGGGAAAAATATTTGCAAAACATATATCTGATTAGTTGTAAATATCCAAGCTATATGAAGAACTCTTACACCTCTACAACAACAACTAAAAAAAAAAAAAAGCCCACACAACTCGATTTTCAAAACAAGTAAAAGACTGAATACGCATTTCTCCAAAGACAACATGCACACAGCCATAAATACATGAAAAGACATCCGGCGTTGCTGATCATTAGGGAAATGCGATCAAAACCATAGTGAGACACGGCTTCTACTCAGTGGGATGGCTATAATCTAAAAAGGAAAGGAGAAGCCGGGCATGGGGGTGCATGCTGAGGTAGGAGGATCACTGTGACTTTGAGGCCAGCCTGCACCACATAAATGAGTTCAAGGCCAGCCTGAACTGCACAGTGAGACCCTATCTCAAAAAAGACCAAGAATAATTAATTAATTAATTAATTAAAAAAATAAAAAGGAAAGGAGAGAAGAAGTGCAGAGCAGGAGGTGGAGAACGGAACCCTTGTGCCCTGCTGCTGGGGATGTGAAATGGCCCAGCTCCTGTGGGAACCACTATGGGGGGCCTGCAGCCTCAAAAGATTAGACACAAGTGGGGCCTGGCGGTGCACACCTGTAATCCCAGCACTCAGGAGGGAGGCTGAGGTAGGAGGGTTACTGTGAGTTCAAGGCCAGTTTGTACTACATAGTGAGACCCTGCCTCAAAAAAAAAAAAGATTTTTTTCACATCAGGAATAGAGGGGTCAAGTAGTTCCCATAAATTTAATTTTCCTTTTTACCATCCTCAGGGATGACACAGCCTCGAGTCCTGTTACCTGTCCCAACACAGATTCCCTTTAAAGTTAGTATGAATGAGCACCGCAGGAACCACAAAAGGCAGAAGCTGCAGTCACATAAGCAGCAAATAACCCTCCGCACAGCGCTGTTCGCTCTCCACACAAGGCCGCGCCAGGAGCCTGTGAGGAGAAAACCACCTGGGACCTCACGCCCATCCCCGCACCTGGGGGATCAAGGCTTGGCTGCTTCCCTCCGTTCCTAACCCAGGACACTGGAAACAGCGCAGCAGCCCAGCACGGAGGAACGCGGGGCTGATGGAAGTGAACCGGGAGCTCACCGCAAACGCGGGCTACTCCAAGCTGTGGCTACTTCCCCGGCTCAAAAATAAGACAGGCAGCCGGATGGTCGTAATGTACGCCTGTAATCCTAGCACTCTGGAGGCTGAGGCAGGAGGATTGCTACAAGTTTGAGACCAGCCTGGGCTACAAAGTGAGTTCAAAGGCAGCCTGAACTGTATAGTGAAACCCTGTCTCGAAAAGAAAAAAAAAAAAAAAAAGATTAGACACAGAGTGTGATCCAACAATTCCCTTCTGGGTATACACCCAAAAGAAGTCAGAGCAGAGATTCAAATGGCTGTTCTTACTTCCACGTTTAGAGCAGCATTACCAACAGCAAGCAAAAGGTGAAAGCCACCCAACTGCTCATCAGTAGATAAATGGATCATCAAAATGCCTTAAAAAGTGATGAAATTTTGCACCTGCTAGGACACGGATAAGACACTAGATTAAGTGAAATAATACTGCATGACTCAACTTACATAATGTACCTAGAGTAGTCAATTCATATCCACAGACACCACAGTGCATTCCAGAGGGAAGGAAAGAGGCATGAGGAGTTACTGTTCTAATACCTAGAGTTTCTGTTCGGAATGATGAAAAGGTTCGGAAAACAGCCTGTGGTGTGATTACAATGTAGATGTACTTAATACTGTTGCACTCTACGTTGTAAAATTATAAATTTTATGTACATTTTACTACATTTTAAAAAAATTTATATTTGTCTTTTTGAGACAGGGTCTCACTATGTAGTTCAGGCTGGCCTTGAACTCACTTTGCAGCCCAGGCTGGCCTCGAACTTGCAGCAATCCTCTTGCCTCAGTCTCCCAAGTACTGAAATTACAAGTGTGCACCACCGGTCTCAGCTCTTACTACAATTTTTAAATAAAGAAAAAAATACCAAGCCCTATTTTATTTGCAAGAGAGTTTGTGCATGCGTGCATGCACGTGTGCATGTGCACATCCCTGGTACTGGGGATTGAATCCAGGGGCTGTGCATTGAGATACATCCCCCGTCTTTTTTTTTTTGAGACAAAGTCTTTCTAAATTACCCAGGCCGGTCTTGAACTTATAATTCTCCTGCCTCAGCCTCCCAGAGTGCTGGAACTACAAGTGAGCACCACCATGCCCCACTGATAAAAATCTTTAAAGGCCAGCTCTCCTGAGGGGTGGGAACATCCTTCCCACCACAGTAAGCTAAGAGGTCGCTATCTTGTACTTTGTATTCAGACCTCAAACCCAGCCCCAATAACATGAGCCCTAATGCAAGCAAGCGGCTGTCTCTGGAGCTGGTACTGCCTGGGAAAGCCGACCTTTGAGCTCCCCAGGACCAGGCAGTTGGAGGGTAGCTCACATGGCTGCCAACAAATGCTGAAGCCAACGACGCCGGCTTTCACTCTCGTTGCTTCCCCTTTCGCTTTCCCACAGGGCACAGGCAGCTATGATGAGGGAAAATGGGCCAGACTAAGCAGCCTGGTTTTGGTTTTTGTTTTGAAATTAGAAAGTGTCCCCAGATACCTGCCACTTCTGCGTACAGTTTTGGCCCTGCCAAAAACAGAACTAACAGCCTCCTCCCGCTGTGGTCTCTGTGACATTAGGTCTCCGAATAAACCAGGGACAGGGAACGGGCAGGAATTGCTACTCCTACTCCTGAAGGCTCAAGGACAGAGGAAGCAAACAGTCCCAAGTCCCACAGCCGCCTCCAGTGACCAGGCAGGATCTGCACACGGGGAGTGAGCTTCAGAGTTCTGCTTCCGCACTGCTTTGGAAGACAACTAAAGCAGAGATGGATTCGCGGCATTTTGGCAGCAAACTAAGGCGAGGGAAAATGCTTCCCAGTCTGGCAACTAACGGAATTGGTGGGCCCACCGCAGAGGAGCTTCTGGGAAAAAACAAGCAAGCGCCCCTCTTCTTTCCCTGCAATAAACCCTGACCGTTTTTCTTTTGGATTTCTGCACTGCACAACAGGGCAGGATCTGTTACTCAGCAAAGCTAGTGTGGCAGTGGAACAGAACAAATCACGCCAAATCCGACATGCCTAGTCGTAAACCGAAGGTAGACCTAGCAACAAGCCGAAAGGGAGAAACTAAACTTCCGGCAGCTCACTGACCGCTGCCCCGCGCATGCGTTACGACTCACCGCCCCGAAAGAGCCCCGCCCCATAGAGCCAGATACGGTAGGCGGGCGCCTCTCCTCGCGCATGCGCCAATTGCCCACGCATGCGTGCCTCGACAGCGGTCTTTTCCTATTAGTCCTTTCCCTCCGCTCTGGACCCGAATGCTAGCTGCCTCGGCTCTGCCCCTCCCTTCACGTTCCTCACCTTGCGCCCGGTTTTCTCCCGTAACGCCTTCAGCCGTTCTTTTCTCCGCAGCGCCTCTTCCTCTAGCCGGCCCACACCGGCCGTAGTGGCTGCCATCTTCCCCGCGACACGTTCTATTTTTTTTTCTCTAGTCGCGCGAGATCTCACGGCCAATCCAAGTCGAGGATGGATACGCAGGTACTCCTTCAGAGCCAATCAGTGATGACGTGCTTTCGGAAAGGCCCGCAACTCGCCTGGGGGAATATGGAGCCTAAAAAAAAAAATAAATAAATAACATGCTAAGGCTCGATTTGTCCAACGCTAATCAGCTTCAGCAACGAGTGGAATCAGACCTGAGAAAAAGAGAACAGAGTGCGTCGATTGCTCCTGGTTTTGTCTGTGTACTAAACTAACATCTCATTCCCTGCTGGCCTCTTGAATGCCCTGACCCATCCTTACCCGTCTGCACCGGCTCTTCAGATTAAAATGTTTTGAGAGACCTTCCTGAGCCAGGCGAGTGGCACACTCCTGTAATCCCAGCACTGGGGAGGCTGAGGCAGGAAGATCTTGAGTTTAAGGTCAGCCTGAAATAAGTAGTAAGACAATATCAAAAAAAATAAATAGAAAAGAAACCTTCCTTCATCTTCCACTCAGATCCCACCCTAATGAAGGCTGCCTCTCCCTCCACTACATCTCGTGTGGCCTTGCGCTCCTAAGCAAATCCATGTCTGTTCTTAGCCCAGACAAAATACGCACAGAGTGGGACCTAGTGTCATGGCCTTTCTTCTGAAAAGTGGCATGGACTTCACAGATGATCTCTCCTCTCCCCCTCTCTTCCCACCCCTCTACTCCACGGCAAAGTACTCAGGGTGGAAGACCTTCCCTGGAGGTCAGCGAACTTCACCCTGGGGCAAGTGGGCCCCAGGAACAAGACCATCCACCCCACCCCAGTTTAGAAAGAGTTGGTGTGGCCTGGCCAGCAGTGGCCCCGAGGTACAAGGCTGCCGCGGTCTTTCACCTGCTCTGGTCGCCCGCCTTGGTAACAGAGAATACTTCGGTCAGAAGGCGCAGTCCCTCAAGCCAGTGGGCACCCTTCAGAGAGGAGGCCATGCCCCGTTTCCCCTACCCCACATCCTTCCCGGGACAGCGGCCTCTCACAAGCTGTTCTCCACTCCCGACCCCCTTTAGAAGCTCAAAGACCGCAGACCGACCTGACTGTTAGGGTCCCTCGCCACAGTGGGTACCGTGCCCTGCCAGGGCCTGGGGCGGGAGGCGGTGCTCAGGAAATGTCAGCATGGAGCTCAAAGCAAGGGAGAAGGAGCAGAGGCCGACTATGTGGGAGTCCCCAAGAAGCAAGGAGACAGGGCAAGGATGGGGTTTCCAGGATGGTCAGTTCCTATGACCCACAGCACCTCTCTGGGCCTGATGACACCCCCCCCCAAAAAAAAGACCTGACCCCTGCCTCATGGTGGGGAGGGTATTTCACAGGCAAACTGGGAACGGGGAAGGGGACACAGAAGCCTAGGTCCCTGTCCCTGCTGCCCTGTGAGCCTCAGTTTCTCCCTCTGTAGGCAAGCAGGAGGCGCCCACCCTAAAAGCCTGAAGGAACCTAAGGCGGGCCCTGGAGCATGTGGGGGTGATTACCTCCACAGCACCCCAAAGGCTTCCAACCCAGGGGGATGTTTGGGAATCTGCCCACCCCCGAGAAGGCCATTTCAGGTTCTTTCTGCCCTCCTGCTTGCTCCTGGCGCTTGGTCCCCACACCGCCCCTCACATAACATAGCCTGAAAGTGGCTTTCAGGTCTTTCTAGAAAGCTCCTGAAACCAGGCTTGCTGGCACATATCTGTAATCCCAAGACTCTGGGATACTGAGGTAGGGCGATTGCAAATTTGAGTTCAACCTGGGCCATTTGGGGAGACCCCCATCTCAAAAATAAGTTAAAAATAAAAACGGCTGGAGGCCCGGGCTCAATCCCTCAGTAGCGGGGAAAGCACCTAGGACAGAGCCTGGCCGGCAGCGAGCGCGACCTGTGGCCGTCACGGGAGGTGGGCGGTGTCACCCGTGGGCGAGGCGCCTGGCCCTCCAGTCCGTGCGCTCCGCTCCGATAACCTCCCCCCGCTGCGCGCGTTCTCGCCTGGCTGGTCCCGGGGGCGGGGCGGGAGGCCGAGGCAGGAGGAGGCGGAGCGCGGGCCGCGGCGGCGGGCAGGG
>NW_004955420.1:25154251-25210669 GCF_000276665.1 Chinchilla lanigera | reverse complement strand
CGCTGCACCTGCGTCCGGGTGTGCCCGGCCCTGCGCACACGTGCGTGCCCGCCTCGCGGACGGGTCGGGTCTGGCCTGAGTCGTGTCGGCAGGACACGGACCCTGTACAGCCGGGGACACTGAGGCCAGGGGCACCAGGCTGGCCAGGTGGAGCGAGAGAAGGGACGCGGTTTGCATGTGGGCGCAGCGGCCGGTAATCCTGGCTAAAGGGCCGGAGTTGCTGGGGGTCCCTCCCACCATGCGTTGGGCAGGGAGGTGCGCCCCTGCTGCAGGGCAGACTTAGTCTCTCACACTCCCTCACACGCCCCCAGAAAGTTGGGGTGACTGGCTCCTCCCACCCACCGTGGTCTGGGGGGCGGGGTGGGGGCCGGGAGCAGGACAGAGGCCACCCCTCTTTCAGGGGCTATCTCCGGTGGTCTCCAAGGGTGAGGACAGTGATCAGACCCGTGCCCCCCAACTGTGCCACACACCTGTCTCCCCACTTTGCTCTGTGCTGGCTGCGGGGAGGGATCCTGGCAGGGAACCCTCCCTCCCTGCACCTGCCTGGCATGAGCTCCTGGCTCAGGTGTGCCGCGGGCACAATGGGCCATTGTGCACCCCAGCAGTTTGCCACTGGAGGAAGTTCAGGCCAGCCCTGTGGCCCCTGGGGCCAGTGGCCTCCCAGGCACCTAGAACCCCAGCCAGATGGGCCATGGCCCCTTGGGTGGGGGGCTCAGGTTGTGACAGGTCCAGGCCCCCAGCAGGGGGCAGTGCCTGAGGAAGAGCCCCTGGGCGTGGGACCCAGGTGGAGGCCTGCGCACCGGCCTTCCCAGCCGTTCCCCTGCACTTTGGAGAGGGTCAGCCACTGTGGTGGGTCCAGGGCAGAGCAGGTTCAGGCTCCCCTGGCCCCGTTGGGTCCCCCAGCCCCTGCCTGTGTCCATCTCCGAGGGTTGGCCCTGGTGATAGAGCAAAGGGTCTGCAGGGAAATCTACCCCGGCCTCCTCCCTGATTGCTCTGTGGCCTGCGGCAGCTTCCTGGTCCTCAGCTTCTCCATCTGTGGCCAGGTAAAGGGGGCTCGAGCAGGTGGTGCGTGTGAGAGGTGTTGATGATGGTGCTCCTGAGGCTCCGCGACCTCCTTGTCCCTCTTATCTGTCCCCCTACCCAGTGTCCCCCCAGCCCCTCCCTCCCAAGGCCGTTCTGGGGCGCAGGCTGTCTGCTAGGAGCCTTAGAAGCCCGGGCGGGCAGGCAGGGGGCAGCCTGGGGCCGGGCAAACAAATCCAGGATGTGAGAGCCACCCAGAGCCGGGTGGGGCGGCCACTGGCCGCGGGAGAGGAAGCCCGGCGGCCTCCCGGTGCTGCCTTCCTGCCGGCTCCCAGGCGCTGCCCCGCCCTCAGTGCAGGGCCCAGGGAAGGATGGGGGAGCCCCTGGTGTGCAGAGAGCCTCCTGGCCAGACGGTCAACACCTCCCAGCCAGCCACACCTGCGCCCCTCCCTTCGCTCAGAGAGCTGACCTCAGCTGGCAAACCCGTTTCCCCAGTTTGAGTTTGGGTGAGGACCCAGGGGAGTGCCCCTTTTCTGTCCTTCCTTTCCCCTTACAGACCCCAGGTTAGCTCTCCTGCTCTCCTGGGGGAGGAAACTGGGAATTAGGGTCCCCAAGGGCCCTGGTGGGGAAACCAGGACAGAACAAGACTGTGAGAACAGTTCCTTTTAGCTGGAAAAGGCTTAGCCTGGCAGGTGGAAGTCTCAGGTGGGACCCCACTGGCTGTCCCTCTGCTGGAGCCATGGTGGGCCTACTACAGTCCTCCCTGAACATGCAACCCTGCCGCCTTCCTGCCCCTTGATCCTTGCGTATTCACTGAATCGCGGAGAGGAGCTAGGCCCCGCAGCAGTGACCAGTCCAGGAAGCCATCCTGGAGGTTGAGGGGACAGGAACAGCAAGAGCAAGCACATGGCAGTGGGAAACAGGGCCAGGCCCTGTGGATGGGTGGGGGGCATCGAAAGGACTCTGGGGACGGTGGGGAGCACTTGCCTCGCCTGTGCAAGGCCCTGGGCCCATCCCCAGCCCTGCGAAGGAGGAAAATGACAGAGGACCCTGAAGCCACCGTTGCTTCCTGGGGAGAGGTAGGAGGGGTGGGCGGGGACCAGGGGCTGGAACAGCACCTGGTGGAGGGCACTAGGGCAGCCTGCAAAAGCACATACAAATCAGCATGCAAACAAGCGGCCCCTTCTCAGGCTGGAGCCCTGGTATTTCCCCGCAAAACGGGGAGCACCCAGGTTACGGGTGGGGCCCACGGGGACCCTCCAGCTGTGCCACTGCAGAGATCAGGTCGGGCCGAGCTGACTTTGTCCTGCTCGCCCCTCTTTCCTGTCCCTCAGCCCTGCCCCATGAGCTCTGCTGGGCCCACTGCTCTCTCTAGGATCTGAGCTGGGCTTGGTCCTTCCTGGACCTCAGTTTACCGTCTTGAAGTAGAGAGGTCGCAGCTGGGTTTCTCCTCCGGCCTCTGTTGCTGAGAGAGAGGGACTGAGAGATGGAGCCATTAGCACTGAGCTGGGTGCTGAAGCAGGGGCTGGGAAGCTCTGAGGTTGTTATGGCAATCGGGGAGCTGATGGGGAGGTGTGGGGTCCCCATGGAAACAGGGTCAGTTACTATGGGGACCCTGGTAGGAGAGTCACAGTTTCCATAGTGGTAGGGAAAGGGGATGGTTAACCCCAGAGGGGTGTTATAGGGACCAGAAGGTCCACCCTTGTCAACATCTCTTCTCCACAAGGGCCAGAGACTGGTCCAGCCACCCTGGCGCTTACCCGACTGACCACCGTCCTCAGTTGTCCCCGTCCCTCTCTCTTTAACTTCTCGTCTCCCCGCTCCATCCCGTAGCCCGAGTTCCTCCAAGCCTGGCCTGCGGTCCTTGTGATGTAGCCAGAGCCACCTTTGGTTTGACACCGCCTCCCCCTCCTGATGCTGCCTGGGAAACCCCCTAGGCCAGAGAGGCCATCCTCAACAGACCCCACTGCACCTGTTGCCCTTCCGCTCCTCTGTCCCCGGAGATGGGGCTGCTCTGACCATTGAGCTGTGATTGGTTGACCCTCCCTACCTGTTCAGAGCTCTCCCAAGGGCCACCAACATGCTCCGCCTCAGCTGCCAGTGAGCCAGCGATGGCCCTGCCTTCACCTTCCTTAGCCACCCCACCTCTGGGTGCACCAGACAGGGTAGCCTTGAGAAGGTGCTGGCCCTGCCAGGACCCTGCCTGGGCACAGCTCAGAAAGCAAAGCACACTTGGACCTGTATGGGTGGAAACAGCCAGTGGTAACCTGGGTCACTCGGGGGCTTGGGGTGCGGAGGCTAGAGGTGAGGGGCACCTACCTGTGCAATGCCTTGGATGTGGGGAAGGCTGAGTTTGCTCTAAAGGTAAAGCTTGTCAAAGCCAGGTGTGATGGGGTATACCTGCAATCCCAGCACTCGGGAGGCTGAGGCAGGAGGATCTCTGCAAGTTCAAAGGCAGCCTGAGTTACATAATAAGTTCAAGGCCAACCTGAACTACATAATGCGACCCTGTCTCAAAAAAAAAAAAAAAAAAAAAAAAAAGGAGCTGTGCCAGGATGGTGGCTGATGTCTCCTGGAGGCCCTTGGTGTACCAGGTTTGGAGCAGGTCAACCAGGGTTCGGAGGCAGGAGGGCTCCGTGGCCCCCACTCCTTTGACAGACAGCGCATCTCCCTGCTGCTGCAGCTATAGGCTCTCTGGGTTACCTCAGAGTTCCAGGAAAGGGGCAGCCGTGTCCACCCAGGGCTGCCAGCCCTGGGGAGCCCCTCATCTCGGCACACTCTGGGTCCTCGGAGCTGGGCAGGACAGGTTGAGTCCCTTCAGGAGTGACTGTTGGCACTCATTCTGGCAGGGGTACCGGCTTTCCCTCCCCCACCGTCTTCTGCCCTGCAGAAGGACCTGGGTGTGTGCAAAGACCCCTGCCCCCTCCTGACCTCTGCACCCATCCCAGGCCCTGCCTATTGGAAGCCACAGGACTGAGCAGGCTACAGGTGCGGCCCTGGGGCTGACATTATGAGTGGGTGAGGAACCCCTGGGCCTGGCCAGGCTTATCCAGGTGATCGCATGAAGGCCGGGAGGGCTCTGTGGAAGTCACAGGGGCAGTGGAGCCCCTGCAGCTGGCTTAGCTGTGCCCCTCTGACCTGGAGGTGGCAGGCCAGGGTTTAGGCCCATTTGGGCTTTCCTGGCCCAGCAGAGCTCTGGTGCACAAAAGGGCCCAGCATTTTGGGTGAAAGATGCCCAGCTTTGGGGTAGAAGAGGGACATCTTTGAAGGCACAGGCCTCAGGGATCCGATGGTCAGCATGAGCTGGCTGGCTAGCAGCCATGAGTGACCCTGGCCTTTGCCTGGCGTGGTGGCACACTGCTGTTATCCTGGTACTCTGGGAGGCTGAGGCAGGAGGACCGCTGCAAGTTCAAGGCCAGCCTGGCCTATGTAAGCATTACGGGTGCCTCAGGAGTTTGTAGGCCTGGCACTGTGGGATGGGGCTGTCTATCTAGAGGAGGGTCTGGAAGTCCACACTGGGAGCAGCCTCAGGCCTGCTGGGTGGGGGCCGTGATGTGCAGGACCCCCTGTCCTTTCCCACCCAGTCTGAGGCCTCCTCTGACTCCGGGAAATGCTCTCTGCATTTGGCCCATTGGGAGCTACAGGTGGGACCAGCAGGGAAGGACTGAGGGAAGAGAGCTCAGGACGGGCAGGGCCAGCTCCATCCCCAGGTGTGGCTCCAGGTTAGGGCAGGTGAGGGCTCAGCTGTGTCCCTGAGCAGAGCCCAGCCAGGTGGCCAGAACATGGCAGGGCCATGACTATGGGTGAGTTCTCATCCTTGGGCCCAAGGTGCCTTGAGTGAAGTTTACCATGCAACAGGGGCGGGAACCAGATCCCAGATAGCAGCTTCTCAAGCCCCAGCCTCAGCCCAGCCTGCAAAACTGGTCTCCGGCCCACAAGCCCCACCCAGGGCAGGGCAGCCCCGTGCCTCCCCGCGGTGCCCAGGCCGCACCTCCAGCGCCTGACAGGTCCCTCGAAGCCTTTCTCCCCGGGCCAGGGTGCCCCGGCCCCCCCACATCCCTGCGGTCTGCCGGGAGGAAGAGGCTCCCCTCCCCCACCGTGACTGTGCGCTTCCTGCCCCCGCTGCCGGGGCAGGAGGAGACGTTTCCCGTTCACACCAGTTTCCCTGGCGGCACCCAGACCGGGGCTCACCGTGCCCCTCTTGCCCATGGAACCTGCTCTGGGGCCTGGGGCCCAGGTAACATCGAGGGTGGGTGGAGATTCCAGGGCAAGGTGGGGCCTCTGCAGGGATGCTAGCCTGTAGGTGCTGGGGCGTGCTTGTGCCCGGGGTGACCAGCAGTACACACTGTGTCCTGGGACCCACCATCCAGGAAGGTTTCCTGGAGGTGGTAGCTGCAGAGCTGAGAGAAGGAAGCGGGTGAGGCCCAGCTCACCACCTTGGCTGGGTGGCAGCTGGCCCATGAGAGACCTGGTGCAGCCCTGGCACCAGTGTAGCCCACACCCCACTTCTGCCCCCCTCACCACAGCTGTCCTATGTGGATCCAGGAGGGTTAGGGAGGGGCCAGCAGCAACAGGGGTGGGGCTGGAGCTGCAGCTGGGTCCTGGAAGCGGGGGCAATAGAGGGTGACCTTCCAACTTCCGGTCCTCCCTCACCATCACTTCCCCCGTCCCCTCTGCTGCGCTGTGACCCCTGACTCTCCTGTGGCTCCCTGGATTCCTTCTCCACCTGTCGCACCCTCCGTGCTCTCTGTGTCCCGGACACCGCCTGTGCCCCTGCAGAAGGACCTGGGTTACCTGCAGCAGTGGCTGAAGACTTTTGTGGGTACCTTCGAGAAGAGCATCTCGCTGTCCTCCCTGGAGCCACGAAGGTGAGGCTCGCTGCGGGAGCAGGCCAGGCCCAGGGCTGGGTCCGGCAGGCACCCCGTGACGCTCCCTCCCCGCAGGCCGGAGGAAGCCGGTGCGGAAGTCCCGCTGCTCCCCCTGGATTCCCTGAACGTGCTGGCCAAGCAGCTGGACCGCAGGGACCTGGGGCAGGCTCTGCTGCTGCTCAAGCTCTTCGTCATCCTGTGCAGGTGGCCCCCCTGAGGTTCACCCCAAGTGGGGAGGGGAATGGGAAGCAGGTGTGGCTCGTGAGTGTGACAAGTGTGACCTCCCCATCCCCAGGAACCTGGAGAACCTGGAGGCCGGCTGGGCCCAGGTGCTGCTGCCCCAGGTGCTGTCGCTGCTGACCGGGCTGGTAGCTGAGGTGAGGGGGGCTCTCAGCGGCGGGCAGAGGTGGGTAGCAGCTGTGGCCACGGCAGGGCTGACCCATCCTCATCCTCCTTCCCTCTCCCCATACCCGCAGCTGAAAGGACAACCCCCACCCCAGGAGGACCAGGGGACCCAGCTGGAGAACGTGGCCCTTCATGCCCTGCTCCTCTGTGAGGGCCTCTTTGACCCCTACCAGACCTGGCGGCGCCAGCACAGTGGGTGAGACCCAGCCTCAGGCAGGGGACCCAGAAAGGGCTGCGGAAAAATGGGGGTGCCGGGCTTTGGTGTGCACGCCTGGGCCCTCGCGCAGGCTGGAGGAGGGTCACCGTGGGGCGAGCCAGGCGAATGGAGCCTAGAGCCTGCCCTCACGCCCAACTCCCCGCTACCCCAGGGAGGTCATCAGCTCCAAGGAGAAGAGCAAGTACAAGTTCCCTCCTGCTGCTTTGCCCTGCGAATTCAGCACCTTCTTCCAAGGTCAGGCCCCGCCCACCAAGCCCCGCCCACCAAGCCCCGCCTCTGCCCTGCAGGCACCACCTGGCCCCGCCCCGAAGCCCGGGCTGTTCCTTGCAGTTCCCTGACCCTTAGCTGAATAGCAGCCAGTCCTGGAGGAGCCACGGTGTTTGGGGGTTCTGGAGGCCGAGTAGGAGTTCAGGGGCAGAGGAGAGAAGGGACACGGGGGGGGGGGGGCAAAGTAACTTTCTTCCTGGGCTGGGCTGAAGTGGGGTGTTGATCTGCACCCTGGATTTCCCATCTTCCTGTCTTTCGGGTCGTCGTGGCCACTTGGAAGATACTGTGATCCAGACACCAGAAAACTTCCTGATCCGCTCCTTGTAGCCCGCACCGGTCCCGTCCCTCCTCAAGACCGCTCCTGAGTCCCTTCTCTGCTTTCTTTGGAGGAAGAGTGGCCAGGCCTTGTGTGAGGGGCTCAGGGTGGGCAGGGCTGTTGCAAGACTGCAGACTTTGGGGTACAGAGTCCCTCAGTGTCTCTGTGAGGCACAGGAGCTGCTGGCCTGGTCCAAAGTCCAGCTCAGCGGAGGCACCTTGGGGAACAACCTGCCTCAGTTTCTCCCCAGCACTTTTTTGTTTTGTTTTATCTTTTTGAGACAGGGTCTCGCTATGCAGTTCAGGCTGGCCTTGAGCTCACTTTGTGGCCCACGCTGGCCTTGAACTCACAGTGATCCTCCTGCCTCAGCCTCCTGAGTGCTGGGATTACAGGCGTCCGCCACCACACTCAGCTCTTTTTTTCTTTTTTTGCACTGGGAATTGAGCCCAGGGCCTTCCCACTGAACTATATTCCCTCATCCCCCCACCTTTTTTTTTTTTTTTTTTTTTTTAGTTTTTGAGACAGTCTCACTATGTAGCTCAGGCTGGCCTTGAACTCACTATGTAGCCCAGGTTGACCTCAAATTTATGATGATCCTCCTGCCTCAGCCTCCCGAGTGCTGGGATTATGAGGAGGGTATGCCACCATACCTGGCTTGTTTTTTATTTTGAGACAAAATTTCACTAAATTGCTAAATTGCCCAGGCTGCGCTTGAATCTATAATCCCCTGCCTCAGCCCCACAAAGTGCTGAAATTACAGGTGTACACCACCACACCCAGCTATGAGCCTTCTTCCTGAAACAGACTAGATTTGGTGCCTTCCCCCAAGGTGAACCCCTGGAGTGGCAACCCCTGCTGGCCTGCAGGGTTCAGTCCTGCCCGATTCTGTCCAGCCCTCCTTCCTGGGATGTTACTGTCACTGTGTCCTCCTCTTAGGATGCTACGGTCACCCGGTCTTTGCCCACAGCATTCTCGCCCTTCAAAAGCCCCCTCCCCAGGGCCTTCTCCCTCCCCATCTGAGTCCCCCCAGCCCCTCCCCACGTGACCCGGGGCTGGTCCCCTTCTGCTGTCTGGGTTTCAGCCCCAGGCCTGGCATCGTCCGGCTTTACTGGAGCAGGGCCAGGTGGACCTCCAGTAAATGAGGCTGTGAAAGCCCCTAGAAGTCCCCGACTGGGTGGCAGGTGGGGGCGGAGAGGGCATCCGGACTGTTGATCCAGCAGGGTCCCCAGCGGGGCTTGAAGCTCCACCTGCCACCAGGAGATTTGCATCTGAGAAACTAAACCCTGGGTCACCATGGGGAAGCGGAGGGGGATGTGCTTACCCTGCAGCCCCCCACTTGGGGTGTAAGCCTGGGGAGCAGTCTCGGGTCTGAGGGCAGGGCCCCGTGTCATCTCCCCACCCTGTCCCCTAGAACGGCGCCAAGGAGTTGCGGCCGAGGGGAGTCCTCTCGGCCCAGCTCCCACTCCATGTCCCCAGGCCAGGACACCACTTCCTGAGCAGTGTGCTGGCCACAGCCCTGCGGCTTTGGTGACACCGTCCTGTGCCCCTGTCCCCTCTGCTTGCAGAGAGCTTGCAGGATGCAGACCGCTTGCCCCCAGGGCTGCTGCTGCGGCTCATCCACCTCTTCAGCGCCGTGCTCGCAGGAGGAAAGGTAGCCCACCAGGAAGGCAAGCGTGGGCTGGGGCCGCGGCTCCAAATGAGCTCCTGCCCATCTGCCCATCTCTGCCCTCACCTGCAGGAGAACGGGCAGATGGCAGTGAGCACCTGCTCCGTGCAGGGCCTGCTGGGTGTGGTGCAGGGCTGGGGCCGCCGGCCGGCCCAGGACCCCCGCCTCTTGCCGCTGGCCCTGGAGGCCCTGGTGGGTGCCGTCCACATTCTGCATGCCAGCCGTGCACCACCACGCGGGCCCGAGCTCCGTGCCCTGCTGGAGGGCTACTTCCGCGTCCTCAATGCCGACTGGCCAGCGAGTCCCAACTCGGGCCCCGAGGAGGCCCTGGTCTCCCTGCGCATCAGCATGCTTGGTGGGTACTGTTGCCTGGGCTTCCCAAGGGCACTGAGGGGAGGGCCCCGTAGCGGTGGACGCGCAGCGCGGGGAGCACAGAGGGAGGCTGCCGCCGCGGCCGCCCCCAGGCTGTTGTGAGCCTGACTTGACCTTCGTGTAGACGCCATCCCGATGATGCTGGCCTGTGACGACCGGCCGGTGCTGCAGGCCACCTTCCTCAGCAACAACTGCTTCGAACACCTCATCCGCCTCATCCAGAACAGCAAGGTGCGCGGGCTCAGGCTGGGGCGTCAGGTTCTGCAGAGCAGATGTGGCCACGGCCTGTTCTGGGGCGGGTCTGGGGCTCGGGCGCGGGCATGGCTCCGGGTGGCTCTGAGCCCGCAGCAGGGCGGTGTCGTGGGAGGGAGGAGCAGAGGCCGGGGCTCAGCCGCACTCTCCCCACTGTGCCTGGGACTCGGGAGGCCCCTTCCTCTGGGCAGAGCCCGGCAGCTGCCCTGGTCCTGCTCTAACCCCACCCCTTCCGTCTTCCTCCTCTCCTCCGCCCCCTTCGCCCTGTGCTCCCCTCCCCAACAGCTGTACCTGCAGGCCCGGGCGCCCCCTGAGGGGGACAGTGACCTGGCTACCCGGTTACTGACCGAGCCCGATGTCCAGAAGGTACCACCCCGGGGCTGCCCGGCTCAGGCACCCCCTCCCTGGGCACTGCCTGCCCGGCTCCCTCTTGGAGCCTTTTCTGCACTCTAGCAGCGGGGTGGGTCCCCGTGCTGTCTCGCCCACCTTCCAAGCCCATCCCAGGGCTGTGGCGGGAAGTGGCCCATCACACGCCTGGCATCAGAATCGGGCACTGGGGTGTGGCTATGCCAGATGCTGGAAGGAACCTTCGAAACTCAACCACCCACCCCATGTCTCAAAAGGGGACACAGAGGCCCCGACACGCAGGGACTCCGCGGTCATCACTGGTGGAGGCAGGGTCGCCGGCAGGGCGTCTCCTGCCAACCCTTAGTGGGTCCCCGGCTGCACCCCAGGCCCCGAGGCTGTGCCTCCCCTGTGTGAGGCTCTGGGCGGCCAGACGGGCCCCACCCCTGGTTTTGTCTTCATCGGGCAGCCCTGTGTCCACTGCGCTGTGGACATTTTCTGAGAGCCTGTGTGTCCATTCTTTTACAAAGCAGGCAGAGCAAGCTGACTCCCCTTTTCTTTTTTATGTTTGTTTTGTTTTGTTTTGGCTTTTTTTGAGACAGGGTCTCACTACGTAGCCCAGGCTGGCCTGGAATTCACAGTGATCCTCCTGCCTCAGCCTCCTAGAGTCCTGCATTTACAGGCCTGTGCCACTGTGCCTGGCTTCTCTTTTATTTTTCTAGACAAAGGAACTGAGGCCTGGAGATGGGGAAAAGGTTGCATGAGCCAAACGGGGGAGCTGGCCAGAGCTGGGACTAAAAGGCTCTACAGTAGAGCTGAAGGCCTACTGACAGCTCTGTGTCCTTGTCACCTCTTGGGGCGGGCAGGGAGCAAGCAGTATGCCCCTGGCTGTCAGGTCTAATCAGGCTGAGCCGGAGTCCCCACCTGGGTCTCAGGGCAGGGGGCAGGGTAGGACGGAGAGGTCTCGAAGGTTCTTCTGGTTGTAACATCCATTGATTGATTGTCCCGCTGCCCTCCGCCCGCTGTCAATCATGTGGGTGATGGACTCTTGCTGGCTGCTTGCACCCGCAGGGATGTGGCGGGGGGCTAAACCCACTGGGGAATGGGAAGGGGGTGCAGTGTGAATGACCACCGTGGATCTGTCCCACTGAGGCCTGTCCCAGCCTCAGTTTCCTCCCAGGCCGCTTTGTCAGAGGTCTGGCCAAGCTGCTCACAGAGGGTCTGGCGACAGGGTTGGGTCACCACAGTTGGACAGGTAGAGGGTGCCCACACCGGCTTGCTGATCCAGCACAAGCTGGGGCCCCTGGCGGGCCTTGGGGTACAGAGTGCTGCCAGCTGTAACAGCCTGCACCCGCCCCTCCCCAAGGTCCTGGACCAGGACACAGATGCCATCGCTGTGCACGTGGTCCGCGTGCTGACCTGCGTCATGAGTGGCTCCCCGTCGGCCAAGGTGAGGATGCCTGGGCTTGGCCTCGGAGGGCCTTAAAGTGGCATTAAGTGGCCCATAAGAATCCTGCTTCCTGGGGCAGAACAGGGGAGCTGAGGAGATGCCCGCCCTGCCCTCCGGGCACCACTGGGCAAATTGGGCAGGTGTCATCAGCCTGTGCCCCAGCCTCCCGAGGTGTACCAGGTTCCCATCCCTCTGCTACCTCCCAGCCTGAGGCAGAGCCAGGCGAGAGAGACCCAGAAATGCCCCGCAGGGTCTCTGCGGGGTGTGTGCCTGTCCCAGGGCTACGCACATGCTCACAGCCTGCACACCGCGCTCCCTCCAGGAGGTGTTCAAGGAACGCATCGGCTACCCGCACCTCCAGGAAGTCCTGCAGAGCCACGGGCCCCCCACTCACCGGCTGTTACAGGAGCTGCTCAACATGGTGAGGGCGGGTCTTGGGGTCGCCTGGGAGTGGGAGGTCATCACCTGGGAGGGCTGTGCTGACGGCATCCTGTACAGTGTGAGCCACGGCCAGGCCACGCTGTCAGGCTCCCTGGAGTGGGGATGCAGTACTGTGGGGCCATCCTAGTAGTGTGCTGCTCGGGGCTTAGCCAACCCAGGCTGTCGCTGAGGCTCTGAGGCAGACAGGGCTGGAGAATTACTGTCAGGGGCCACCCATCCCCGTGTACCTCCGACTCTATGCGCACAGGGGTAGCACATGTTGCTTTCTCATACTAGAGCCCAGTAAACCAAGGCTGTGGGCAGGATGCTGCCATGGGCTGGTGACTGTCACACTGTCTCCCCCGCAGGCTGTGGAAGGCGATCACAGCACGTGCCCGCCTCCACCAATACGCAACGAGCAGCCGGTGCTGGTGCTGATCCAGTGGCTGCCGGCGCTGCCCACCGCTGAGCTGCGGCTCTTCCTGGTCCAGCGCCTCCGGTGGCTCTGTGACAGCTGTGCCGCCAGTCGGGCCACCTGCGTGCAGGCAGGCCTGGTGGGCTCCCTGCTGGAGACACTCAACGTGGGGAGTGCCCTGGGGGCCCGGTGCCGGGAGCAGCTGCTGGTCCTGCTGCAGGCGCTGGGCCGAGTGTCCCTGAGCCCCCTGGAGCTGCGTCGCCTGCTGCGCCCCCCACGCGGCCTGGACTCAGACGGAGCTGAGGCCGAGAGGGCCCGCCATGCAGGCTCTGTCATCCGAGCGCTGTCAGGCATGGCCCGGCACCAGGGTCCCGCGCGTGCCCTGCACTACTTCGACCTCACGCCCAGCATGGCGGGCATCATGGTGCCACCCGTGCAGCGCTGGCCAGGACCCGGCTTCACTTTCCACGCCTGGCTCTGCCTGCACCCCACGGACCCAGCGCCAGCCCCAGCTCCTGCCCGGCCACTCCAGCGGAAGCAGCTGTACAGGTGGATGATGGGGGCCGGGGACCGGGGACCCACTGCCACAGCAAGCAGGAGGAAGTGGGTATAACCAGCTTGCCCGTCCCCAGCTTCTTCACCAGCAATGGCTCAGGGTTCGAGGCCTTCTTCACGGCGGAGGGGACCCTGGTCGTGGCTGTGTGCACACGGAAGGAGTATCAGACCATTAGCCTGCCCGAAGAGACTTTCGCCAACTCCGCCTGGGTGAGGTCTCGCTGCCCACGCTCCCTCAGGCCCGGTGTGTGTGTGTGTGTGCGCGCGCGCGCGTGTGCACATGTGTGCCTGTGTGTACCGGAGAGCGAGGGAGATCAAGTCCCAAGTTCACCCTCACATCCTGGCTCCTGTTCCAGCACTGCGTGGCCATTGTCCATGTGCCTGGGCGCCGGCCCTTCAGCCAGAGCCTGCTCCACGTCTACAAAGATGGCCACCTGGTCAAGACAGCACCCCTGCGCTGCCCCTGCCTTAGCGAGGTGTGCCAGGCAGGGTCTGGGGAGACCTTGGGTCGGTGTGGGCTCTTGGAGTGCTCTGGGTGAGGTGCGGCTCAGAGGCTCTGTGTGTCCTCCCTTTGCCACCCGGGCCTTAGAATTCAGTCCTCAGGAAAAGCCAGGCATGGTGGTGCATGCCTAGAATCCCAGCACTTGGGAGGCTGAGGCAGGAGGATTGCCTCAAGGTTGAGGTCCAGCCTGGGCTACATAGTGAGTTCAAAACCAGCCTGAGGTACAGTGAGATGCCATCTCAAAAAACTAAAAAGAAAGAACTCAGCCTCTGGGGTCCACACAGCCAGTGGGGTCACCAGGAGGAAGTAGACGTAGGTGGCGCCTCAGGTTTTGCTGCAAGCTGACCAGTCCCCCAACCCTGGCCCCGCAGCCTTTCTCTTCCTGCTGCATCGGCTCTGCTGGGCACCGTACAACGACCACCACCACAGGGCTGCCCACGGCTGCCATCCCCACGGCCCTGGCCCACGCACACCCCTCCCTCACCCGCTCCCAGTCGGTCCCGGCCTCCACAGCACTGGGCTGGGGGTCCGGGCTGGTGGCCCCCCTGCAGGAGGGCAGCGTCAGCTCCACGCTTGCAGGCACCCAGGACACGCGGTGGGGCAGCCCCACGTCCCTGGAGGGCGAGCTGGGGGCTGTAGCCATTTTCCACGAGGCCGTGCAGGCAGCTGCTCTGCGGACGCTGTGTGCCCTGGGTATGTAGCCCCCTGCGCCCGGCCCTGTCCCTGTGCTGCTGTCCCAAGACCAGGGGCTGGGCCTTATGAGATGCCGAGGCCAGGGACCTGGGGCCCAGGTGTTAGAGGGTGTTGCTGGGACTCTGTCCTCCCCTCTGGCTCCAGATGGGTGTGGCCGGAGCACCAGGGAGATCTGAAGCCCGCTGTCCCTCCCCAGGGCCCAACGAACCCGCGCCCTTCAAGCCCGAAGGTGAACTGCACGAGCTGGGAGCCAAGCTGCTCCTCCATTACTCCCCGCAGGTATCTGGGGACCAGAGGGGGCTGTGCTGGCTCCCACACTGTCTGCCACCCCTTCCTCTGTCCAACCCTTGCCACCTGCTCACCCTTCTCCCCCAGGCCTGTAAGAACAACATCTGCCTGGACCTGTCCCCTGGCCACGGGCTAGATGGCCGCCTGACGGGACACAGGGTGGAGACGTGGGACGTGAAGGTGGGTGTGTAACGCGTGGCAAGCCTCTCAGGCTGGGCCCTGAGCAGGTAGAGGAGACCTGGTCAAAACAGCCAAACTAGCCAGGTGTAGTGGTACATACCTGTAATCCCAGCACTCAGGAGGCTGAGGCAGGAGGATCATTGTGAGTTCCAGGCCAGCCTCGGCTACAAAGTGAGCTCACGGCCAGCCTGGGCTACATAGTGAGACTCTGTCTCAAAAAGACAAAGGAGCAAATAAGACAGCTAAGATTCCCTAGATCTGGGCTTCCTGACTAGATGCCCTGGGGGCACACCGCAGGGCAGGACACAGGCTAGGGGCTGCCCTGTCACCCTCACCCCTCTCCCAGGATGTGGTGAACTGTGTGGGGGGCATGGCTGCCCTTCTTCCCCTGCTGGATCGAGTGGCTGCGCAGCCCCTAGAGGCCGAGGCAGGCCCAGCTGAAACACATGACCTCGTGGGGCCTGAGCTGACCTCCGGCCACAACAGCCAGGGCCTGCTCCTCCCACTGGGCAAGTCTTCAGGTGAGCATCCCAGGGCCTGGGTCATGGGGCAGAATCTGGGGGTGATGGGGTGCGAGTGCTTGAAGCCTCACAGCCGCTGGCCCTTGACCTGCCTGTCTCCTTCCTGGTGACCGGCAGAGGACCGGATGGAGAAGAACGCAGTGGCCGCTTTCCTGCTGATGCTGCGTAACTTCCTGCAGGGCCACACTGTGAACCAGGAGAGCCTGGTGCAGTGCCAGGGCCCTGCCATCATCGGGGCCCTGCTACGTAAGGTGTGTTCCGGCGGGCGGCAGAGGGGCCATGTCTGTGTACTGAACCAGGGGACCAAAAGGCAGAAGCCCCTGCAAGGGTGGCGTTTGAGGGTACAAGAGGCCCTGGGAAGGGCAGCCAGGCAGGGGCAGTGGAGCCCCAGAGGAGGCGGCCCCTGGCACTCAGCAGTGGCAGGAATGGGGATGGTCGTGCCTGCACGGGAAGCCTGACACCTCCGCCCGCCGCGCCTCCGCCGCAGGTGCCCAGCCGGGGCATGGACATGAACGTGCTCATGTCCGCCCAGCTGCTCATGGAGCAGGTGGCCACGGAGAGCAGGGGGCCCCTCCTGTACCTGCTGTACCAGCATCTGCTCTTCCACTTCCACCTCTGGACCCTCAGCGACTTCGCTGTGCGCCTCAGTAGGTGTCGGGAGTGGGGCGTGACCCTGCCCTGGGAGGCCTGGCAGTCACGTGGGCCTGGGCTGGAGGAGCTGAGGGCTGCTCTGCGGGTGCCCCTCAGGCCACATCCAGTACATGTCCAGCATCATCCGCGAGCACCGACAGAAGCTGCGGAGGAAGTACGGGGTGCAGTTCATCCTTGACGCGCTGCGGACCCACTACGGGTGAGGCCGTGGGATGAGGGGTGTGGGGCAGCTGCCCTGGGCCCTGCTGCCCTCCTGCCTGGCTCATCTCGCCCCTCTATCCCTGCTAGCCCACAGCGGGAGCGCCCCCTGGCGGTGGATGACCTGCGAACGGTGCAGACCTCCCTCCTGGGCCTGGCTCGCGAGTTCCTGGTGCGGAGCTCCTCCCCAGAGGACCTGCAGGTCCTGCTGAGCTTCTTGGCAGCGATGGGTGATGACAACCAGGTAGACTGGAGGTGTGCCAGGGTGAGGTCGGGAGAGCGGTGCGTGGACCAGGTGGCGAGCAGCCTCGCATCCGCAGGTGGTGGGCGTGCTGGACCTGCTGCTGGGCCTGCTCCAGGCCTCCTCCTCAGCACAGGACTCCCTGGCTGTGTCCCTGCTGGAGCCTGGGAACCTCGAGGTGCTGCTGGCCCTGCTGGTGCGGCCAGGGTCCTCGGCCCTGGTGCCCGACCGAGTCTGTAAGGTACACCCTGCTACCTCGGCGTCCCAGGCGGCCTTTCAGCGGGTGACACAGCCCACCTTCGCGGGCCTCTCCTGGAGACACACAGTTGTGCAGTGACTTCCTGTCTCAGAGAAAGTCCTGGCCCATAACGACACCCAGTCCCACGGCCCCCACAGATCCTGCGCAGACTGCAGCTGAATGAGCGATTGCCCGAGCGGAGCCGCCAGCGGCTCCGCCTGCGAGACACTGGGCTCCTAGGCCTCGCTGCCTGCCTGCCCGAGGGGACTGTCTCCCCACAGCTCTGCCAGGGCCTCTACAGGCTGTTCCTGGGGGCAGGTATGACCTGGCTGGGGTCAAGAGGCAGGCCAGGTGGTGTGGGTATGCATCTCAGCCCTTCTTGAAGGGCCAACCCCTCAGGGCCCCTCTGCCTGTCCTGCCAGATGGCCTGAACCTCTCTGACCTGCTGGCTGTGGTGCAGCTGTCCCTCCAGGCTGACCTCAGCGTGCGCCTGGACATCTGCCGCCAGGTGGGTGAGAGACGAGGAGGGCTTGGGGCCTGGAGCCTGGCGGGCAGTTGGATGGGTCCTCATCGTCATGCCTGGCCCCACAGCTCTTCCACCTCATCTATGGACAGCCGGCCGTCGTGCGGCTGCTGGCCCGTCAGGCTGGCTGGCAGGATGTGCTGACCCGGCTGTATGTCCTGGAGTCTGCTGCAGCCGGGGGCCCCCCACCCTTTGCCCCAGAGCTGCCTGCCTCCCCGGAGCCAGCCCTGCCATCCACAGAGTCCCCGGTGGAGCCCTCAGACGTCTTCCTGCCCCCAGAGGGCCCCGGCCCTGATCCCGAAGCCTTTTACCAAGCTCTCTCCCCATTCTGCACGCCCTTTGACCTGGGCTTGGAGCGGGCCAGCGTGGGCTCAGGCACCACAGCGCTCAGCGGCAGCAGCAGTGGGACCCTGACTCCAGCCAGCCAGCCTGGCACCCCTTCCCCGCTTGATGGGCCTCGGCCCTTCCCCACCGCCCCTGGCCGGCACAGCTCCAGCCTTTCCAACGTGCTGGAGGATGGCAGCCTCCTGGAGCCTGCTGTGAGCGGGGACGACACCTCCAACACAAGCAACCCTCAGGTGAGGGTGCTGAGCTGGCGGTGAGGCCTCTGTGAAGGCGTGGCTATCTCTGAAACCACAGCTGAGGCTGTGGCTGGGCCTGGTACTGCTCCGTGTAGCAGTCACCTGCAGGAGGGTGCACTGGAACCAGGCAAGCATGGTGAACCAAGGTGGGGGACACCAGCCAGGCTTTGGGAGGACCCTAAGGAACCTGTAATCCTCAGGAGGCTGAGGCAGGAGGCTCACTGTAAATCAAGGCCAACCTGAGCTATGCAGTGAGTTCAAGGCCAGCCTGAACTACACAGCAAGACCTTGCCTAAAAAAAAACTAAAAAAACAATTACCCAAGTTTCTCCTCTACTTCAGATTGGTGACCCTACGCTGTTCATGCAGGCTTGGTTCTGGGCCGGTTGTTAGCTGAATTTTGTCATCTCCACCCTTGGGCGGATAAGGGGTGCTGAGTGAGGACAGGGTGGGGGGTCGGGGTGATAGTCCTCCCTTCCCAGCCTGTTACCGCACCCCTTGCCTGTGCCCACAGCAAACCCCCGAGGAGGAGCTATGCAACCTCCTCACCAACGTGCTGTTCTCAGTGACATGGAGGGGCGTGGAGGGCAGCGATGAGGCTGCCTGGCGGGAGCGTGGCCAGGTCTTCTCGGTGCTCACCCAGCTGGGCGCCTCGGCCACCCTGGTGCGCCCGCCCGACTGCATCAAGCGTAGGTGCGAAGGCAGCGGGGAGGGTGCGGGGTCTTGGGGAGCCTGGGCAAGGGAGGCAGATGGGGAACAGTCGCTCCACCTGCTCACCCACCGCAGCCTCCTGGAGATGATGCTGGAGTCCGCCCTGACTGACATCAAAGAGGCCACCCCCGGGGCCCTGGCCGGCCTCACCCAGCAGGCACTGTGGCTGCTTCGGCTGCTGCAGGACTTCCTGTGTGCCGAGGGCCACGGGAACCAGGAGCTGTGGAGCGAGAAGGTGAACAGCCGAAGGAGAACAGCTCAGTGGGGAGGGAGCAGCCTCCAGCACCTTTCCTGTGGGGCCTGCGGGAAGAGGGGGTCTCCAGCCTTCTGCTCATCCCTGACGACTCCTGGGGGTCCATCTGGGGGTGCCGGGAGGGGAGGTGGAGGCACGCATGCAGGCCACCACTGGTGCATAGACCCTACCTGGGTTAACCTTGTTCCCTCCCCATGGGTCCCCTGGCTACCTGGGGTGGCGACATCTGTCCAGAACCTGTGTGTGTGTGTGTGTGTGTGTGTGTGTGTGTGTGCGCGCGCGCGCGCGGTAGCTCTTTGAAGGTGTGTGCAGCCTGCTCGATCGCCTGGGAGCCTGGCCGCACCTGGCCAACAGCACGGCTGACCTCCGCGAGATGGCACAGATTGGCCTGCGCCTTGTGCTCGGCTACATCCTGCTGGAGGACCCGCAGGTGAGTGTGGAGGCGGGAGGTGGGAGAGGGTGGCGGGTATGGGTCTCTGGGGGTGCTAGGTGCACCCTTGTCACCCACCCACCCTCGCGCCCCTGCGCCCACCCACAGCTGCACGCCCAGGCCTATGTGAAGCTGCACACGCTGCTGCAGACCGCGGTGCCCACCCGCCGCGAGGAGGCCTGCTACGTGCTCTCCAAGCTGGAGGCTGCGCTGGGCCGGGCGCTGACGGCCTCGCAGGAAGAGGTGGCCGCTGAGTGTGCACAGCCCCCAGCCACGGCTGCTGCGGCAGCCACCGCCTCGGAGCGCTGCTCATGGCTGGTGCCGCTGATGCGCACGCTGCTGGACCGCGCCTACGAGCCGCTGGGGCTGCAGTGGGGGCTGCCTTCCCTGCCGCCCACCAATGGCAGCCCCACCTTCTTCGAGGACTTCCAGGCCTTCTGTGCTACGCCTGAATGGCGGCAGTTCATTGACAAGCAGGTGCTTGGACTGGGGATGGAGGGAAAGGAGTGGGGCCTGGCTGGGAGCAGGCCTCGGTTACCAGACTCTTGTCTCCGCCGGTCTCACAGGTACAGCCCACCATGTCGCAGTTCGAGATGGACACGTATGCCAAGAGCCACGACCTCATGTCAGGCTTCTGGAACACTTGCTACGACACCCTTATGAGCAGCGGGCAGCGGTGCCAGCGTGAGCGCACACACAGTCGCCGGGTCTTCCAGGTGCGTGGCCCCAGGGCAGCGACTGGCTTGGAGACGTGGCCTCTGGAACTGACCGCCACCCTTCCTCTCCCGCAGGAGCTGGTGCTGGAGCCAGCCCAGCGGCGGGCGCGCCTGGAGGGGCTGCGCTATGCCACGGTGCTGAAGCAGCAGGCTGCACAGCACTCGGCGGCCCTGCTGCACTGGGAGGCCACGTGGCGCCAGCTCTGCAGTCCCTGTGGCGCTTGGGCACTAAGGTGGGCAGGGGCAGGGCTCAGTGGGGAGGGAGCAGCCTCCAGCACCTCTCCTGTGGGGCCTGCGGGAAGAGGGGGTCTCCAGCCTTCTGCTCATCCCTGACGACTCCTGGGGGTCCATCTGTAGGGACCCCCCAACCCCCCACTGGAAGCTGTCCAGTGCCGAGACATACTCACGCATGCGCCTGAAGCTGGTGCCCAACCATCACTTCGACCCTCATCTGGAAGCGAGTGCCCTGCGTGACAATCTGGGTGAGAGAGGGTGCCGTGCGGGGTCCGCCTGGTTGGTGTGTCCCCGCCTGCCTCTCTCTGGCTGAGCACCCTCTCCGTCTTGCAGGGGAGGTCCCCCTGACGCTTGCCGAGGAGGCCTCACTGCCTCTGGCTGTGTCCAAAGAGGCCAAAGTCAGCAGCCCGCCTGAGGAGCTGCAGGGAGACCAGCTGGGGGAGGACGAGCTGGCTGGGCTGGAGACGCCGTGAGTGGCGAGGCTGGGAGCTGGCCCTGGGCCCCTGGGATCTGACCGGGTGGCGGGCAGGGCCTCTGCTCCCGTATGCATACACTTCTCAGAGTCCAGGTCCTTTCCTGAGGTGCTTGGGAGGAGAGTCACGTAGGTAACAGGGTTGACAGCTGCTCTTCATTTTATTTAGTTAGTGGTGCTGGGGGTTGAGCCCAGTGCCTTTGCACTGAATTGCATCTGCAGCCCTTTTTAATTCCAAGACAGGCTCTTGCTAAGTCAGTGGGTTGCCCAGGTTGGGCTTGAACTTGTGATCCCCCTGCCTCAGCCTCCCAGAGTGCTGGGATTACAGGTGTGGGTGGCTCAAGCGTGTAGACCTCTGGACTTGGTGGCCTTGGGGGTGGTCAGGAGGGGCTGCCAGAGCCTCAGCTGAGGTGGGTGCTGGCCCCAGGATGGAGGCGGCAGAGCTGGATGAGCAGCATGAGAAGCTGGTGCTGTCAGCTGAGTGTCAGCTGGTGACGGTGGTGGCTGTGGTCCCGGGCTTGCTGGAGGTCACCACGCAGCATGTCTACTTCTACGATGGCAGTGTGGACCGTGTGGAAACCGAGGAGGGTGCGTCCTGATGGGACGGGGTGCACAGGCATGGCCGGGGCCAGCGGGGGCTGGGGTTGGGCTGGGGTTGGGCCGGGGCTAGTGACTCCTGCGCCTGCTGTGGCTCCCGCAGGCATCGGCCACGACTTCCGGCGCCCCCTGGCCCAGCTGAGGGAGGTCCACCTGCGGCGCTTCAACCTGCGCCGCTCCGCACTTGAGCTCTTCTTTATCGATCAGTCCAACTACTTCCTGAACTTCCCGTGCCGGGGCGCAGGGATCGCTGCCTCGTCTCCTTCCCAGGCACCCCGGGCCCAGCCCTGCACCCTGGCCCCCCACACTCAGGTCCGCAACCAGGTGTACTCCTGGCTCCTGCGCCTGCGGCCACCCGCCCAGGGCTACCTGAGCAGCCGCTCCCCGCAGGAGATGCTGCGCGCCTCCGGTCTTACCCAGGTGAGAACCCTGAGTGAGTTGGCACCCCGAAAGTCAGGGGATGCTGAACAGCTGCTGGCTCACCTCCCACCTGCCCTTGCTCCCCAGAAATGGGCCCAGCGGGAGATTTCCAACTTTGAGTACTTGATGCAGCTCAACACCATCGCAGGGCGGACCTACAATGACCTGTCCCAGTACCCTGTGGTGAGGGCCCTGCCTGCCTCCTCCAGCCTGCTCAGCTTCTCCTCCCTGGGGGCTGAGTCCCGAGCTGGGTCCTAACTGGCTGTGCCCTGAACCCCTGGCGCTGTTCCCTGCCGGCCCGCACCCCCGACCAGCCTGGCCCTGGCTCCTATTCTCCCTGAAAGGAATGTGTCCCACCCTGGACAGAGCAGTTTGTCCTCCACTGTTGCCTCTCCCCGCTGTGCCCCCCCCAACCCATGAGCAGGCTCTGTGCCCATCTGTGGGTAAGGGCAGGGCGGGGCTGGCAGGCAGGACCCTCATGTGCCCCCTTCCCTGGGTGGGCGGCCAGTTCCCCTGGGTCTTACAGGACTACGTGTCCCCGACCCTGGACCTCAGCAACCCGGCTGTCTTCCGGGACCTGTCCAAACCCATCGGTGTGGTGAACCCCAAGCATGCCCAGCTCGTGCGGGAGAAGTGAGCATGTGGGCAGGGAGGGCTCAGCGGGGTGGGGCTGGCATGGGGAGGGGTCTGCTGCTGATTCCCCCTGCTCATGGCCCCAGGTATGAGAGCTTTGAGGACCCGGAGGGCGCGATCGACAAATTCCACTATGGCACCCACTACTCCAATGCGGCGGGTGTCATGCACTACCTCATCCGCGTAGAGCCGTTCACCTCCCTGCACGTCCAGCTGCAGAGTGGCCGGTGCGCCAGGGGTGCAGCCGAGGGGAGGACCTGCCTCTCCCCTCCTCCCACCTTGCCTCCCCATCGCCTCACCTTGGCCCATTGCCACTCCATCCCCCAGCTTCGACTGCTCTGATCGGCAGTTTCACTCGGTGGCTGCAGCCTGGCAGGCGCGCCTGGAGAGCCCGGCCGACGTGAAGGAGCTCATCCCCGAGTTCTTCTACTTTCCGGACTTCCTGGAGAACCAGAACGGTAGCGAGGGGAACACTGGCTGCCACGGGGGTGCGGAACCTGGGGTGGCGAGGATGCACCGTGCAGGGGGAGCACACTGCTGACCTGGTTCTCACTAGGCTTCGACCTGGGCTGCCTGCAGCTGACCAATGAGAAGGTGGGTGATGTGGTGCTGCCCCCCTGGGCCAGCTCCCCCGAGGACTTCATCCAGCAGCACCGCCGGGCTTTGGTGAGGAGGTGACCACACAGACCGGCAGGTGGCCAGGGCAGGGGTCACGGCAGGGGGTTTCCGCTGTCCCTGGGCTGATGGCCCCCTTGCACCCTCAGGAGTCAGAGCATGTGTCTGCCCACTTGCACGAGTGGATTGACCTCATCTTCGGCTATAAGCAGCGGGGGCCAGCAGCCGAGGAGGCCCTCAATGTCTTCTACTACTGCACCTACGAGGGTGGGCATGCACTACACACGCGCCGGGGCTGGGGTACAGATGGGGCACAGGAGGCACAGACAGAGTCCTGGCTGCTCTCCTCCCGCACAGGGGCCGTGGACCTGGACCACGTGGCAGATGAGCGCGAACGCAAGGCGCTGGAGGGCATCATCAGCAACTTCGGGCAGACTCCCTGCCAGTTGCTGAAGGTAGGACCAGCCTGGGGGATGGTGGTCACGGTGCCCAGGCCCCGGTGCTGACCAGCCACGTGTCTGCAGGAGCCACATCCACCCCGGCTGTCGGCCGAGGAAGCTGCCCAGCGCCTGGCCCGTCTGGACACTAACTCCCCCAGCCTCTTCCAGCACCTGGATCAGCTCAAGGCCTTCTTCGCAGAGGTGAGAGGAGGGCGAGACCTCGGCTTCCATTGAGTGAAGTGGCCGAGTCCCACTGTCCTTACCCACCGTGTGGGGCACATGGGAACCCTGAGTCAAGCTCACTGACACAAAGGCACCCTGGAATATGAACTGGACACAATATGAAGGCAGGAGGGAGAGTTGCCTTCCCGAAGGCCAGGACAACCTGTAGACTCGCCGAAGAGTCTCGGAAGGCCTTCGGGAGGTAAGGACGGAGGGGATGTGGCCTCGGACACCTCCCTGGCTGCATCAAGTGTTACTCCTGAGCCTGACGTTTTCAGACTCCCCTCTTCCTAGGGGAGAGGGGATGTAGTGTTACAAGGTGGGAAAATCTAGGCTGAGGCCAAGCTTGGTACTCTGGAAGGGTCTTCTGCATCCGTCCCAGTCTCACGCTGGCTTTCAGAGATGCCCTCCTGCACACTCATCCGACTCGCATGTCTGTTTCTTGAAGGGACCTCTGTGACAGTTTGTGATGCCGGGTGGCAGAGGGCAAAGGAAGGGATGGTGCCCTAGAGAGCAGACTGCTGGCACTTGTCACTACCAGCCTCGTACTTTTTTTTCCCAGCTTGCACTTGTCCCCACAGGTGATCAGTGACGGCGTGCCCCTCGTGCTGGCCCTGGTCCCCCACCGGCAGCCCCATTCCTTTATCACCCAGGGCTCGCCAGACCTGTTGGTAGGTGCACTGGCAGGGCCGCCACCTCCACTCCACCCCCTCTCTAGCTCTTCGCCAAACCCACCTGTGCCCCCACTCTGCCTGCAGGTGACCGTGAGTGCCAATGGGCTGCTAGGCACCCACAACTGGTTGCCCTATGACCGAAACATAAACAACTACTTCAGCTTCAGCAAAGACCCCATCATAGGCAACCCCAAGTAGGACACAGGGCTGGGGTAGGGTGGGGGTGGGCTGTAAATGCCACCTCCCCACTCAAGCAGGATGTCACCCAGCAGCAGGGGAGGGCAGGGGGCTGGCCAGGATCACCCAGGGCCTGGGTTTCCGCTCTGTGACCTGGCTTCACCTATTTGCCCTTCTCCGGGTCAGGATGCAGAGACTGCTGAGTGGCCCGTGGGTGCCAGGCAGTGGCGTGAGTGGACAAGCCCTGGCAGTGGCCCCTGATGGAAAGCTGCTCTTCAGCGGTGGCCACTGGGATGGCAGCCTGCGGGTGACCGCACTACCCCGGGGCAAGCTGTTGAACCAGCTCAGCCGCCACCTTGGTACGAGTATCCTTGATGCTGGGGCGAATGAGCCATGTAGGTGTAGGGTGGGGTCTGAAGCCCGCCGGGGAGGTGTGGTGATGGTGTCCTCCCCTTCCTATGCAGATGTAGTGACCTGCCTAGCACTGGACACCTGCGGCATCTACCTCATCTCGGGCTCCCGGGACACCACGTGCATGGTGTGGCGGCTCCTACAGCAGGTGTGCCTGGTGGGCAGCCGTGTGGGGTCCGAAGCTCAGGCCTGCAGCCCATCTGCCCCGGTACCCCCTTCCTTCCACTGCCATGAGCCAGGCTAGGGCTCTCTGGCTGTGGACAGGGCCTTCTCTTTCCTGAGCCTCAGCCTTCTCATCCGGGCCCAGTCCTGAGCCAGCCCTGGTTTCCACAGGGTGGTCTATCAGTAGGGCTGGCACCAAAGCCCGTGCAGGTCCTGTATGGGCATGAGGCTGCAGTGAGCTGTGTGGCGATCAGCACGGAACTCGACATGGCTGTGTCCGGATCTGAGGTGTGTGTACACGTGTGCCCAGGGAAGGCTGGGTATGTGGGGTATCGCCCCCAGAGCCCAGAACCCCCTGCCCAGTGTCTTAACCTGCCCTCCTGCAGGATGGAACTGTGATCATCCATACTGTACGCCGGGGCCAGTTTGTGGCAGCGCTACAGCCTCCAGGGGCCTCGCTGCCCGGACCTGTGTCCCACCTGGCCCTGGGGTCTGAAGGGCAGATTGTGGTCCACAGCTCAACGTGGGAACGTCCAGGAGCCCAGGTAAGGGGAAGGAGCGCCCGGCAGGCAGTGGGGCAGTTGGGATGGAGGGCCAGTTGCTGACTTGCCTGTCTCCCTCCAGGTCACCCACGCCTTGCACTTGTACTCGGTGAATGGGAAGTTGCGTGCTTCGCTGCCTCTGGCAGAGCAGCCTACAGCCCTGGCTGTGACGGAGGACTTCGTTTTGCTGGGCACTGCCCAGTGCACCCTGCACATCCTCCACCTGAACAAGTGAGCCCTCCGTTCTATGAATTCATGGCCCCTCCATGAGGCGCTCACAGGCAGAGGACAGGGGGTACTCCCGTGGACCACATACCGTACACGTTTGTGGGCACATTCCTGCTCACCTCATTTTTCATGGGGAGCTCTTGCTCTGACCACTCTCAGCCGCACAGCTGCAGGAAAACTCTTTATGTCTGAGCGTTTCAACCGAGCCATCCTCAAAATGAGGACGGGTGGGTGACGGGGCATACCGGATGAGTAAGCCACATCTGGCTGCCGGGTGCAAAGTCCCCTCGGAGTTAGGAATTCCTCACACCCCTCCCCTGCTCCAGACTGCTTCCGGCCGCGCCCGCGCTGCCCATGAAGGTACCCATCTGCAGTGTGGCGGTGACCAAGGAGCGCAGTCATGTGCTGGTGGGACTGGAGGACGGCAAGCTGATTGTGGTGGGCGCAGGGCAGCCCTCCGAGGTGAGGATCCGGACGGGGGAGCGGGCTCGAACCCGCCAGGGGCCTCGCACCCGGCTCAGCCCACACCTCTGCTACCCCGAGCAGGTGCGCAGCAGCCAGTTCGCGCGGAAGCTGTGGCGGTCTTCGCGGCGCATCTCCCAGGTGTCCTCGGGCGAGACCGAGTACAACCCCTGCGACGCGCGCTGAGCTCACCCACGCGGCTGCTCAGGCTCCGCCCACGGGGTCCTGCCCTGGTGCTAGGCCCCGCCCCGCGCGCGGCCCAGGAGGCCCCGCCCCGTCCTCCGGGAGGGGCGGGCGGAGTCGCCGGAAGTCCCGCCCCTCGCCGGCTGAGGGCGGGAGGCCGAGGACCGGTCTTTGCGCCTGTGGCGGCACATTTTGCACAGTCCGGGCCGGGAATCCCCAGCTCCCGAGTCCGGGTCCCCCAGGCGAAGCACAGGACCGTCCGTGGCCTTAATCCCCAAAGGCGGTCCCCGCTTGCCCATTCAGAGCAATAAAACTGGCCTAGTTTTGTAGCCGTTCCGTCTCCGAGCATGCATGCACCGGGTGTCTCCCGTCTCCGCGACCGTGGGGCCTCGGTTTCCCCAGCCGTGCAGCCCTTGCCCTTGGGGCCCCACCCTCCCTCTCGTTTGCCGCCTTCGGCCCGGGTGCCTCCTAGCTCCCGCGGGGTGGTGGCAAAGCCGCGCCCTCCCTCGGCCCCGCCCCTTCATTGTCCTGCCCCAATTTCCACCGACCCCGCGGCCCTCCCGGGGCCGCCCCTCCTTTCTGCGGCTCGGGAGCGCCGAGGTCTGGCCTCTCCGGGATTCCCGCCGGCCTCCTGCAGCCCAGGGCAGCCCAGGCCCCGGCCCGCCCGGCCGGGTGGATCTGGGCACCTTCGGAGGGGCGCGCGGCAGGTCAGGAGGGCTGCGGCGGAACGCCGGGGGTGCTGGGCAGAGGGAGGCAGGGCTGCCCGCGCTGAGCCCCGCTGGCCCTGCGGGGGCCGGCGTCTGAGCTGCGTGTGTGAGAAGGCAGGGTGGTGTGGGCGCGCGGCCGTTGAGCTGTTCGTGCGTGTTGTGTGGCTTTGGAGACGGATGGGCAGGCGGGAGGGGCTCCCATCCGGCAGCTCCGGGTGGGTGGGGTGGATGCCAGGCCTGTCTGCTGCCCGAGCTTCCCAGGCCAGAGCACCAGCCAGGATCCCCGGAGGGCCCCCCATGTGGTAAGTGACGCAAACGTGCACACCTCACTGGCGAGGGCCACAGCAGCCCGCGTCCCCGCCCTCCTTGGCCTCAATGCTGCCCTAGATCTGGCCCTTTCTCCCCTAGACCTCAAGAAGCAGTAGGCCCCAAGAGATTCAGCCCCTAGGTCCAGCTGGGTCCTGGACTGAGCAGCCCTGTTCTTCAGGTTTCAGGTCCCCTGCAAATGCCCTGATGAGAAAGAACCCGCGGAAGCCCTAGGCCCACCCAACCACTGACCCGGAGGAAGGGTTGGGAGCAGAGTCAGTACTGCGTTGGGAAGGCCTTCTGCCTTGGGACCTTAGCAGTTGGGTTCAGGGGCCCATGCCGAGGTGTCTGGGGCGAGCCCCGACGGGCCCCCGTCTCCAGGCCTGGTTCTGGCTGGGACGCCCTCAGAGGACTTGTCTCCTTAACTTCCCGTTCCATCCGGCGCTCAGACCAGGTGTTGCCAAGGTCTTTGAGACAGGGTGGCATCCTGACCGTCCAGCTTTGGCCACCTAGGGCCAGCCCTGTCTCCCCACCCCAGCTGACAGCAGGAAACTGGTAGCGCTCTGGAGTCAATGAGGATGGAATGTGCGCAGGGGAGACAAAGGGACTTCTGACATCAGGCCCGAGGAGCGACTCATCGCTGCGTCCCCCCTTCCAGACCCCAAGGAGCAGCCGCCCAGCTCCCTGGCCTGGGTGCTGTCTACAATCAAGGCCTGCCCCAGCGCCCTAGGAAGCCCTGCCCGCGGACGGGACCATGCTTCACAACTCCAGCCACAGCAAAGGCGTGGCCGACGTAGGTAAGCATCCCTCACCCCAGATGGAGGCACCCCAGCTGGGCAGTTTACACTCCGCTCCTCACTGGCTCTGGGGGCCACGCCCCTTATACCTCCTCTGCTCTGGATCGGAGGGGAACTAGCTTCCCCTAAGACAGCGGCAGCATTTACTTTCCTTCCAGCTCACCTTTGTTTTGCAATAACCTACAAGACCTGTGCACAGAGCGCCCCAACATGAATCACTCATGCTCACAGGGCACAGTGGGTGAGGGAGACACAGTTTGACGCCACAGCACACAAGTGGCACAGGTGGAGCCAGAGACATCGGGGACGGCTTCCAGAGTAGGAGATGCCCGCTGGCTTGTCAGGGAAGGTAGAGAAGTCTGGAAGCTTGGGCGGGTAGGGTGCACCAGGGAAGGGTTGGGGGTCAGCGTGGCAAGCGAAGGCAAGGCAGTAGCTAGGGTGGGAAAGGCCAGTCAGCACTGGACACCATGCCATAGGGTTCGGACTCTATGTGGTGAGGACTGTTAAGACTGTCCAGGCAAGGTCCAGGTGCGGCTGTGCGGAACCCGTGCCCTGCGCCTTGCTCCTGACCCTATCTTATCCTTTCCTCCACAGATAACACCCTGAGCGGGCAAGACAGAGACAGGGAAGGAGCATGGGCAAGAGCTGGGGGAGCTCTGGCCCCCAACACCTCCTCCCCATTCCCCCCCGAGCCTCCAGGGGCCTCAGGCAGCATCATTCCCGTCTACTGTGCCCTCCTGGCCACTGTGGTCCTCGGTCTCCTTGCCTATGTGGCCTTCAAATGGTAGGTGTCCTGGCACAGACCCTTCACATCTGGACTCTCAGGCAGCTCCCTGCCTTGGTGAAGGTGGGAGCACATTGGCAAGCACCCCCTGCTCCCCACAGCTGGCGCTCACATCAGCAAAGACAGCAGCTGGCCAAAGCTAGGACTGCAGAGCTGGGGGCCCTCAGCAGGGACCAGAGGCTTGGCAATAGCAGCGTCTGTCTGGACTCTCCAACTGGTCTAGAGCCCTGTGCCCCCAGCCAGGGTGAGCCCCTTTCCTCACTCTGTATTACCCCTATGCGCCCCCTCGTGCCCTGCACCCCCACCCTCATGACCCTCATGTCTTCTGCCCCAGGACTGCATCCTGACCTTGGCTGCCAACTTTACCTTCGCCTCCCGCGGCAGCAGCAGGAGGAAGTGGAGCGGCTCCTGGAGGTGTCAGGCGAACCTGACAAGGGCTGGCAGGGCCTGGCAGGTCGCCTTGGGTACCAGGCTGAGGTTGTGGAGACCATGGCCCAGGGCCAGGCGCCAGCCTATAACCTGCTGAGGGACTGGGCCAGCCAGGAGGGCAGCAGAGCTACCCTCAGGGTACTACAGGACGCCCTGGCTGCCATGGGCCGGGAAGACGTGGTTCGGGTCTTGGGATCTGCAGGGGAAGGCTGCTCTGTGGTGTGAGTGACGGTCCCCACAGCCTGCTCTGGTGATCCCCACCACCCCTGCCTCCCCCAACAACTTCGCCTTCACAGGTTTCTAGCATTGCAGGCTTTGGGTTGCACTGTTCTGGGCGGGGGTTGGGGAGGGACATAGGATCCAGCCGCAACTCCTATCTCGTGCTTCCCTCCTGGAAAGTGAGCAGGACACTGGCCATGGTGGGGAGTAGGCAGCGAGGAGTGATCCTGCTCTCCCAGTCCCCACACTGCCTCCCCTTATCTAGGCTTATCTGTTTTCTACTTTTGTATTGTATATTAAAGGTGCCTTTGGACTTTTGTGTTGGCTCTGTCTGGCTTCTTGAGCCCAGGAAAGGGCTGGGGTGCCAGGCATGGTGGCGCACAGGCACGGTGGTGCACACCTGTAATCCCAACAACTTGGAGGCCGAGGAAGGACTGAGAGTTAGAGGAGAGTCTGGGCAACTTGGTGAAAATCCTGTCTCAAAAAGTGGGGCGAGGGCCCGGGATGTAGCTAAACAGCGCAGCACCTGCCTGGCAAATGTGAGGCCTTGAGTTCTATTCCCGGTACCCCCCAAACCCCCCCCAAGAAAGGGTGAGGTGGGGCTGGGGACATAGTGGGTTCAATGCCCAAGGGAAGGAGTACAGAGAAAGAGAAAGAACAAGGCCTGGGGCAGTCCCTAGGACAGGGGCGGCAAACCTATGGCCTGCATACAGCAGCACTGTTTATCACGGAAAGCTTGAAGCAGTTTGCGGTCACTGCCTACGACGTGGAGGAGCCTCTCCAAGCCGCACTGGGAAGGCGGGTAGGGCACGCCAATAGAGATGCATGGGCTCTGCAGGCACAGACTGCAGTTCCCATCTGGCACCTGCCCTTCGCTGGCTGCATCACGTTGAGAGGCTGTTTGGTGAGATCAGGCGCGTTAGGAGGGTATGGCCATAGACTGGGTGGCTGGCTGAGGCTGTTCTTCAGACTTGTGTGACAACAGAAGGGAAGGCTGAAGGCCCGCACTACTAGACAGGTAGCAGGCTTGTTGTGGGGAGCTAGTTACTGAGGACCTCAGGTCACCTCTAGACCAGGAAAAGGAAGGGAGGACTCTCCTTACAAGACCAAGAATGCACTCAGGAGAGAAGCAGGCTTCCAGAGCTGCTCTGGCAGGTTAGGGCAGGGCACAGGAACAGGTAGGTTGGTTACTGTGCCTTCTGGGGGTGCAGCTGGGATGGGTGGCACCGCAGTAGGGAGACCTTACTAGGAACTGTGTACAGCCACCAATGCGGCGTGTACCAGGACCCAAAGTAATCCTGTCCCCTCAATGAAATGAGATGCCCACCTGGGATGGGCTGCTCTGTGAGTCCCAGATATGTCACAGGCTGAATCTGCATCTTTCCCTTACACAAGGGAGGGCAGAAAGTTTATAGCCACTTTCATGCTTAGGTGACCCTCAGGCCGTAACCCTGCAGGATGGGGGGGAAGGCTCAAGCCAGCTGGGTAGAGACACCACATTCCCCCCGGAGCAGGTAGTCAGCAGAGGGCTGGGTCAGCAATGAGTATAAAATCCCACAATGAGTGGCACGCACTGGCACGCTTTATCCCAAAGGTAGGGGATTTAAGCTTGAAGGGAGACAGAGAAAAGATTGAGAAGACTCAACAGAGGTGTAAAAAAGAGAATTTTTTTCCCTTAAACATGTCTTAACTGAAAAGTGGCAATGCCCTGGTGCCTATTTAACTGCCTAACCTGCCTTGGGAAACCTGAAACTTGGGGCCTTTGGTCAAAACCAGGGGTGTGATTTAGCTGGCGGCTGCAGTGCATGCGGCCACACCCAGGTACTGCAACTGCGAACACACCCACAAGAGGAATGCTCCCTTTAATGTGTTCAAGCACATGAACTGAGTGTCTTTTTTTCTCTCTCTCTTTGGTCTTTTTGAGATAGGCGCACGCCTCTAATCCCAGCACTAGGGAGGCTGAGGCAAGAGGATCAATCGTTGTGAGTTCGAGACCAGCCTGGGCTACAAAGTGAGCTCAAGGCCAGCCTGAGCTGCACAGGGAGACCCTCTCTCAAAAACACACCCCCCCCCCAGCCAAAAAAGAGGCACAACTAGAAAATGTTAAGAGGGCTGAATAAATTCTGTGCTTTAAACCATTTTGAAGGCTGCAGTACCATGGGAAAAAATAGCCCTCATCTATATCTGTGGGTTCCACATCCCTGGATTGAACCTCCACAAACCAAACATCACTTACATAGTGTTTACAGTGTTTACATAGGTACTACAAGTTCGTCTAGAGATGTTCTAAGTACAGGGGAGGATGTGTGTAGATTATAGGTGAATACTGTGTCATTTAAGGGACCTGCACATCCAGATTTTGGTATCCAGTGGGGTCCTGGAGCCAATCCCCCATAAATACCAAGGGAAGACTATACTGTTAAACAGCATGTATTATTACCCTAGAATAAGGATTTTTGTCCTTGTTTAAGAGTTCCTTTAATACTAGAATTGTAAATGAGTTATTTGTCCTTCCTGAGCCAATTTCCTCATCAAGGCCAACTGTGCCTCAGGGTTGTTAAGGATTAAACGACCACAGCTTGAGCCCTCAAATGCTCAGCATGGTGTCTAGCAGCCAGTATGTGCTATATTTCAGCCCAAGATATGGCAGCCACTAATGTGAGCAGGACCACCTGGCGAGGACCTCTGGGCCCCCATCACTTCCTTGATGGACAGCAACAAGGGCTAAGGGGGCTGCCACTGCATGACGTCAACGCTCACTGTCCGTTTACAGTGCCCTGACAGAGGTCCTCTCTGCCCACCATGTACTGTCCTACTGTGTCAGGAGGCATAGTGGGGAGTCAGGGCCCCACACACGGAATGGATTCCAGTACACTGGGAGAAATCAAGCCTCTGGAAGGAAGAGGTCCATCACTTCTCCCCAGGGAGGAGGTATCAAAGGGCAGTCATATTTGCCTCTCTTGACAGGCCCACTAACCAAAGCGGCTCAGTCCCAAGGAGGTCTTAGGTCACACTAATGCTCTGGAATGCCTGTGCCAGCTGACCCAACCCAACTGCAGCCACAAGATCCCAAGCCGACAGATGTCAGCCTCTGGACAACTGTCTGATTCAGCTGCTACGGGACTATGGGAACAAGGCTCATAATAAAACCCAACAGCCAGGATTAATCTTGTACTTTACACAATGGCCACTATCTCTCCTTTCTCTTCACTACACACAACATGCTTGATTAACTTTTACAGAACACACATGCCAAGTTCTTTAATTCATTTTATTTTTTACATAAAAAGTTCAGTAAAAATTGGATAAAGTAAAGTGATTTTAAGCAGTAAATCAATCTTATCAACAGAGCACAGGGCTGGCCAAAACCACAAGGCAGCCTGCTTTGGAATATTTACATGATAACAAATTAAACCTTGCAGGAGAACTTAAACCATCCTTACAAAGTCTTTCTGTGATCCTAGCACATAGAGGCTAAAAGCAAAACAAAAACCAAACAAAAACCAGGAAAAAACAAATTATTTTCAATATATTCACATATACATTAAAATATAATACAGATTATCGGGGAAAGGGTCTTGGGTGGGGATGCGCATGGGTCTGTGCGCTGACAGCACCGCCAAGGAGGAGACCCAGGTTTGAAAGTGGGGTTGGGTCAGGTCTGGCCAGGGTCTTCCCTGGGCCGTTGCACCTGATGGCCTCTAACCACACCCCAACAGCTCAAAACTAGGGATCACTTGTAGATGGAGCTCATTCATCTGACATCTGCAGGCTTGGGTTCCCAGGGTGATGTGTCATCGGTAACACAGCCCCAGCGGTACGTGGGGGTGGGGCCGAGGCCCACAGAATTTCTTCTCCCAGAGTCTGGCCTGTCACCCATACTCCCACCCTGGCCCCACTGGTCACTCTAACTCCGTGTCCTCTTTGGGTTTGTAAACAGCCCCAAACTTCTGCATGTACTTCTTTATGTACTCCTTGGTTTTGTGTTTCACATTCTCATTGCACTCCAGATCCTCAGGGTTCTTACAGTACTTCAGCTCCTTGTTCATAACACCATGAGTCAGCTGTCCAGGGCACAGGAAAAGAGACCACAGCTCCCATCAGAGCGGAAATGATGTGAGGGAGACAACAACCCAGCCTGGGGCTTCCGGGCCCTTATCACTGAGACTGGGAATTGGATAATGGGATAGATCAGGTGGCTCATGGCTAGGACCACCAAAGGCTCAGCATAAAGTTTCTTAGAGAACTACTGCTCTCAAGTAAGGTATCCACCCCCATCCAACCTTCCCTCCTTTTCCTTTTCCTGCCATCTGGCAGTAAAACCACTTTTTATGACAAAGGGGCCATCCTAGAAGGAACAGGTTGGTCAAGACACCAAAAGACCAGAGGCAGTGGAGTACCTTGCGAGCTAGGTGTTTGAAATCCTCAGTTGTGGTGATTCTGCCTACTTTGCAGTCAGGTTTCCGGTAAGGGTTCAGGCACTGGACGATGAACTGAGACATCTGCAGGCGGAGGAAAGGGAGCACACTGCTCAAACAGTACAGAGCAGGCAAGGGTTGTGCTGAGGAAACATTAAGAAAAGGCAGCAAGAAGGGCTGGCGAGTGCGTCCCTCTTCTTCCCTCAGGGTGGCTGGCCTGAACAGTGGAATGCTAGCAAGCCGGTGAGCCTTAAGAGAAGATCCTGGCTCTGCCCTAAGAGGAAAAGTGCTCTCTTGGATGGACTGAGGGACCTGGCAACAATCACTGTGGCCTCAGGTTTTAGCCATGACATCGTGCCCTTGGCATAGGAGACTGAGCTAGGTTCCCTGGCCCCCAGAGGCAGGACAGGTACTCCAGAGCTATGAGGACCCTTTCTAAGTCCAGGAACCCCTGGTGTATTGTCCTCAAAGGCCACTGAGTCTGGAAGGGCTACCCTTTGCTTATTTCATATCACAGCCATGTGAAGCTGATGGAAAACAACATGACAGCTAGATTAAGACAACCCATGGCAGGACCTTTTTCTTTCTATCACTGCCAGCATCCTCCTCCAGACCATCTGTAAGGTCTATCCTACCCAGTGGTTCTCAAAAGAGGGCACGAACCGCAAGTACTGTACTTATGAAGTGTGTAAGATCACAGGGAACGAAGCGGCCAGTGACAGCTACTTTGCCGCTGAGCTTTCTGTTCCTTATTCAAAGAACAAGACTGACGCAGAGATGGTGGTACATGCCTGTAATACTAGCAGAGGAAAGCTGAGGGCAGAGCATCGCAAATTCCAGTCCCACCTGGACAACTTAATGAGACTCTGCCTCAAAAAATAAAGAGCTGAGGATGTAGCTCAATCGCAAAACACCCGATTCCCAGGACCACCTTCCACCTCCTAACCCAAAAAGGACTAAAGGGCTGCATTTTCTGAGTCCCTTGCGTAGGCGGCTACCAAATGAGAATCCAAGAAAAAGAACTAGGATTGGAGGCCAAAGACCCGAGTTCTTTTGTCAAAAACCTAACTTCTCTGAACCTTAAGAATTCTACCTCTGTAAGAAAGACAAATCTCTGCTTTGTGTACCTCAATGGCTGTTGTGGGGATAAAATGAGATAATAGATATGAAAGTGCTTACACCGCTGTAAAGGTCCGTTCCAACATGTCATCACATGTAACTACACAGTCAAATCACAGAAGTAAGGGAGCCCCCAAAGAGAAGACAGCCTAACACTATATCCAGCTTTCCTTTGCCTTGGAGGTTACGAAGGCCAACAGTGAAACAGCTCTACCTGGTCTGCAGAGAGGGTCAAAGTCAGTAAGAAATGACTGAGGAGTTCTCAATGGGAAAAGCAGCACTTAAGCAAGACACACAAGGTAAGCCTAATATTCTTGCCCATCCTGGGGCAAGGGAAATACTGCACAGATTTAAAGCGAGGAAGGGCAGGGCTCTACCAAACCTTACCTCTTTTCTGAATACTTCTTTGCTTTTCTTAGCCAGCTCACTGGAGGTGTCTGCTTCTGCTGTCTTGGGCTTTTTTGATGTCTAGAAGTAGAAAACACAGCAGTGCTAACATGAGAAATCAGTTTAGCAGTGCCTTGCCTTACTACCTCCAGAATGCCTCTCACCCCGGTTTTTGTTTATTTGGGTTTTTTTTTTTTGTATTTTGATATAGGGTCTCAGTATGCAGTTCAGGCTGGCCTTGAGCTCACTTTGTAGCCCTTGAGCTCACGCTGTAGCCCCGGCGGGTCTCCAACTCCGAACGATCCTTCTGCTTCAGCCTCCCAAGTGCTGGGATTACAAGGTGTGCGCCACCACGCCCAGCTGCTTGTTTGTTTTGAGACAGGGTTTTGCTATAGTTCAAGCTGGCCTCAAACTAACAGTGATCTTCCTGCTTCAGCCTCCCCAGTGCTGGAATAATAGGTGTGTGCCACCACACCCAGCCAGAATGCCCCTTTCTTCTTCCAAATGGGTTACCTGAATTGGGATCCACTTTAGAAGTCCTGACTCTGAAGAATGGCCTTCAGTCAACTTGACTGTTCTATTTCAAATCCTGTCATCTAGCTCTAGCCTCCCCACCTTAAGCCGAGTTCCTCTGAGTCAAAGCTAGATCTTGCATATAGGTATACATCTCCAGTTGTTTCAGAGTCACTCTCTCTGCAGCAGAACATGCTCTGTGACCTGGGCCTTCATGTCCTTGTTTTGAGCTTCAGCTTCCCACACTGCCAAGTGAGGCCTGAACTCAAGGAACTCGGCCTCTCCGTCTCTGACATTCTTAAGGTTCCAAAAAAGGCAAACACTTTGCTCTGCAGGTCTGTGTCATTCATCAGGTTCCTTCCAAAAGGTAGAGCTGATGATGCTCTTAGAAGACAGTCTCAGCACAGAGGACAGGCTCCTTGGAGGCTGGCACCTCTAGCTCGGTAATGGAAAGACTAAGGGATGGGTGTAGTAGCAGCAGCAATGGCAGTGGGGAGTTGTGTTATTCGAGCCAGTGAACAGATAAGTAGATGCTAAGACACAGAAGATGCTTGGTCCAAAGCTGGCAAGATGATAAACCTAGGACTTCTCCCTCCTAGCAATGCTAGAGGAGAGGCTGACAAGCTCTCTCTAACCAGGCACTGCAAACAGGTGATGAGCTAGTAGCCCTGCCATTTAGGCCATCTCCCCACAACCTTTGCCCACAACTAGTTCTCAAGCTCCTTCTCAGTAAAGGTGTTTTTCCATGGAAGAAAAGAATTATCAATACACTCTTCTGAATACAAGTTAGTGCAGATGGATTTAGAAGCTACAGCAGATGCTAGAGGTATTTCATACTTTTGCTAGAGGCTTAAGACAGAGACAGAGAATTTTTTTGAGCCCCTCCCCAAATTTCCCTAGTTCTATTTCCTTTATTTTCAATAACAGCCTGAAGGCTCTGGTGCTGAAGAAGCTATTCATCTCCCTCTGCTCTTGACTGGCTCCCAAAAAAGGCAGCACTCACTGGCTTTGGACTAGTATACCTCAGCTTTCTCTAATTTGTTCTAAGAGTTTACATATTTTCCATTTTTCTACTTTCTCTCTGTGGTTGTGGAAGAATGGGGATAAGAGGTTTTGCGGGTAGGGTAGAAAGAACATACAGAGATCCAACTTCTGTTTCTGAAAACAAAACACAAATAACTATTTTGTTTTGTTTTTGTTTTTTGAGATAAGATCTCGCTGTATAGTTCAGGCCAGTCTTGAACTCACTACATAGCCTAGGCCAGCTTCAAACTCACGATCCTCCTGTCTCAGCCTCCTAAACGCTGAAGTGTGTGCATTGAGATTTTTTTCCAGTTGTAGAGTAATGGTTGCATTCCACAAGAAGACCTTTGATATCAAAGCATCAAGAATTATTTGAATAAGCCAAGGAAACCTCAACAGATACCCAACTTCTGTCTTGTAGATTTGAGAAGTGAGCAGTGGAAAGGGGTATAAAAGTAACCAAGTATGACAAGCATCTCAAGGATCCTGGTCTCATGGAAGAGGCCAGGCTCAGCGGGGTATTGTGTACATAAGAAGGCCCTGCTTCCCTGTAATAGGGTATGTGTTCAGAAAGCTAAATAAATCTAATGCGTATTTAAAAGCTTTCATACTTGATCCCTAGTAAAGCTAGGAAAGCTTTAAAGACAGGGCTATAAAGCACAATCCACTGAGTTCCATCTAGGACAGGGCGGCAAACCTGCAGCATGCACGCTACACTCAGCTATTTGTTATCATTGAGAGTTCTAAAAGGATCGCCATCACTCTCATCAAGGAATTTGCTGCGATCTTTTGAGCACTGACCAATTGGGATTGAGAAAGGAAATGTTCAGATGAATGATTCTGACTTACATCACAGAAATCGTGAACCAAAATGAAGTATTCTTAGGAGTACCAAAATTCACGAACCCTGCTTTTCTTGGTCTACAAATGTGATGGGAAGTAACTTCAGAAAGTAACATTTCTTCAAACCCAATGCCAAGCCAAGAAGCCAGATGAGCGGCTGAGTCACAGCTGAGGATTGCATTTGTTACTGACACTGCAAAGCTTGGGACTGCCCCCATCCTCATTCTCAAAAAGTCTCATTTACAATTTTAGCAATTCTAACAGTATAGCAGTAAAACCACCTGTCAATACCCTTTCCAAAAGCCTGCTGACAAAATTTGTTGCCTCTTCCTCCTTTTTTATGGTTTTTTTTTTGAGACAGGGTTTCACTATGCAGTTCAGGCTGGCCTTGAACTACATATATAGCCCAGGCTGACCTCAAACTTGCAGCAATCCTCCTGCCTCAGTCTCCTGAGTGCTGGGATTATAGACATGCATTACCATGCCTGGCGATAATTAAAAATTTTAATTGTATCAGAAAGACATTAGACTGGACCACTGGTCCCAAACATATAATAGCCCATTTCATAGGGCAGGGGATATTTAAACCCAGTGTGAATACAAGGGAGGCCTCGGTACCACACATCAACTAGGTTGAAACCTGAGTCCTGGCTTAGTAGGCAGTGGCCTTAAGCTTATTTGGTGGCTTGAGGACTCCTACATACTGTAGTATAACCAATGCAAACAGTCCATCCTTTATTATAGAGACACAATAGGTCACAAAGCCCAGGCACATTGGAACTAAGCAGTGTGGCCTGAGTTACAGAAATGAGCCCAACAACAGGACAGCGGAGGATACTCAGCTAATATTGGTCTTTGAATCTAATTAAACCTATTTTGGAACATGAACTGTAAAAGATACTCAATGAGGAAATGAAGTCAGGTGTGGTGGTGCACTCTTTAATGCCAAGACTTGGAAAGCCATGGCAGGAGGCTCACTGGGAGTTCAAGGCCAGACTGGACTACACAGTAAAATCCTTTTAAAAACACCAAGAAAACCAGGATTTTTTGGGTAGCATGAATCCAGAAGCAGAAGACTAAGCAGAGTCAGAAGCCCTAAAAATTTAATTCTATCTCAATTCTTTTTTTTTTTTTTTTGGAGACAGGGTCTTGCTATGTAGTTCAGGCTGGCCTTAAGCTCACTTTGTGGGGCCAGGAATATAGCTCAGTGGCACAAGTGCCTGCCTGGCAAGTGTAAGGTCCTGAGTTCAATTCATAATACAAAAAAAAAAAAAAAACAACAACCAAAAAACATACATTTAGCCAGGCGTGATGGCACATACCTGTAATCCCAGTACCCGGCAGGCTGAGGCAGGAGGATCATTGCAAATTCGAGGCCAGCCTGGGCTACAAAATGAGTTTAAGACCAGCCTGAATTGCATAGTGAGACCCTGTTTTGGAAAAAAAAAGCTCACTTTATAGCCTAGGCTGGTCTTGAACTCGCAAGGATCCTCCTGCCTCAGTCTCCCAAGTGCTGGGATTACAGGCATGTTGGGACTACAGGCATGTACCACCATGCCCAGCCTTAAATCTTAATTCTACAACATGTGAACATTAATTAAAAGCTTAAGAAAGAAGATCCTCGAGAGAGGAAAAAAAAAAACACCTCAGTGTATTATGTTGTTACCACTTTCAGTAGCAGAAACAGCAAACTAGCTATTTCTTTGGGTACATCTGGAGAAGGCTCCTGGTGCAACCACTTTGTCAATAAAAAGGGAAGGAGTGGTGGGAGAGGGAAGACAGAACAAAAAGACTTCCGGCCTATTCTACCAACTGTGTTTCAAAACTCTGGACTACATACAGGCTCTATGTGCTTCACTCAGAGGGAAGCAGAGCTGACAAAAACAAACCCCAGAAGAGTGGTGCTGAACCTGTGACATACGTGTTGTAGTAGGCACGGAGCCCTCGTCAGCACGCCAGCCACGGTGCTTCAATTGTTTTTTCTAAACTAAAACTTCAGTATTCAGGTTTAATTGCAGTATTGGCACAATGCAAAAAATAAGTCTCAGTCTCTAAAAGGTTTGCCATCACTGCCCTAAACTAGTCTGAGCATGGTGGCACACACCTATCTATAATCCCAGCTACTCAAAAGGCTGAGGTCCACTCCGGGCAACTTAGTAAAACTCTGCCTCAAAATAAAATTTTTAAAAAGGGACCGGGATGTAATTTAGGGGGAGAGGGCTCTGAGTTCCATTCCAAGTACTGGTCCCCCCACCAAAATAAACCAAGATAAAACATCCTGAACGAAAGTTCTTTCAGACATTACTAGGAATCAAGGGGCTTCCTACTCTCTGCACCTGGTCCACAAGGGTAACGCAGTCCTAGGAACTTCTCCCTAGTCCCCAACCTGATAGCCAGATTGTGCTAACAGAGCAACTTAACCACCTTCTCCGTAGAGATCTGCATTACAGGTTCTGAAAATCCCACCTCCATTACTGGTAAGTGAAACAAAGTCATTCTGCAAAAAATGGGATCATCAACTGAAAATTTTCATGACCCCTGACCCCACCCTCTGCAACTTACTTAATCCAACAAATACTCTACAACTTCTATTTTAACACAATACAGGACATCTATTATACCTTGAGGTTCAACGTTAATTTTAAGTCAGGCAGTAGCAGCAAATTAACTGCTCTCAATTGTACAAGCAGTCAGCAATGATTCAGGTTTGAGGTTCTCAAAAGGGAAGATTTGAGTTACACTCACCACACGATGGATGATGGAAGAGAGTACAAGATGACCAAGAGTAGAGAACAACACTGGAGGAAAACAGAGAAGGAAGGCTCTCATCGATGCTTATCTCATCATCACAAGCTTTTACTACCACACAGCAGGCTTCAAAGAACTCTCTGGCCATTATACACTTTCCCTTGGCCATTCCACACACTTTAATTTTCCAACAAGCAGCAATTTACTGATGACTCAAACCAGATTTGGCCACCTACCAGCTATTGCTATTCTGAATACTGAAGGATGCTCAAATTCCACACTGAACTTACTCCACACCTCCTACTGCTCTTTCCTTCATTCCCTAGACTGTGATGGAATCTTACCCACTCAAGCTAAAAGTGGGGGTGGTGGGCCTCTTCCTGACTCATTTGATTTGCTAAGTCATGAATTCTGCCTCCCAAATGTCTCTGCCCGACTGCTCAGTATCTGTTTGCCCGAACTATCATAATACTCTTCCATCTGATCTCTCCACACTCACTTTTTCAAACGGGCTTGTTTCAGAAGGACAAACAACTGACTGATTCTCTTACACTAAAAGCATTCATTGGCTGCCAAACACATATGTTAATCATATTAACAGGACACTAGAGATAGAACCTGGAGCCTCACACATGCTAGGCAAGGATCCTACTATTGAAGTACTCCCTAATTCTATCTTCCTTCCTTCCTACCTAACTTCCTTTCTTTCCTTTTTTTTTAGTACTGGGGATTAAAGCAGGGACCTCACAACATGCTCATTTTTTATTTTGAGATGGGGTCTCTGTAAATTGCTTAACTGCCCCAGGCTGGGCTTGAACTTGCAATCCTCTTACATCAGCTTTCTTGGGTGCTGGGATTACAGGTGTATACCACCAGATCTATCTTATTTACTTCTCCATATACACACAAACTCTCATCATACCAAAGTATTTTCACTGTTCTCTACATACATGTCTTGTTCTGCCTTTATGGCTTTGCAAAAAACTACTGTACCTGTTTCAAATACACAATCCTGGCAATCCTTAAACTACTGGTAAAAATGTTTTCTGTAGTATCTCCAGTGCATCTTCTTATACCATGGATCACTGTATTCTCAAACCATTTGTTTTAAATTTTGCCATTATGAGCCATATCCCAGCTAAGTTTGTTTGTTTTGTATGTATTTATTTTTGAGATAAGGTCTTGCTAAGTCACAGAGTTGCTCAGGCCAAGGTTAAACTTACAATCCTCCTCAGGCTTCCACAGTGAGGGAATTACAGACATGTGGTTACCATGCTCAGCTCTGTAGCATTTTTTAAATACACTTTCACTCGCTGTGTTGCTGCTTTATAGATTTGTCTATTTCCTTAGGCTGAACTTCCTGAACACCAGGCACAGGTTTTTTCTCTTTTGATCAGTTATACCTCTTTCAACTGGTAAACTCTGTGAATTAATGAAAACTTACTTGCACATACAGTTAGTTGACCTCTGAGGGGATTAAAATCTAAATGAAGACCTAAAGATGAACTATATGGGTCAGAAGAAATAAAGACTTTGCCCACAGGCACCTTTATAACTACTAAGATGCTAGCTAGGTGGATGCAATTATAAAATTTTAAGAAGGACAGATACACAAAGTCCTAGCTATCCAAGTTAGACTAGGACCTGATGACAGACTAGGATTTGCAAAAGAGACCCAAAGACTGACACCCCAAACTCCAGGTACGTGCTTCAGGGCAATGTTGCCCCAAAGAGCAATTCTCATTTGTTTTTTCATCTATTATGCCTGGACCAAAGAAAGGGCTTTGATTTGAATTTTTTCATTAGGAACACAAGAAAAGGGAGCTAAAAATGTAGCTCAGTGGTAAAATGTTTGCCTGGTATGCACAACTTCCTGGGTTCAATCCCTAGGACTACAAAACAAAAGAGAAAAGCCACATATATGCAAAAGAATTGTAAGAAAAAGTAAAGATGACAAATCAGAGATAAAAGCTTAAGAAGCTAAGATACAGAACATCTAGATAATTTTCTACAAGAGGCTTATGACATGGAAGCAGTGTAACCCTTAGGCACCTGTCTGTACAAAAAATTCCTACAGAACCTTCATATATTGTTTCTAGAAAGATATACAGCTATTCTGGGAAGCTAAAAATTTCTTAAAGAGCTAAACAGAAGTTTATCCTACGATCCAGCAATTTCATTTCTAGGTGTTTACCAAAAAAAAATTAAAGTGTATCCAAAGACTTGAACATAAATATTCATGTAGCATTATTAGTAACAGCCAAAGACTGGAAACAACGCAGACTGCATCAACTGGCAAATGGATAAATAAAATATGGTACACATTTTTACAACAGAGTATTATTCAGCCATAAAACAGAATGAAATCCAGATATATACTGCTACACCAAGGATGCACCTTGATAACATCATGCTAAATAAAAGAAGCCAGTCACAAAGAACTGTATATTGTATGATCTCATTTACATAAAATAAATGTCCACAACAGTCAAATTTATCAAGAAAATAGACTAGTGGTTGGGCTATAAGTGGGGATTAACTATAAATGGTATGAGAGATCTCACTGGGAGGATGGAAGTGTTTCAGGCATAGTGGCGCACATCTGTAATCCCGGGCACTCAGGAGGCTGAGGCAGGAGGATCGAAAGTTTGAGGTCAGTTTAGCAAGATATTGTTTCTTAATTAATTAATTAATTAATCTGTCTGTCCATCCTTTCTTGAGACAGGGTCTCACTACGCAGTTCAGGCTGGTCTTGAGCTCACTTTGTAGCCCAGGCTGGCTTTGAACTCACAATGATCCTGCCCGACCTCTGTACTTTTTTTTTTTTTGCACTTATTTGCATAAAATATCATAACCATGGCTCCAAAGAAAGTTAGTGATACCAGCAGTAAAGCTAAGAGAGGAAAACTGTGACAACTACAACAGAGTTAAAAAAAAAATCATTGCAAAATTTGTTAGGGTCCTAGGAAAATGATTTCTAAGTATAATTTTGGGGCCTTAAAGCCAATTATTTGTTTTTTCCATTATTTCTTATGGGAAAAGTATGTTCAGTTCGCAAACTTTTTGGTGTCTGAACACAAATTAGGAATGAATTGAGTTCAACAACTGAGGTATCACTGTATAGATAACTGGGAGTTCCAAGAAAAACAGCAATGGCACAAAAGCTTAATTTTTTTTTAAAATGGCTAAAATAGTTCCAGATTTGATGAAAACTATCAATCCATGAGGAAAGGAGAACCACAAGCAGGTTGAATGCAAAAAAAAAAAAAAAAAAAAAAAAAAGTATATCATAAAGTTTTGAAAACCAGTGATAAAAGAGGTAAAAAAGATATATAGAGGAACAAAGATAAGAATCATATTCTTGGGCCGGGGATGTAGCTCAGCAGTATAATGCCTGCCTGGCAAGCACAAGGCCCTGAGTTTGATTCTCTGTATAAAAAAAAACACAAGAAAGAATAATATTCCTTTTTCCTTGGTACTGGTGATGAGTCTGGGATCTTGTGCATGCCAGGCAAATGCTCTACACTAAAATACACCTCCAGCCAGCCCTTTTTAGTTAATGTCTAAATTACCTGGGCTGTCCTCAAACTTCTGATCCCTCTGCTTCTGCCTTCTGAGCAGCTGAGATCATAGGCATGTGCCACCACACTCAGCTACAATTATATTCTTATCCAAAAAAATTATAATTAGGAAAACAATATAATAACATCTTTTAAGTGTTAAAAAGGGAGGAAAATTTAGAATTTTATATCCAATGACAATATCATCCAAAATAAAAACTGAACATATTCCTGCCATTTAATCCAGCAATTATGCTTTTTGATATTTACTCAAATGAACTAAAAACTTATGTCCACATAAAAATCTGAATACAAATGTTTTCAGTATCTTTACTCATAACTACCAAAAGGTGGAAGAAAATAAGATCCTGCAGTAGATGATTGGATAAACTGGTACAGCCTGATAATGGAATACCATTCAGCACTAAAATGAAATGAAGGGGCTGGGGATATAGCTTAGTGACTAAGTGCCTGGCTAGCAAGCAGGAGGTCCTGAGTTCCTGAGTTCAATTCCCAATACAAAAAAAAAAAAAAGTTAAAATGAAATGAAACATGAGGAAACTTAAATGCATACAACTAAGTAAAAGACTTTTTACACAACGTAGAAAGGCCACATGCTGTATGATTCAAATTCTATGACATTTTGGAAAATGCAAACCATGTAAAAACATCAGTGGTCGTCAGGAAGTAGAATGGTGAAGCAGGAGGGAGGGCAGGATAAACAGAGCAGAGATGATTTTTTCCACTCCATTACTGTAGATTGAACTCAAGGGAGCACTGACCTACATCTGTATTCTGAATTTTACTTTGAGAAAAAGGACTTGCAAAATTATCCGGGGTGGCCTTGAAGTCACCTCAGCTCAAGCAGCTGGAATTTAGGCATGCGCCACCTCGCTTGGCAAACACAGAAGATTTTTAGTACAGTGAAACTATTCTGTATGATATTGCAATGGTGAAAATGTCATTATACATTTGTCAAAACCCACAGAATGTACAATACTGAGAACAAATCCCAATATTATGGTCCTTGGGTGGTAATTAAGCATCAATGCAACCATGCACTTTTCTGGTGCCAGATGCTGTCGGGGAGGCTATCCACACAGGTAGTAGTACACGTGAGCTCTGGAGTCTTGTTTCCAGATGCCTTTAATCTACTTCCTGCTCAATTTTGCTGTGCCAAAATAGAACTTATTTTAAAAATAGTTTGTGTTTAAAGGGGTAAGACCAGGGGGCTGGGGATTTAGCTCAGTGGCACAGCACCTGCCTGGCCCAAGGTCATGAGTTCGATTCCCAGTACTGGACAAAAAAAAATAATAATAATTTTCTTTTTTTTTTTGTTTTTGAGACAGGGTCCCATGATGGAGTACAGGCTTGCCTCAAAGTGGATTCTCTTGCTTCAGCCTCCTGAGTGCTAGGATTATAGGTGTGAGCTACCACACCCAGATGATAAATAACTTTTTCAACCAAACAAAAGCTGAGAGAATTCATCACCAGTAAATCTGATATATGAAAAGTATTAAAGAAAGTTCTTCAGGCTAAAGGAAAATGATTCCAGATGGAAACTCAAAGGTAAACACAGTACTCAGTTGTAAGTTTTAAATTTTCTTCCAGTTATCAGATTATTTTTGGGTGGTGCTAGGGACAGGACCTTAAGCCAACTAAGCATATGCTCTACCACTAAGATATATACCCAGCCCCATTAACAGATTTTGAAGGGTGGCATATTATATGATGGTAGACTATAATGAGATGTACAGGGTTACTGTAAATCTTAAACAATGATTTTTAAAGTTTTAGATCTCAGGTTCTCCGCAAATGCAAGGCCAACCTGGGCCACACAGTGAGTGCAAGGACAGCCTGAACTACACAGGGAGACACTGCTTCAAAAGCAACCATACACATACACCCCCCCACCAACAAACAAAGAAACACTAAGGACCCCAGAAAGCTTTTATTATATAGGAAATATCTATAATAATTCTTTAACCAGGCATGGTGGTATACACTTATAATCCCAGCTCACTGGGAGACTACAGCAGGAGGATCACAAGTTTGAGACTACCACGAGTAATTTAGCAAGATCCTGTCTCAAAAATTAAAAAAAAAAAAAAAAAAAAGGGATGGAGATATAACTTAATACAAAGGCCCTGAGTTCAATCCTCAATACCACAAAACAAAACACATTAGAGCTAGGCATGGTGGCCAGTGAACACCTGTAATCTAGTATTCAAGGAGAGGCAAGGAGGATCATGAGTTTGAGGCCAGCTTGGACTATATAACTACATACCAAGTTCAAAGACAGCCTATACTACATAGTAAGACTTTGTCTCAAAGAAAGAAAAAACTTCGTATTAGAAATTATATTCAAAATGAAAGTATTCATTTATTTAAAAAGAATCTTAAGCCATGTGTGGTAGCACATGCCCATAATCCTAGTACTTGGGAGGCTGAGGCAGGAGGATCGTCCTGAGCTCAGGTCAGCATGGGAACATAGTGAGTTCAAGGTCAGTCTGAACTACACAGTGAGATTGTCTCAAAAAACAGAAAACAAGCCAGGTGTGGTGGTGCACATGAGGCAGGATCGCCACAAGTTTGAGGCCAGCCTGGGTTACATAGTGAGTTGAAGGCCAGCTTTCACTACAAAGCAGGACTGTGTCTCAAAAAAATACTATCAATAAATTTTGTGAAAAATAAGTACTTTCTGAAGCTAAAGAAATTTAGGGCCAGGAAGTGCAGTTCAATGGTACAGAGCTTGCTAGCATCCCAAAAACCATGGGTTCAATGCCCAGCATCAAAAAAAAAAAAAAAAAATTGATTCAATTCATAAGATTGGAAAGTGTTACAGTTTGGAAGTCTGTTTAACATCTTGCCTAGCAGAAGAAAGATGATTTGTGACTTATGAGCAACAAAGGCATATGTTTTAGTGTTATTAGGAAAGTAATTTTTATTCTTATTTTTTCTTTTCCAATCATGCCTCTTTTTACCTGCCAAATTTAAAACTGCTGAGGAAAATACTCTTGACCTTGCATGGATCCCTTAAAATGGTCCTGAGACACTGAGAAATCCCAAACCAAAATTTGAAAACCACAGCGTTGGAACACCCATTAAATACTAAGTAAAACAAAGAAGTATGGCTAATAGGCCAAAAGAACAGTCGGGGTAGAAGGGAGGTGCTACTTGAATGATATATTTACTACAAATGTCAACGGATTAAACATACCAATATCTCCCAACTTTTAAAGTTGACTAACCAACTTAATAATTTGTCACTCTGCCATCTATTTTCTTAACTACACAAAATGGTGTTAAGCTTAACCCTAATTTTGAACTTGTATTTTGGCATATTTAGTTACACTGTAAACTAGAACAATTTCCCACAGAAAGCTGAACACATCCACGTATTTTTCCACTACTGTCACAGTGAATACTGTAATCACTTTAGGGTTTGCTAGCCTTTCCAGAATTCACTGTACTCATTTACTGTAACTAACTCCAGGTCAGGAGTTTAGAAACTACGCCCTTGCCTATAACATGTTACTTTCAGTGTATATTTGTGCATGTATACACACATACACACAATCAGTGAAGGAATCTAACCTAGAAACTACTTTCTTTACAGGGTGCTGACCTCCCAGCCTGGACTACTGCATCTTCAGTACAAATTGTGCTCTAATTCTGTTGTCTTCCTATGGTTGATCCTATCCAACTCAACCAGATTTCACTTAACTTTTCATTTTCTACTTGGGAGTGTTAGAACAATGCATTCAGTACCTTTGGCTTTCACAAACCTGCTAAATCAGAACTGGGGAAAATCAACACTGAGTTGCTCATTTTTAATTTTGCCAAGAATGGTAATTTTTTTTTTTTTTTTTGTCTTTTTGAGACAGGGTCTCACTATGCAGTGCAGGCTGGCTTGAACTCACCTATGTAGCCCAGGTTGGCCTAGAACTCAACAATGATCCTCCTGCCTCAGCCTCCTAAGTGCTGAGATTACAGGCTTGTGCCACCACGCCCGGCAAGAGTAGTAACTTTTTAAAAAAGCAAAACACAACCACTAAGAACAATATTTTAACCCCCCAAAAGCAAATCAAAAAGCGGTTTCAAGATAATAAATCTAAGGAAAACTTACATTATCCTCTCTTCTCTTGTACCATGGAAAAATGCACAAGGATATTCTCAAATAATCCCAGGATTTGGGGATGAAAGTCCCTGGGTCACATGAGGGCTGGCAGGATCTGAGACTTAAAAAGGACAGTTCTCAAGATCTTAACTCTTATTCAAAGCCTAATTCAAATACTACCTTCTCTCTAAAATTTTCTTTGATTTCCTCTTAATAGTATAGCTTTTCCCTCTCTATAAATACCTCTAGCACTTAAGTCCAAACCACACTTAACTATAAAACCATGTAATACTGCATACTTTTCAAACCTTACTGTTGTGGTTTGGATCTTAAACCACTCTGGCCATGGGGGGAAGGCTTGGTTGCTGGCTAATGGCACTATTAAGAAGATAGGTTATTCTGGGGTGTGTGCTTGAGGGGTACATTTCTCTTTGCCTTTCTGGCTACCATGACATGAGCAGTTTTACTCCACTATGTGCTCCCTGGCCTGATGTTCTGCCTCTCCACAGGTCTAAAGTAACAGGCCACACAATCAAGGTGTGAAACTATGAGCCTAAACTAACTGCTTTTTCCTGAGTTATTTATTTCAGGCACAGCATTCTGTCACAGTGACAGAAAGCCAGCTAATGCCTTCACCTTTCCTATCACTGAGAACTTATGTTGCGTAGGAACTCAGACGGATATTAAGTAGCCAAATGTAAAATGGAATGAGATTAACCTCAGATCTGTGTGATCTGAATGTGTACTTGGATCCAATGCACAAGGTTGAAGAGTATCACTCAGGCTTTGGCTTTTGGTTATAATACTTCTAACACTAATTCTCAAACACACATGCACCCATGGTAACAGGAATAGAGATCAGGCATAAACTGGTAAATATATTCATTTTTGAGTGGTATGGATATAGTAAGGTTTAGAGTTTACACACCTCTCACAGTCAGAAACAAACAGCTAATACCATCCTTACTTAGGCTTACATGTGTATGTATCTTGACTAAGATATTCAGATTCTTATCTAGAAGGTGTGGGATATGGACTAGGATTTTGCATGTTTAATAGGTGATGGCTAGCCAGGTATGGTGGCACACACCTATAATGTCAGCAGGCTGGGAGGCTGAGGCAGGAGGATTCCAAATTGAAGCCCAGGCTGGGCCACTGAGTGCGACTGATCCCCTACCCCCAAAAAAGGTTGGGAATGTAGCTCAGTGCAAAGGCCCTGGGTTCAATCCCCAGTACTGGAAAACCAAACAAACAAAAACAAAGAAAAGGTGATGTCTGGTGCTACTTGGTCTACAGAGGTACTACAACATGCTTACTGCTTACTGCTCAGCCCCACAAGTCAACCTCCTCAGTCTATCACCACTGAGGAGCTTTCCTTTTTAAACTGGGAGACAGTCTCATGAAGTTGCCCAGGCTGGGCAACAACTCCTGCCTCAGTCTTTCAGAGTGCTGGGATTATAAACCAGTATCATCAGAAAGCTTTCTAAAAGTAAAGTCTAACTGTATCCTGCTCAAACCACTTCAACAGTTTTCTACCACGTATGTGGGCAAGGAGTAGAGGTTTAATGCTGAATATGACACATAAACCTGCCCTTTTACTTGAGTCCTAATTCTCACTTGGCTGTTTCAATGAACTGATCTCCTAGCACAAAGCCTTCACGTGAGAAAGGGTGTGGTGATGCACACCTCTGTTCCCAGCATTCCGAGAGGCTGAGGCAGGAGGATCTCAACTTTGAGCTCACCCTGGACAATTTAGCAAGACCCTGTCTCAAAGTAGAAAATAAAATTTTAGTATATGTACTCCCAAAGCAAACACACACACAGGGGCCAGGGATATAGCTCAGTGGCATTAAGCGCCTGCCTGGCAGGTACAAGGTCCTGAGTTCAATTCCTGGTACTCAAAACAAAATAAAACACATACACATACAAAAAGAAAATGTAAAAAGGGCTAGAGGTGTAGCACAAAGACCTTGGATTCAAACTCTAATACTCAAACAAACAAAAAACACAACACAACGGGGGGGGGGGGCACTTTATCCCCAAACATTAAATAAGCAATATGCTTATTCTTCATTTGCTTTGAAGGTCTAACTTAATATACACACATCTGAACAAAAGAGTGAGTCATGATTAATGGCTAAAGTGCTAAACCTGGTGTAAAAGAAGATAAATTCTATACACTCACTGCTCCCACAGGACTAGGGATCAAATCCAGGGGAGTTACATCCCCAGCCACCCCCCCCCTTTTTGAGGATCTTGCTTAACCCTCCCACAAGTACTGCGATTATAGATATGTGACATGGCCCCTACCTTCCAACATCCCTCGCTAACTTGATCCCAGAGCTCAGGTATATTGCTATAGTACAGGTCACAATCCCTGTTTATTTTTCAAAAGATGTAACCTACATAGCCTCAGAGGTATGAATGAGGGCGCTGTGGCTCTTTGCTAGTTTGTAAGTTTATAGATAATTCAAAGAGCAGTGGCCTAGCATATTCCTAAACAACTCAAGAAAATATGGTAGCATGGCAGCTGGTGTCAAGTGGCCAAGTGATTTAAGAGAGTCATTTGAAATTTAATGAGTTCCACATGGATTCAACTTAATTGTAGATCTTTTTGGCAAACATTAAACACATGGTGAAGAAAGAAAAGTATTTCCTAATTATAAAAGAAGGTATAATCTATTTCTAATTCTCTTATCTTTCACTCTGCAGCACCTTCCTTTCTTCCCTCTTTCATCTGTCCCTCCTAACTAGTAACTCATTTTCAAACTAAAAAAATATATTATTCATGTTTTAAAAGAGTGGTCTGTATTCAGTTATGATACCACACCCTTCAAGATAGCTGAGTCTTGTTACAAGTAGAAAAAGTAAGGATTCTTTTTTTTTTTTGGTCTTTTTGAGACAGGGTCTCACTGTGCAGTACAGGCTGGGCTTGAGCTCACTCACCCAGGCTGGTCTCAAACTTGCAATGATCCTCCTGCCTCTGCCTCCTGAGTGCTGGGATTACAGGCATGTGCCACCATGCCCGGCCAGGGATTCTTTTAACTCAGTTACTGAGTATATGATTTATATGACCTCAAATCCCAATTATTGTCTGTCAAAGGCAGAGATGAGGAACAAGCTCTTTCCTCTTTTTTGGAGACAGGATTTTGTTATGTAGTTCAAACTGGCTTTAAACTCATGTCAATCCTCCCCCCTCAGAGAGTGCTGGGATTACAGGTGTGTACCACTATGCACAGCTGCTTCTTTTTTGTTCTAGTATTTCCACAATAAATAATCTCTGTCTCAAACTGTTTTTACCCAGTCATATTTTATTGGTACATTTTAGGTATAACATAATGATCACATTCATCACAGAAAATCTGTGATGATATAACATGATACAACTTTGGTTTTTTTCCCATTCCCCTACCCTCCCTTCAAGTACTCCTCCCCTCCCCATTTATAAAAGCTTTGTTCCCATTTCTTTCCTTATTTTTTCTTTTTTAAAATTTCTCCTTCTTTCCTCCCCCTCCTCCCTCCTCCCTCATTTGAACATTTTCTTCCTTTCATAATACCTATTATACACTTCGGTCCTTATTTACACTTTGGATTTCTTACACCAGAGAAACAATGCAGTATTTACATATGTGTGTCCAATTTATTTCCTTAAGAGTATGCTCTCAAGGTGCATCCATTTACCTAGAAATGTCTCAAGCTTATTCTTTATGGCAGAGTAGTACTCGATTGCAAAAACAAAAACAAAAAACCACCCACATACATCTTCCTTTTAAAAGGAAAGGAAGGTAGTTTTATATGCCTTTGTAAGTTTTAATGTAACCAGTTTAACTTCATTCCATACCCCCAACAAGACATTAAACCACACCATGCATAGTATTCAGTTTAAAGAGCCAAAACACATGTAGATAGAAACCATCTATCCATCCACCTCACCATCAAGAAGAATGCACATCAACACAGACTAGGAAGTAAAGAATTAAGGTATGCTAAAGAACTTATAAAAGATTATCAGTATTATGACTATCCTGTGGCCTTTCTCATTCTCCCTCTCCACCTTCTGCTACTGTTCTTAGTGCCAACTTGTTTTCAAACCCTTCTCCTGTATCTATATCATTTAAATGAGTACAGCTAGTATACATCTGAATTCTTCAAAGTCTAAGGATTTCACTTCCACCTTGACACATGAACTTTCACATGTTCTTCACAATAAGGAAAAAAATCAGAATGACAGAAAACACTCTCAAATGATCAGGAAACATATATGTAAACCATACTCACCTTCATGGGGTTTTCATCATATGTTGGGGTTCCCAGGTCCATCTCAGCTTCATGCTCAAGGCTGGCATCATCTCCTGGGCTTTCCCAAGTAGGTGGATCCCACTGAGTCTGCCTAGAAGGAGATTAAGAACAGCCATGCTGTCATGGCTAGAAAACAGAAACCTGCCACAGGCATCTGCTCATATACACATAAAATACAGTACACAGCCGGGCGTGGTGGCACACGCCTGTAATCCCAGCACTCGGGAGGCTGAATCAGGAGGATTGCTGTGAGTTCGAGGCCAGCCTGGGCTACAAAGTGAGCTCAGGGCCAGCCTGAACTGCATAGCGAGACCCTGTCTCAAAAAGACAAAAACAGGGGCTGGGGATTTAGCTCCACGGCACAGCGCCTGCCTGGCAAGTGCAAGGCTGTGAGTTCGATTCCCAGTACCAGAAACAAAACAAAACAAAAAAGATGTAAGTAACAGTTTTTGGGGCTGGGGATTTAGCTCAGTGGCTCAGTGCCTGCCTGGCAAGCACAAGGTCATGAGTTCGATTCCCAGTACCGGAAAAAAAACAACAAAAAAAGACAAAAACAAAACAAAAAACAATATACAGTGGACTGCAGAATAAGTCAGCACTATGAGGCTGACATAGAACATCTTGTCTACCTCTCATCCAGCTATTAATGTCCTAGAAACGATTCAGAAAAGCTTAAGAAGTGGAGCAGGTATCAGCCTATGCTATCCTTAGGTCAAGACCTAGTATATACTCGGAACAAAATACAGTAAGTCAAACCATAATGCAGTCCTTGACCATGTAAGAAAACTGTCCCTTGCTTTTAGAAATATCCATCCTATACTGGGGATTAAACCTAAGGAATGCTGAGCTGCATCCCCAGCCCTCATTTTGAGATAGCCTAAGGTGACCGTGAATTCCTGATCCTCTTACCTCAGCCTCTCAAGTAGCTAGGGTTACAGGTCTTCGCCACCACACACTGCAGGAGTGTTGACTGTAATTTTGCCCCTCTGGTTTAATGACTGACAGGATGTGCAGGTTAAAACCATGTGCTCTCTGCTAAAAATATTCTTAACTGACTGCAAAAAAGGACTTAGCTATATTAACTCACTAAACATTTGTAGCTGCTCTGAAAATAAGCAAAGATTTCTTTTTTCTTTGGGTACCAGGAATTGAACTCAGTGTCTTGAGCTTGCCAGGCAGGCGCTGTGCTGCTGAGCTAAATCCCTGGCCAAAGATTTATGATTTAAAGTTTGATCTATGGGGTAAAAACTGGAACTAAGGGTATTCATATTCAGGAGTCTGAAGTCAGGTGTCACAGGGAATGCTATGAGGACAGTCATCAATCTTTAGTCAACAACACTAAAGGCATCTATGCGATACACATCAATTTATAAATGACCATGATAACAGCTTAAATGTAACCTACAGAACTAGGTAAAAAACATCATCAAGATTTCTACTGATTTTTTTTTTTTTTTTGATATTGGGAATTGAACTCAGGACCCTGCACTTGCCAGGCAGGTGCTGTGCCACTGAGCTGTATTACTGGCCCTTCTACTGAAATGTATGAGCCAAAGCCATGATTTTATTATGAACACTACACAGATACATATAAATGTCTGTTCATAGGTGCCGCTAGGGAAAATCTACCAAAAAATGGAAAAGATACACATATAAATAAGAAATAGGATTGGGGGTTGCGGGGGATAGCAGTAAACCAAAAAGCTTGTTTTGGTGTTAGAAAACAAAGTTTTGGTTAAATTTCTAGACACTAGTTTTTAAAAATCAGTACACATTCAGTTAGCAACATAATAAAGGCTCATTTTATAAAGATAATGTTAACAAGAGTAATGAAGGGTTTTCTAAGCAGAAAGCACAAAGTGAGAATATGTGACTTTACAAAAATGTTAAACTTCTTTATGCCATGAGATACCAAAGACAAAAATGTTTGCAATATTCTGATGAAGAGATATAATGGAGACCAATGAGATGTCCAAAAAAAACAACTCACAAAAGAAACAAAGGTCTGTAATCTAATAAAGATGTTCCATTTAATAATAAAAGAATTGGAAATGAAAGTGATTTCTCACTTATTAGACAAGATGAAGAGATGACAAGAGGAAAAAAGCATTTTTTTTCTGCACACTTATTTGTGGAAGTCTACATTTATACACACTTTTATTTTTATTTTATTTTTGGTATCCAGAATCGAACTCAGGACTTCATGCTTGCCAGGCATGTGCTGTGCCTCTGAGCTATATCCTTGGCCCTGTACAAACTTTTAGAAATAATAAACTGAGGTGCGTGTGGTAGCACATGCTTGTAATCCCAGTACTGTGGGAGGCTGAGGCAGGAGGATTCTGAGCTTGAACCCTGTCCAGGCAGGGATCAAGGATCATCTTAGTAAGATCCTATGTCAAGGTAAAAAAGGGCTATGGATGTGGCTCACTGTGAAGGCCCTGGGTTCAATTCCCAGCACTGGAAGGAAGGGAGGGAGGATGGGAAAAGGAAGATAGGGGAAGGGAAAGAATAGAAAGTGGAGATAAAATAAAGAGAGATGACCACAACAAAACAAACCCTGACAAATTTCCCAACATAAAACGTGTATCTGTTTTGCCTAACTACTTCACCTGTAAGAATCTACTTGGGATTGGGAATGTAGTTTAGTGATAGAGCACTTCCTTATCATTGGCAAGGCCCTGTGTTTAACACATTCCCACCGGTGGTACACGGTGGTCTGATTATTACAGGTCAGTTAGGTAGAAATACTATAGACAGTCAGACAGGACTGGGACTTGAAGAGGTCAGTGTATAAGACAACTGTGGCTGGAGAGGTATTCACTGAATGCCAGCCTTCAAGAAAAACAACTACTCATCTATATACTTCCCCTAGGGATGAAAAGCTGTGATTGACTTTGTAACTTTGTATTGTTTGTATTGTTCTTTTGCTATTTTGTAAATGGTTGTTTGTTAATGTTTTCCTTTTATTTTTAAAAGAAAAAAAGAAAAGAAAAAGAAAAACTGTGATTGATATTCTAAGTTGGCATCAATCACCTTGGCGTAGGGGACCAAACTTCCTTACCAACCTCTTCCAGAAAAGTCCATGTCTGCCCATGTGCTCTTGCTATGTGACTTGTTTCCCCATTTGATCTCCATTTAATCAATACTACCCAAGTGACTATACCTGTTGTATACTTATTAGCTGACCATAGTTTTGTCCCACCTCACACCCATCCTATGATTTGCCATTGGATCAATATTACCTAAGCAACTGTATCTGTAATCTTATAGACTGGTTATAGTTCTGTCCCACCTTAAGCCTGACTCGGCTTATGGGTTTGCTCAATAAACCACCCTTGAGAAGCGGGGTTGATGGGCAACTCACTTTCCAGGCCCCCTTTTGTCCCTCTTACAAGATTTTCTTTCTCTCAATAAATTCTTCCTACTGTTAACCTCCATTGTTCCTAGAGTTTATTACTTGATTTTAGAGAACACGAACTTGGCGTTCCTTTCCCTTATATCATACTTTTATCTCATCACCCCTTTTAGTCTTTTTACTAATAAAATTAATAAAAAGCCACCAGATGGGACAGTGAGGCACATACCGCTGGTGGTTGAAGCCATCCAGCAGCATGGGAAACATGTTAATTCCTAACACTGGAAAACAAAACGAAAGAATTATTTAAAAATTATGTTTCTGAGAATGTCTGGGATTAGATCCACCTGATATAGTAAGGGAGGGTTAAACAAAACTCAGCAGCCCGCCACCTTTACTGGTAAATGAAGCGGACTACAAAACATACAAAACAAATGACATAAGATTATATACTGATGAATGTACACACATATGCAGAAAGCACACAGATCTATATAAACTATGCAGCTAAAGAGGTATTTTTTTAATCTTGTTTTGGTAGTAGAAATTGAATTCAGGCACTCACAAATGCAAGCACACAATTTACTACACCACACTCCCAGATCTATCTAAAAAGGTGTTTTTAAAAAACGTTAAACAGCAATGAGTAGTCATCTTCCCAATATATTTATTTCCTTATTAATACTCTCTTCCACTGTTACGTTTTGTGCAGTAAGTCTACATATTTTTTGTCCAAATAAAACAATCCTATTTTGGCTTTTTGGACTGACGACTCACTCCCGGCCTCATCGTTCCCTGGAAGGAGGGCTTCCGGCGCACAAGGAGCTGGGGGTGGGGAGCGCCAGCCTTCTGGCTGGCTTGCTTCCTGCCTGCTGGCTCCCGGAGGATGGGCCATGTGGCGGTGAGCGCTATTGCGCGCCGGCCCTTAGGCCGGCCGCCGCCGCCGCTCCATTGAGATCTATCATGACACAGAGAAACAGTGACACAATTGGCCCACCATGCACCGACTGCAGTTGCCCACCCACG
>NW_004955420.1:25102230-25151901 GCF_000276665.1 Chinchilla lanigera | reverse complement strand
AAAAAAAAAAAAAAAAAAAAAAAAAAAAAGTACCAAAATCTAAGGTCTAAAATATCTTTTAAGATGTGATTCTGGAAATTCAGTAGCACTAAGACACAGTGGGCAATGAGTAACTGTAAAACTGCCTTGATGGTGCTTCTTTGACCAAATGAAAGCATATTAGGGGATCCCCACATAGCCCTCTTACCTTGTGATCACATGGTAGTAATAAATCTTTCCTTCTGGATCTCGTGCTGTCTTCCAGTTGGGAGGTAAGACAATCGTTTTTGGTTTGGGAGGAGACGGAGGTGGCAGATCCAGTAGATTATTTGTCACAACCATCTCAGGCTAAAAAAATACACATTTTTGATCAATAACATATCATTCAATTGGCTCAACAGGAGAAAATAGTTCAATTAAGCATCAAGTTCTTTAAGAAAGGATAAAGGAAAAATAAAACCTAGAAAATGGCTAACGAGACAATATATATGAAGAACATCATGGATGTATCAGAAAATTGACAATGGATTCAAATGCACCATTCAAGATAATGCAGTAAAAATACTCAGCTGTTTACCACCTACAGCAGTATTAATCCAACTTTAAATAGCCAATGCTAAATGGCATATCTAATTTCAAGATACTGATTAGACCTCCATTTTAAAAACAAAAACAAAGCTTGAAAATCAAGTACGACAGATTGTTAATATTTATCCATTACATTTTTCTGTACTCTTCTATAGGCTTGAAATTACATAGCTGCATTTTTAAAATCTTAAGTATTACAGGTTAAAAAGCATAAAAAGCTTCCTCATCACTGTAATGAACTTGGCTGTTTCCCCAAAGTCCATATTCTGAAGCCCTAACCCCATTGTAACTGTACTTGGAGGTAATGTCTCTGAAGAGGTAATTAAGGTTCAACTGAAGACATAAGGATGAGACGCTAATCCAGTAGGACTTGGGGTCCATACAAGAAAAGGACATAACAACAGAAGATGCCTGCAGAGAAAAGGGCCTGTGAGGACACAGTGAAAAGGTGGCCAACTAGAAGCCATGTGCAGAGGCCTCTGGAGAAACCAACCCTGACACCTTGATCTGGAAATTCCACTCTCCACAACTGTAAGAAAATGAATTTCTTTTGTTAAAGCCACTCAGTCTGGTTATTTTGTCACAGCAGTCCTAGTAGACTAACAATCACCAGAAAGACAGATACCCTTCATTGTTCCTCCTATGTAAACTAATTAATGAAGCATAATTTTTTCAGTTTTACCTTATTTGAGCAGTTAAAGATGAATATGAAATCCCAGACTCGGATTAAATGTCCTCACACACGTCTTTGAGCATCCTGCTTTAAGCATATCCCTGTTTATATTCACCTTACTTTGCCATGCAAATGCTTTCGGCCCAGCTTAAGTTTTACTTCCTCCATTCCCACAGTGCTCTGGTTAGTCAGTAAAATCATCTCTTTCCCTATGCTTCTGTGTCACTTAACGATATTCCAAATCATCTGGTACTATCTACACTAACCTTTCTGTTTAAAGCCAACTTCAGTGACCAGATTGGTATGAAAGCCTTCAATCACATTACTCTCCTGTTTAGTCTTTCATACCTTTTGCCATACCACTCTCTCATTTTCCATTTTATCCAAAGCCAGTAACACTTCATCAAGACTTTATCACAACTTTCCACATATATTGCAGAACACCAAGCTTTTATTATACAACATATACAGTGAAGTACATTATGCAATTCTATACCCCTACCCCAGGCTGTAGTGACTAGTATAGTATCATATTCTAGTATTCAGTACATATCAATAGATACCTAGTCTAGAAAATTATTACTTCAAAAATTCATAAAGTATACAAATATACAGTCAGGGTAAATAACAAAAAGAATCCTAGGAGGAAAATATAGAACAATAAAGGTGACTATAAATCCCATAAATTTAAGAACAGTTTTTATACAGAATGGTTGAGTGCATGCCCGAAGGGTATTCAAGTAAAACTGGTAACTACCTACATTAAAATATAAACAAAACCTCAAAACAAAAGAAAACCTAAATACAAAGTAGACAGCAAATGAAAGTTTTAGCAACTGAAATATTTCTTACTGGCTGTAAAGGTTGTGGCTGCCCTGGTGTAACTATTGTAGTCACTGCTGCAGCTGGCTGTACCACCACTCCTTGTGGATGAGCTGTGAAAATCTGTTGTCCCTGGATATACTGAAGACTTGGCTGGGCATAACTCTAAAAGACAAAATGAAGCAATTAATAATTTGTACTATTCTAGATCTAATAAAAACAGTAACCAACTTCCAAGGTGGCACAAACTTACTGGCAGATAAACCCATTAATTTCTTATAAACTTCTCATGCATATATTTGGATGTAAACGTGTAAAACAATTTTTTGTGCAAGCATAAAAGTTTCTTTTTACAAAAATTTCCTATTCATTTACTTTGATTGCACTTTACTATGAAAATACAGAAAATTTTTTCGCTCATGGACATTCTCCAATGGCTTTCCTTTAAATGATACTGGGATGACATGTTGGTCCTGGGATAGTCAAGAAATGGCACCATGCTACTCTTTTCATGAAGCCTTTTTGCTATCAACTAGCACGTTGTTCTGGTGGGGTAAGGTTCAAGGGAGTGAATCATAGAAAACACAGTGATCAAGTTTCAAGCTCAGTTGTTTTAGCTTTCTGTAATCTTCTATAATACAAAAAGAGCAGAATTTAATGCACCTAAAACTTTCACCATACTGATGTACACACTGCATTAGGATGCAGAAAGCCCTTTCATATATATTATTTCTTTTAGTCCAAACCACATAAGATGCAGGTATTGCCTGTGCCTAGAGTTTCTTAAGAAATAAGTACCATGTCTAGGAATTAAACATACTCTGCAACTATTTGTCAACCACAACAAAGCCTGCTTAAAGAAGTAACAAGAAGCCTAACCTTGCTGACTTAAAAAGTGGTGACTGCTAAGGAATTGTATCCATCACTTAAAAACAGACCTAGATCCTATGGACTAAGACTCTACCAGGTGAAATGATTCAAAAGCATTAATTGGTAAGTACTCCATATTCTAAATATAACAATCCCAAATGGTACCCAAGTAGTGCAAAAAAGCCAATGCAGCTACTTAACAAATCTCTGGACTAGTAAGCCCCCCAACCCCCTGCCAACAGCACTGGGGATCAGACCCAGGGGCAATCTGACAGAGCCACATCCCAAGCCCTTTAAATTTTTTTTTTTTATTTTGGGACAGGATTTTACTATGCTCCAGGCTGGCTTCCAACTTGTGATCCTCCTACCTGAGCCAACCAAGTAGCAAGCAGGATTATAGGACTGCATTACCTTCCAATGGTGCACATGCCCTACCACTGAAACACATTCCCAGTCTTCAGATAAACACTTTTTGAGAGGACAGAGAAACAGTAGGTAAGGAAAAAAGGGTAATACTTGATGCTAGGGGTGGTGGTGCACAACTGTAATCCCAGCAATAAGGATCACATGGATAAGCCTGGTCTGAGCAGCTTAACCTTGTCTTACAATTAAACAGATGCAGCTCAGTGTGAAGGTCCTGGGTTCAATCCCTTGAACCGGGAAAAAACAACAAAAATGAATTAAGAATTTGACAAGATCAGAGAGTTAAGAAAGTCTTATCATGCAGACATTTTAAAGTATTGATTACTATAGAATGAAGCTGTTGTTTCTTTAGTATGAAGATGGGCTCCAAATGTTGACTGTGAGATAACTCCTGGACTGAAATGGCATTATATAGCTTGATCATGACCTATATTTACAAAGTTAAATCCCAAATTTTATCTCTTTCTAAAATGTAAAGGATATGTTAAGGGATGACAACTTACCATCAAAAATAACAGAAGAAAATAACTTCCAAAGGAAAAGGCAAAGCATGCTGAACATCAGCACTGCTGGACAAATCATCCAAGATCACTACATTCATTAGATCTATTATTTTTGTTGTTGTTGTTGTGTTTTGTTTTGAGACAGAGTCTCACTGTGTAGTTCAGGTTGACCTTGAACTCACAGTGATTCTCCTGCCTCAGCCTTAAAATAAAGGAAGAATGAACATTTTTCAGGGTTTTATAGTACCTTTCCTTAACACTAAAGCCATACAGAAAGGAACAGTTAATGATTACTTGATCAATCTTGTATGTCTCTATTTGTTTTCTTGAGAAACCACTTTGAAGATATCAATAAATAATACAACAACTGTTAATTTCCTACAACTTTGTAACTTTTGTTTGTATTGTTCTGACGCTATTTTGTAAATGGATGTCTGTTTGTTACTTTGTTTTCCTTCTTTTATTTCTTAAAATAAAAAAAAACTACTAAAGCCAGTGATAATCATATGCCAATGTCAAACTAACAATAGTAATATATACTTATTTTTTTAAAAAAAGACTTCAGGTTTTACAAATATCACATATCTGGTAAAATCTATTTGATGAGGGGAAATCTCTTGGAGACTGACTTGCCCTTTCAAATGACTTGAATATATATATATATATATATATATATATATATATAAATAATGTAGTTTTCAATGAGAATTATAAGAGAAATCTAAGAAAGTTCAACATATTATAGAAAGGGAAACATGCTTTTGTGCCCAGGTTCTAGGCAACCCCCCAAAGTCACCCTTAATTATATTTGAATTACTTCACTGCATAAAGTAAAATATTATAGTCAAGTGCTCAATATTTTGAGATGTGATAATTTTGGAAGACTAGTTCACGTATTAATGTCCCAAGCCACTATAAATCCTATGACCTTTGCTTAAGTTAAACTTCTAAGGTGGGGACGCTATTCAGTGGTAGAGTTCTTCTTTAGCATGCATGAGGCCCCAGGTTCAATCCCCAGTACAGCCAAAAAACCCCAAAAGCTTTTATATTTAATATGCAGTTATGATACAAAGTTAAAATTATCTTCTGATGACACATTTATTCAAATATTATACTGAATGTCTACATACACATATGCCACAAATTTAAATCATGTTACATATTATTTCATCATCAAGGTTACTACAGCCTGAGAACTCTCAGTAGCCTGTGTTGGTATAGTTGATACTGGGCTTGAACAAGAAAGATCTCAAAGCTTTTTCATAGAGATCACATCTTTGGACTACACACCAGTGAGCTTAACTCAGTGGTATTTCATAGCCCATTAGTGCCAATACTCCCTCAACATTAGTAAGGTAACTGAGTGATAACTTTCATGACAGACGGTGCTTTAAATTGTTGTTAGTATCTCATGCAAATCTCAACCACTGTGAGGCATTCTGCTCATTTTATAAATGGGAAAACTAACGCTCAAAAAAAAGGAATTAAGTGACTGTCTCCAAGGCACACAGCAGATAATGAACCAGGTCTCAAAATATACATTACTAACATGTTCCGTGTCTTCCAATACCCAATGCCCCAAATCATCTCTGATCAACTAATGTCACTGAGAGAGAAAAGGAGGACAGACTGAACCACACTAGTCCAGACATCTATTATTCAAGTATATATAAAATAGGTTATGGAGTTACTAAGGATTCCTTGATAGAGACAGACTGAAAGACTGAAAACAAAATTGTGATGCTTGAGTCTTATTTCTCATAATTAAATTTAAGAGAAATCTTTTGCTTACTGGGATACAAAATACAAATTCTGTTTCTAAGAACAACCATATAACCACTGGGCTCTTTACTGAGGAGTCTTTAATAGGTGCCTTCCAGTGATGTTGCTTAGGCTCTAACACTGAAACATACTTCAAGAATAGGAATGGGAGTGAAGCAAAATTTTTTTGAAGCTGGGGATTAAACCCAGGGCCTTGCACACACTAAGCAAATGCTCTACCATCAAGCTGCATTCCCTGACCCACAAGTAAACTATATTTATTGTACCTCTGATACACAAGCTCAGGAAAAAAAACCCTCAAAACTAATGGGTTGGTCCAAGAAAGAATAAGGCAAGATAAAGCAGTATCAGTTAGAACACAATATGTTTAAGATTTCTAAAACACCAGGTTGGGTGGCATATGCCTGTAATTCCAACACTGAGGGCTGCAGCAGGCAGATAGTGAGTTCAAGCTCAGCCTGGGCTATACACAAAGAGCCTGCCTTAAAAAAAAAAACAAAAACCAGGGCCGGGGATGTAGCTCAGTGGTACAGTGCCTGCCTGGCAAGAACAAGGTCCTGAGTTCAATTCCTGGTACAAAAAATAAAAAACCCACACACACACAAAAAAAACCCAAAGACTAAAACATTCCATAGGAGGCAGAATTAATCATACAATATGTATATGTGTATATACAAAGAAAATTTGTATCTGATGTCAAAAATGTCTATTTTCTCACTAGCCTTATTTAGCAAGATAATATTCATTTTAAGTCAAATTTCAAAAAAACAAATTCCAACAAAATAATCAAGCATAAGAAACTTTACATGGTAAGGGAAATACACAAGATTTCAGAAGTCAAGTATTGCATGCTTTCTCTAATATGTGGAATTTAAATACAAAACCGAAGATGACAGGAAAATAGAACTATTAATAGACAATGAGAACAGGAGAGGGGGTATAAAGAAAGGTAATGGGGCGAATGGATAGGATCAATATATAGGTATGTATGAAAATACCACACTGAAAGCAAATATTCTATAAATTAATATGAATAAAAATATGTGTATTTTAAAGTTCAATGCAATACCATTTATAATTATGAAAAGGATCTTTCTATTTAAATGACTACCACATGGAAATCGGTAAATAAAGCCATCATAGGCAAATGGGAAATCCTGTAATTATTAAACATGTATGTGCAGGTATGTACACACATATATAAAGACACACAGTAATGTGGAAAAACACACATTAAGTAGGAAAACAGAGACTCAAGACTATAAATACCTAAGATACATAAACTTGTGGTTAAAGAAAACATAAAAAATAACAATTAATTCAGCTAGGGTTCCAGGAATTAAAGCAGGACACTTTCTCATGGACATTTAAAAAATATTCGAGACTGACACTGTGGTGTGCATCTATGAGAATCAGTTGAACCTGCCCATTAAGAGACCACTCTGCAACACAGTGAGACTCTCCCTCAAAAAGTATTTTTTATACAGCTTTACCACAAAAATATTAAGTATTAAATAGTAATTTTTACTTCTCTAAATGACATGTGCAGGAAACATTGTTGGGAGCCTTCTGCATCCACAATAATTCACCTTTAAGGAAGTGATAGGAAGGATACAAGAATGTGGTAAGAACAGTGTTCTGTCCTTTTTTTTTTTTTAAAAAAAAAAGGTACTGCTTTTATTTTCTTGGGGAAAATAAATCTGATTTTAAAACAAATAAATACACTTAGAAATACAAAATCAGTAGTCTTTGCTTTTAAATTCATTATTATTTCCTACCAAAGTGATAATCTCAGACTCAGTGTATCAAAATCATTCTGGCAAACTTCATGAGAGTAATATGTAGAATAAAAAAAGTAATGTACAAAGCCAGATGTGGTGGTACACACCTGTAATCTGAACACTCTGGAGGGCTGAGGCAGGAGGATCACAAATTTGTGCCCAGCCTAGGCAATTTATGAATACCTAATCTCAAAATAAAGAAGGCTGGGGACATGACTCAGTGTGAAGGCCCTGGGTTCAATCCTTGACACCATGGGATAGGGTAAGGGGTGAGGGGAACAATGTACAAACTGGGTTTAGAGGAAAACAAGACAAGTCATCCCCTAACTCAATTATGATGACAAAGGGTTTGCATTTGGCAGGAATACAGATTACTCTGTATTCACTTCTTTTTTGTTGTTTTTTCCGTCTTTTTGAAACAGGGTATAGCTATGCAATTGAGGCTGGCCTACAACTCACAGTGATCCTATAGCCTTAGCTTTCTGAGTGCTGGGATTACAGGTGTGGGCCACCATGCCTGGCCTATATTCACTGTGTATAAGCAACAAGAACAGGATTAAAACAAAAATAATTATGTTAATACCAAATTATTTTCACTGCACAGTACATTAGTAGTTTTCAAGCCTTTATGGTAACTCCTCATGATCACCATCTCCTGCTACTCACACTCTTAGGCAGTCTCTCCACCCTCCCTGGAAGACCAATAGAATATAGCAGAAGTGATGATTATATTGTTTTTTTGAGACAAGGTCTTACTAAGTAGCCCAGGCTGGCCTCAAACTCACGGTGACCCTCCTACCTCCTCAGCCTCCCAACTGCTGAGATTACAGGCACAGAGCACCATGCCAGCTTTACTTCTAAGATTACATTATAAAAGACTGCAGCTTCTGTAACTGGTCATTTCCTCACCCACCTTGATCACTTGCTTTAGGGAAAATAACTGATAATTTAGTATGCACCTCTACTGAGAAGTCTAAGCAGCAAGAGACTGAGGCTTGCTAAGGACCAGAAGTGAGATGGAAAGTGACTCCTCCATTCCCAGTCTAGCTTTCAGATGAGTACAGCCGAAGCTAAAAACTTGACTTTAATTTCACAGAAGACCATTAGCCAGAACCACCTACTTAGGCTGCTTTTGAATTCCTGACCCACATGTGCAAGGCCCTGTACTCAATCCCCAGCACTGAAGGAAGAAAAAACTATATATATACAAATAATCCATAGCAGGACTTTTATCCTTTGCACCAGATTTCATAACATCCACTAACAGACAGAAAAAGAGGTTACAGAGTTAAATACCTGTACAATTGGTGGAGTTGTCTGTGAATAAGGCGATGTCACACCATAGACACTTGAACATGTCTGTCCTTGATAATATATAGTTGCTTGAGATTGTGCAGGAGAGTACTGCTGCTGTACATTGACAGATGGTTGGTTTGAATCCCAAACACTGTAATTCTGTCCTTGGACTGGACCTGGGGTTGGTACCGGCATGACAGCAACGCTGGAGTCTTGGTGTACCACACCATCACTCTGGGCCACATATTGTGAACTAGACACTTCCACAGGGGCTGCCACATGTGGTACCACTGGCACTGGTGGAGGGGCAGCAAGGGGTTCTGTAGAATGTCCCACCAAGGGCTGAGTATGATCGTAAGGAGCTGGAGAACACACAGGGTCCATGCTGGGTGTAGGTAGGAGCACCTTCCCAGCATTTGGGTTGCTGGGATCCACATAGGCCTGCATGGGATAGCCTGGTGGGTAGCCAGCAAAGGGGTGATGGGGGGCATTATAGCCAAGAGAGTCATAGGGCAGTGGTGACGTCATTCCCAGATTCTGCATCTGCTGCTGCTGTTTCTGAGCCTCCCGCTGAGCCACTTCTTGCTCAAACAATTTTCGGCGCTCCTCTGTAGAGAGTTTATTGCGGTCTTTAATTCGTACTTTCTTTTTAGACGTTGGTGTATCATACCTAGGAAGAAAACAGTAAGAGGATCACAAAGTTACTCACTAAATCAGGGGCATAATCTAAGCCCATGAGAACTATAATGTGACTCATTACTAAACTACTAACCACACCAACTTCAATTTGTCAGGAGTTAAAAATCATACTCTAAATTAGCTAAGGAGTTTTGCAGATAGAATGGAACCCCAAAGAAATAAACATTTAGATGAAATTACTATGGAAGAAACTGACTACAAGGAGTCACAAAGGATTCGCAGATTCTCGAACTTCACTTAAAGATACATAACAGCATCATATTCTTTATAGCTGGAGTCTATTGTATAACTATGAATTCTAAAATCTGAAAGAGAAAAATAAGTGTAATGAACCAAAAAATAATCCAATACTCAATCTAATTTAGTATCCCTAACGTCCAGAGTGTGGTTAAGCAAAGAGATTAGCTCTGAAGAGAATTACGAGCTTGGAAGATAAACACAAATTCAATAAATTTCTACCAAGTAAAAGAAATCCACATATAAACATAATGAAGGGAGGAAAAAAAAAGAAAAAAATTAAAAGTAGACCAAGAAAAAAGCAAAATTACTTTAATAATTATAACAATTAGGCCAATAAATTTCACAAAACCAAGAGGGAAAGTCAGAGGATCAACAGCACCAAAGCATTGAGAGGAACCGTTGACCTAACAAAGCTTCCCTTTAAAAATAAGGTGTTTTTCAAAATATTATTCATAGAACTAGCAGATGATCTGGAAATTCCTCTTCCATGTACATACCAAAAGTAAATGAAAGCAAGTTTAAAGGAAAAAAAAAGTTAAAACGAGGGATTCAGCTGGGCCTGGTAGCACATGTCTACAATCCCAGCACAGTGGAAGATTGAGGCAAGAGGGTCAGAAGTTTGAGCCCAGCCTGGGCAACTTAGCAAGACTCTGTCTCGTTAACAGAAAATAAAAATGACAGATGAGGTACCTCCATGCAAAAAATGACGTAAGTTCCATTCTGAGTACCTCAAAAATACTACACTTGATCTTAGCCAAAAGGCCAAGAAGCAGCATCAGTACCTCAAAAATAAAACATTTAAAAATTTTAAAAAGCAATTTATTGTACAGAACAGCAATATTCAGGAGTAAAAATGTGGAAATACAGCTGAGTATGGTAGCAAATGCATGTAACTCTAGCACTACGCAGGCTGAGGAATGAGGGTCATGAGTTTAAGGCCAGCCTGGAATATATACAGCAAGACAGTGTCAAAAAAAAAAAAAAAAAAAGAAAGAAAGAAAAGAAAAGAGGAGGAAGAGGTGGCAGTGGCAGAAGTGGGGCTATGGAAATAATTCAAATGTCTTATAAATTTATGAACTAGTACAGCTATACAATGGACTCAGTAATAAAGAACTATGGAGACACAACATGGATGAATCTAAAATGCAATATGCTAAGTAAAAAGTGGCAGATTCAAATGCTTTATACTATATGATACCATATAAATGACATTCTGGAAAAGAGGGTCAGAGAGCAAAGTTAGTACTTGGCAGGAGTCAGAGACACTATATGGGAAAAACTGACTACAAAGGGATAGGAGGAAATTTTCTGAGGCAATGGAAGCATTGTGTACAGTAAGTACTAACCATAAAGGAAACATATAATATATGCAATACATTTAATTACACAATTAATTTTGCGTATCAAAAGATACCCAAAAAAGTCAAAATACAAGCCATAAACGCACAGAATAGAGTTGCAAAAATTATCATCAAGACAGAATTACACTTAGAATACATATAAAGGGGCTGGTGATACAGCTCAGTGGCACAAGCGCCTGCCTGGCAAGCACAAGGTCCTGAGTTCGGTTCCAGATACAAAAAAAGAATACATATAAAGAACTCCTAAAACTTAAGACAAATAATTCAATAAATGGCCAACACATAAACCGCATTTTCTAGAAGAGGAAAAAGCAATGGCCAATAAACATAACAAATGTTTGATCTATTTAGTAATTAGGGAGAGTAAAATTAAAATCACAATGAATTATTAAATACACCATCCAATATTAAAAATTCTGGCAACTGCACTGTACAAATCTTATATATCAATTTTTTTTTGTCTTTTTGAGATAGGGTGTCACTATGCAGTTCAGGCTGACTTTCAGCTCACTTTGTAGCCCAGATTGGTCTTGAAATTGCAACGATCCTCCCGCCTCAGCCTCCCAAAGGCTGGGATTCCAGGCACGCACCACCATGCCCGGTGACACCAATTTTTTAAAAAAGCAAATTTAATTTAAAAAGAACTTCCCTGGAGTAAATGTTTGCTAGCCCTCTGATATTTTTAAATCAGTATTTTGATTGGTATGGCACAAGACTCACTAGAGAGCAAGTATGTTTCCCAGGCTGGCCTCAAACTTGTGATCTTCCTGCTTCATCCTCCACGTAGCTAGGATTACAAGTATGAGCCACTAGGTTCAGCAAAGTTCTTTTTTTTTTCAAATGGTAGTGAGGATTGAACTCAGGCCCTTGAATGTTAGGCAAACATGCTACCATAGTTATATCCTCAACCCCCCAAAGCCTTTTTGAAAATTTTTAATTGGCCAGGCTGGCTTTAAATTTTGTGATCTTCCTGCCTCAGTCTGGGGGATTATAAATGTGGCTCACTGGCTTTAAAGTTATGACTTTGGAAGAATTACTACTACTTTGGGGAGGGGATGGTGCTGAAGATTGAACCCAGAGGTGCTCTACACCCATAATCTTTTTTATTTTTTGAGACAAGGTCTCCCTAAGTTGCCCAAGCTGGCCTCAAACTTGCAATCATCTTGCCTCAGCCTCTTGACACCATTCATTTTGCACAGTTATCTCCCATCAACTTCCATTGCACTTTAAAAAACAAATCTTTGGTTACCTAAACAGCATTATGTTGCCAAACAGAAACTATTCAAATGAGATTGAGAGCCTTTCTTAAGATTTATCAGTAAAAGTTTTATATTCACTCATCAAGACATAATACTAATTCCAAATGTCATTACTGTCCAAAATCAAAAGTAGACTTAGAGTCAACTGCATGAGACTTGAGATTATTTTGGGTTTTGGGGGGGTTCTGGGGGCAGTACTGGGGAATGCAGGGCCTTCACACTGAGCTACATTTCCAGTTCTTCTAACTTTTACAAGTCTTACTAATTCTCTAAATTGCCAATTTTGGTTCCATCTTGCGATTCTCCTGCCTTAGCCTCCTGGAGTACTGGAATTACAAGTCACCATAGTGACTTGGATACTTTTTGACTTGTTCCCCCAAAAAAGAAAACACATAAACACTTACCTGTCATCTGGTCTTTTTGTTCCCCGCTCATAGGCAGAAGATGGTGGTGAGAGGGAGCCCCTTCGCTTCCTTTTCTCTTTATTCTGAGTTTGCTTATCTGTATCTCTCTCTCTTGACCTGTTAGGAGTCTTTGGAGCGGCTGTTTGATCTCTGAGTCCAACAGCATCCCTTCCTCGCTCAGTTACTAAGAGAAAAATGTTTTGAGAACTTTATTTTGTAGACTCTTCTCCACTATAACAGTAAATCAAGTATATGATTAAATATCTATCCAACAAATGGACCTGTGGATCCTTCCCTCAGCTATGTGGTCGGAATTTGAATGAGACTCAGTCTTATGTGTGTATTCACACTACTTACTAAACCTCTCTTCCATGAATGCCCCACCAAAGACTCTTTTCCCCACCAAAGACTCAGGCCAAGTCTTCAGCACTTCTAAACAAGTACTGCGAGCACATCCACATACAATGTTCCTCTCACCGTTGTCAAGACAATCTGCCTGTCAGTTAAAATATACAAAACCTTTAACTGGACCTGTAACTCTGTAAGTAGAAAAGCCTAACATGCTGAGCACAAAAACACCAATTAAAAATGTTTCCTTAATTTAAAAAAGTGCTTATTAAGCAACTTTTTATGAACTATAATTAAAAAGGGAAAACATTTCAAACATAGGTGTTAATTTGGTAAGTTATCAAGGCCAGGCCGGGACATACATCTCTGAAGAAAATAACAGCTTCCTATTCAAAGATGGTACTACTAGCCTTCTTCATTGTTTCTCTTTACTTAGAATGGTTCTTCCTCTGTCTTCATGTAACCAAATTCTATCTTTTCCCGAAGTTGATCTGCGTACTACTCTTCACTAGTCTTGCTTACTAACTGGCTTCTCACCTTCCTAAGTCCTCTCCCCACTGAACATTTTAGGTCTTACTGAACACTTCAATATAAACTGATTGTATTATATGCTTTTGCTTTGTATGTTAGTACTGCCCCCTGACTAATCAGATCCTCCTCTCTGTTTTTCTGTTTTTTGGTTGGAAACAGGGTCTCACTATGTAGGCCAGGTTGGCCTTGAAATCACGGTGATCCTCCTGCCTCTGCCCCTGAAGGCGTGTACCACTATGCCCAGCTTGCTCTCTTAAGGAAAGATTTTCTTCTGAAAGTATCACTCTTAGCACAAAGCAGATTCTCAATAAACACAGTGGTTTTTCTTTTTGTCACATCATAAAAACTTGCTATCAGTCTCCATTACAGGATGCGATTTGCACAAGCCATTCTTCTAATCCTTTTAAAACCCCATGTATAAGCATCAGTCAGTAGGGAGGCTAACAGAATTTGCACCACATGCTGATATAAAATGCTGTACAATTAACTGGTCTAGCTCACAAGGTACTAGCAATATGTCTTTCTGTAAGGTGCTCATGACTATTCTGTTTCCTCCTACAAACTCACATTTCTTGCCCTGGTGCAAATTTTCTTAAAGTGCGCCGATTTTTCCACTATACCTGGTAAAACAAAAAAAGGATTCACACCAGCAGTTCACATTCTGACTCTGTACCTTACAATATGTGAGGCAGGAAAGTCATTCCATTGATTTGGGCTGATTTCCTCATATTATAAAACAGAGGTAAATTAGACTATGTATTTCCTAAAGTATTTCACAGTTCATCTGAATTTTAAAGGTTCTAAGCTTTCGTTTCTTGATATCGACAAGTGAACACAGGCCTGCACTGTAAGCACTTCCTTGCTCTAAGAGTCTTAACACTGACCTAGGGAGCTCTGTATGTGAATGAGAGACTGAAGATGCCACAGAAAAGGATGCTCCCTGAAAAGATCATAGTTGTGCCTTAATTATCATTTCTATATCCTCTGGAGTTTCACAATAGACTAAATAGTTGCAAATTACTGCAGAAAAATCTGCATGGGTATTTAAGTTTTGCCCATGTTGCTAATGGTTTCAACTAAGTGAGCCCAAGAGTTAGCCTCAGATAATCAACTCCATAGTGGTGCCACATTTTTGCCAGTCAGTACTGCCCAGCATTGCCTTCTTTCTTATTAAAAAAAAAAAAAAAAGAGTTCTTTGCAGCCCTAACTATAATGTCTGGTTATTAAAAGACTAAATCAGTAGAATTTTTTTTTTTTTTTTTTTTGGTTTTTCTCCGGTACTGGGAACCGAACTCACGACCTTGCGCTTGCCAGGCAGGCGCTTTTGCCGCTGAGCTAAATCCCCAGCCCCTTAAATCAGTAGAATTTTAAAATATGCCAAAGACACAATGGTGCAAAAGATCTCTCACAGTTCAAGTAACAGTATTTAAGATTACAGCTATGCACACAAAAGTAAGGTAAAAGACCAAAACAAACAAACCAAAACCAAAACCAAATAAAAAAACCTCCTACATATACTGCACACACTGGAGTCTTCATTCTAGACTGGCTTAATGTTAAAGGACTTCAAGAAACTAGTGACAGCAGCCATAACTGAGTTCATTGCTTTCAAAAATGCCACTGAAATATAACTAACTGGAAAAGCCCAGAAACCATGGACTCCCTGTTTCTGTTCTGTAAATTTAGCCTTTTCTGGGATCACTGACTTCCTGCGAATCTAGTACAAGTTCTTAAATTTCCTTAGAAAAATAAATACATACATAGTCTTTTTTTTTTGGGTACTGGGAATCGAACTCATGACCTTGCACTTGCCAGGCAGGTACTGTGTCACTGAGCTATATCTCCAGTTCACCTAGCTCATACATAGGCTTTTGCATAAATATTAGAAATAAATATTATTGGGCTGGGGATTTAGCTCAGCGGCAAAAGCGCCTGCCTGGCAAGCGCAACGTTGTGAGTTCAGTTCCCGGTACCGGAGAAACACCCCCCCCCCAAAAAAAAAGAAATAAATATTATTCCACAAACCTCTGAGAGTGTAAGTTTAACCATGTCTACTCCAGAGAACAAATGAATGGATGGAAAGCTACTGAACACCATGACTTCAAGGCAAGCAGCAATGTAAGTAGTTAAGGGACCTCTCCTTTGGCAAGAAGTCATTAAGAAAGAATAAAAGTGCAACTTCGCAAACTTTACACAAAATGTTAACCTAATTATATACTGTCTGGTTTCAAAAGCTAAAGTTCTTACGAATCACTTCTGTATATACTATATATATATATATATATACACACACACACACACATACACCATATATGGTATATATATAAAAAATACAATATATATACTATATATCATACAACACATATACTATACATGTATATTATATATACATAATATACTATATTATATAGTATATATATATATATGTTGTATATATACAAAAGAATATTTGTAAAGCCATCACTCCCCAGAGTAACTCTGAATACTTACCTGTGCTCTCCTTTTCAGTTTGACTTTTCTTTGGAATTCGATACACCTCCTGCAAAAAAGAAACCAAAAGAAGGATTAGTGTGGGGAAAAAGTGGTGATTGCTTTGAAACTGACAGATTTTATATGGCAAGAAAGAAACGAGAAGGAACAAACTGCTATTTATTTTCCAAAATCTGACTTATATTTGGCTTTAAGCAAAAACAACCCAGTACTACCCCTTAAAAACAAGTAAAAACAGCAGGTGTGGTACACACCTATAATCCTGGCTACTCAGGAAGCTGAGGAAGGAAGATCATGAATTTGATGTCAGCCTGGGGAAAGAGGGGGAGGGGAAAATGGAGGGGGAAAGGGAAGAAGAGAAGAGGATCTTGCTTCTGTACTCAATCCTTCCCTACCCCCAGTACTGAGGATTGAACTCAGGGTCTTTGCACAAATTTATATCCCAACCTCACCCCATCCCATTTTTCTTTCTTTGAGACAAGGTCTAACTATGTAGTCCACGCTGGCCTTCATCACAGTAATCTTCCTGCCCCAGCCTCCCGAGTGATGATATCACAGGTATTTACCACCATGCCTATATATGGCTCTATATGGCATTCTTTTCTCCAAGTTTGGTAAGCCCTTAGACAGAGGAGCCAGACAGAGCTAAGAGTCCATCTATCTATCCATGATCCAGTATACAGTAACTAGAAACTGGCAGCTTGATAACTCCAGACACTCTTCAGAGTAGCAGACTGAAGTATACCCTCTATAGGTAAAAGCGGCCCAAGAAGAAAGAGAATCTTTACGTCTCTGAGCTGAAGATGGATATGTGCAATGTTTTCTCTCCAATTCTCTTTTATGAGATTTGAGAACTGCTAAGAGAAGCCACTAATTTAGTGATTCTCAACCTTCTCTGTGCCATCAGAATCATCTGAGGAGCTTTTTTAAAAAAAAAATTAGCTGGGACTCATTCAGAGATTCTATTTTCTAGGGTGGTGTTTCCACAAAAGCTTCCTAGGGTTATCTAATTGTTCCACAGGGTAGGGAATCACAGCTCTGATGAAAATATTTATACACAGAAAGGAAGGAATGGAGGATGCTACATTTGTGCATAAATATTAGAACCATACTCCACCTCCAAATAATGCTGCTGCTCACTGTACCCTGTGTTATCTAGCACAGAAGATAAAAGTGCTCTGGAGTTATACCTGATAGCATTTCACTAAGTCACTAATGTGCCCAGGGAAGGTTTGAATCTGAGATTTTCCTGGCTCAGTCTTCCCAAATGCTACAATTATAGGTGTGTGCCACAGGCTCAGCTCATGCAGTATTCTTTACATATCATCCTCTTGTATTTCTTTGGTGTTTGGGTATTGCTCTGAATTAATACACACACATATATACCAAATCTATAGATGTTATAAGTCAAAACGGCTTTATTCTTTGACATATCTCTAGTAGTGAGATGTCTGGCATACAATAAAAATTTAATTACTTGCTGAGTGGATTAACAACTAAAATTCTACTTCTAATTTCTAGAAATCACCCAGACTACTACATAAATTCAAAGCATTACACATGTCCCATGCTTTTTATCACTGCAGCATCATCTCCTCATCCTGTATCATCACACTCTTTCATCTCTGAAAACAACACTATTTAGAGGCCTCACATATAACAAAAACATTCCATTTTCCAGGGTCAGAATAATAAATGTGCCTCTGCAATGTTTTAAACTTTTTCCAATACTTAGAATAGCCTCCCCTTGTCCAATCTCTTACCACTTTAATCAAAGGCTCAAAATCAACCTTCAGGTAAACACTGAGAAACTGATACTAAAAAGTATAAATATAAAACAAAAGTAAAAAGTGTAAATGTGAGTGAAGATGTTTCTAATACACAGACATAAAAAGAGCATGAGTTCTATGCTGGCTACTGTGGAAATCTGCTTTCTCATCTGTGTAAGACTTGAGTATCAATTATGTGCTGAAGGCCTATAGGAAGGCTTGCCTGTGTATGGATGCTTGAGACGCATAGAAAGTGCCATCAAGTTCACAGACTTGATAATAATGGGTGAGACTCCTTACTCTGTGCTATCTATTACAGACACTCATATACTGCTTACAGAGATCATTACTGTATCCACAATACATATAAAACAGGCTAAGAGGTTAAATAACTATCCCAGCACAACGAGTTACACACTGGATCTATGGCCCAAGCCTAGATTTGTGTTTGTCCAAAGAACATTTTCGTGGTTTTTTTTTGTTTGTTTGTTTGTTTGTTTGTTTGTTTGTTTTTCGGTACCGGGAATCAAACTCACGACCTTGCACTTCCCAGGCAGGCGCTGTGCTGCTGAGCTAAATCCCCAGCCCCTCAAAGAACATTTTTTGTTTTGCTTTTTGTTTTTATTTTTTGAGATAGGGTCTTACTATGCAGTCCAGGCAGGCCCTTAAGCACTATGTAGCCCAGGATGGCCTCAAACTCACAGCGATCTTCCTACCTCAGCCTTCAGTACTGAGATAATAGGTGTGCGCATCATACTCTTAAGCATACATTCTTGGCCACTACTACCATTTCTTCACAAGCACTAAGGAAAGAGGAGAAAGTAAATATACTATCTTATGATAGGTATATGTAAAATGGTTAGGAAAAATATAATAAATACTAAAACTAGTTTGGACCTTTGGAGAGAGGACTAGAAAATGCAAACTGAGCGGTTCTGAATTGTCTTCAAGGTTGAGTAAGAGGTGTGAGAAAGGGAGAAAATAAAACATGGCAGACTGAACACACATGTGTACCTACTCTATCCTGAAGTCTTATGAAATGACAGTGGAAGAATAAAAAAGAAATCCTTTGAAAGTATCTTTTCTAAGTATCCTTCTACTAATTATATGTGGATATAGAATGTATAAAGATTTCCCCCTAAACTGCATTTTCTGATATTTTCCTATACTCTTTTTGATGATTCAGAATGAAAAAGTACTACAGACATCAAATAAGGTGTTTTGTAAAAAAGAAAAAGACAGAATAACATCAAATTTTAAGTAAATTGAAAACATGACAGAAAGGAAGGTTAAGTCTCCCAAAAAGCAGAACAAAAGGCAGCAAGAAAAATGGGAGATTAAAAAATAAAATTAAAAGGTGAAAGAAAGTCTACATCTTATAATAGAAATTCTGGGAAATGAAGGGAAAGAATATTGAGAAGAAAGTACCATAGAGGGGCTGGGGATTTAGCTCAGTGGCACAGTGCCTGTCTAGCAAGTACAAGGTCATGAGTTCAATTCCCAGTACCGGAAAAAAAACAAAACAAACAAACAAACAAACAAGCCAAGTGTGTGTGGTGCATGCCTGTAATACCAGCACTCTAGGAGGCTGAGACAGGAGGATCGAAGTTCAACCCCAGCTTGGGTAACCCAGCAATTTTTTTTTTTTTTGAGACAGACCCTGTAGCACTATGGTAGTTCAGACAGGCTTGCAACTCACTGTTGTAGCCCAGGCTAGCCTTGAACTCACGTGACCCTTCTGCCTCAACTTCCTGAGTGCTGGGATTACAGGTATATGTGACCACGCCCAGCTACATTTTAGAAATTTTGTGAGACTCTGTCTCAAAATTTAAAAGGAGGAAGAGGTTCTAGCTCAGTGAAGGATACAGGGTTTAATCCCCAATACCACAAAAAAGATAAAAACAAGTAAGAAAACTCAGAAGTAGAGCAAACAGTCAGAGCTGGAGCATCCACCACAACAAATGACTCACAATGACCACAGTAAACTAGAAAATGACACAGTGATCTCTTGAACTTTTTTTTTTTTTTTGTCTTTTTGAGACACGGTGTCAAAAAGTATGCAGTATAAAAAATTATAGGTAAAATTATACACACCTAACCATTTTATACGTTTTTACTTTTTTCCTAACCATTTTATAGTATGCAGTACAGGCTGGCCTTCAGCTCACTTTGTAGCTCAGGCCGGTCTCGAACTCGCAAGAATCCTCCTGCCTCAGCTTCCCAAGTGCTGGGATTACAGGTATGATTATAGGCCACCACGCCTGGCTTAAACTCTTGGTTGGTACTAGTAATGAACTCCAGGGCTCATGTATACTAAGTACATGATTTACCACTAAGTACATCCTCAGCTCCAATATCTTGAACATTCTGAAGAAAACTTTATCTGATCCCTTTTTTTTAAATTCAAGTTTCTTTTTCTCCCCTTTTCTTTTCTTTTGTCTTTTTTTAAGACAGGGTCTCGTTATGCAGTTCAGGCTGGCCTTGAGCTCACTTTGTAGCCCAGGCTGGTCTCGCACTCGCAACAATCCTCCTGCCTCAGCCTCCCAAGTGCTGGCATTACAGGTGCATGCCATCACACCCGGCTTCTGAAGAAAACTTTAATTCCAAATAATAATTATGAATTTGACCAACAAGGAGGAATAAAGGCACTTTTCAGATTTGTAAGGTCTCAAAATTTTATCTACCAGATGAAAATGCTAAAGATAAAGATTATGGAGGTTTTCCAATTCAAAACCCTACATTCTGTGCCACACATCTCACACTGTTAACAGTGTGCAGTACATCACACGAGATACTTTTAAAAGGCTTAATTTCTTTTTTTGACACAGGGTCTCACTATGTAGTTCAGGCTGGCCTCAAGCCCCTGTCTCAGCCTCCTGAGTGCTGGGATTACAGGTGTGCAAAACCGTATCTGGCTAAAGGGCTTAATTTCTGAGTGACAGAAAAGCTCTAAGGAAAGTCATATAAATGAATTATCTAGCATATGTTAAAAATGCATACATGTACATAAGCTCAACCACTCGTTACCCAATAGAGATAATACCTTAAAGCTTTGCTCTTGTATAATTATCTAAGATGTGGCTATCTATCTATCTATCCATCTATCTATTTATTTATTTATTTATTGTCTTTTTGAGACAGGATCTCACTATGTGGTCTTAAATTCACTTTGTAGCCCAGGCTGGCCTCAAACTCTCAGTGATTCTCCAGCCTCCGCCTCCCAAGTGGTGGGATTACAGCCATGTACCATCACGCCCAGCAAGAGGTGGTTATTTAAACTACATCTACAAAAAAACCTGAAATGTTGAAGTTGGTCATAATACTTGTTACTGAATCAAGTTGTCTTTCAACAAAATTGTCCCTGAAGAAAAGCACACTCACTTGGAAACTATATTTTTAGTTATTAGTATAATTAATAAAGAAGTAGATGCTTTGAATGTAGACTGCTAAAAGAAAGATGAAGCTATTAACAGAAATAAACATTGTAATATGAAGAACCAGATTGTGAAAAAGGTGTTGAGCTTGAGTCTGAAGATCAAAAACAGAACAGAACCAAAGAAAGCTAAAAATACCCATGTGAAATTAGGTTGCAAGCAAGAGATCCACCAGTTGGGAAAGTCTTCCAAAAACATGATACTGTGGCATCACAGGAGACTGCCACAAGAGAAAGAACAGAGAAAAAGCAGGTTTATTTGAAAGCAAATAAAACTGAAAGGTAGGGACCAGGGATATAGCTCAGCGGCATAAGTGCCTGCCTGGCAAGCACAAGGTGTTGAGTTCGATTCCTGGTACCAAAAAAAAAAGGGGGGGGGGACACTGAAAGGTAGAAAGGAAAATATTGTTGATTCATATTGGACAGCGGTGGCAAACGTAGGGCATGCGTGCTGCAGGGGGCTGTTTGTTATCACTGAAACTTCTAAAAAGTTTATTATCACTGATATAGTATGTTTCTTATTTCTTAAATACCTGAAAAGTCACCTCATACTATTAGGTAGTTATATGGCCTAATTTGGAATGTTTTCTTCTAGTAATCTCAAAAGAATTCATTGGAAGCCCATTGATAAACCAAGGTAGCACTTTTTAAAAGATATCACAGCCAGGGATGGTGGTGCATGCCCGTAATCCCAGCACGTAGGAGGCTAAGGCAAAAAGATCACCAGGAGTTCAAGGCCAGCCAGGGCTACCTAATGAGTTCAAGGCCAAGTTTAAAATAAATTATTAACTAGGTATGGCAGTGCACATCTGTCATCTCAGCACTCGGGAGGGTGAGGCAGGAGGATTGCTGAGAGTTCGAGGCCAGCCTGAACTACATAATGAGACCCTGTCTCAAACAACAACAACAACAAAAAACCCACAACAATTTGTAAGAAATCTTTTTCTACAAACTGGGCATACAGCTCAGTAGTATAGTACTTGCTTAACATGTGCAAGATTCTAGGTTCAACAGCAAAAAACAAACTTATTCTGGGAAGGGGAAAAAAATTAACACTGATTTAGACTGTTCCTAAGGTAAATAGTACTTATAAGAACACAGTAATTTATGAGAGTAAGGTAAGTTTTTGACCTTTTATCCTAAGATTAATTATTATTCTGTAACAACAGATTTTTAAAAACTAAAATTAGGTTATTTAGTTTTTCCTTGTTGGCATGTACAGAGCAACCCTTATATGTGCCACCCAAATCTTTTCATAAAGCATCTTCTTAAAGGACAGCACTACTGAGAATGAGAAAGAAAAAAAGACTTGTGAGCAAAATGTCACTTTCATAGCTGGATGAACACACTGAGGCTGAGGCAGAAGGATTTTTAAGTTTCAAGCCAGCCTGCAAAATTCAGTGAGACACTGTTCTCAAAAAATAAAATGGCTGGGGATGCAGCTAGTGGAAGAGTGCCTGCCTAGCACAGTGAAGCCCTGGGCTTTGATTCTAAGAAAGAATGAATGAAAGAATTTCTTTATAAACTGGTATAATTTTTGTAACTTTTTTTAAAAAGCAAAAGGTGAATAATGCTGCCAATTTTACTTAAAAATAAGAAAATACATGTTTATAAGTTATCTCTGGAAGGCTACACAAGAAACTGGTTTACTGATTGCCTCCAAGAACAGGGGTGGAAGGGGAAACATCAGTTTGTCTTTTGAATTTTGTATCATGTGCAGGACCGGCCTAATTTAAAAACAAGTGGGGAGGAGGAGGAGAAGGAACAAGGGAGTGCAGGGGTAAGGAGGAGAAGATAACGTGCTAAGAAGCGCTAGGCATAGTAACAAAATAACCTGTGCACTAACCATATTCTTGGGCAAGACCTGGCTACTCACAAGGCAAGTTTTAATGGTGCTATTCAATAACTGCCACACCTAAAAAGCACTCCTTGCAAACTGTCATTCAGTTTAAACTTGTTCTTTCTACTCTCTTCTTCTCTAGCCTTACTCATCTTGACTACAATTCAAAGACCATCCTCTGGCAATGCTGAGTTTTACTCCATACACGTCTGGTGGACTTAGGCTCAGTATTGAAGCATGCAAGTTAGCAGGTGACACAGTCGTTGCTTTCAAGTTCTCCCTAGTCCAGCAGCAAGTATGTGTTCATGAAAAGGAAAGGGAAAAATGAAAAAGGGGGTAAAAGCACTTTTGTGAACAGTTAATTGCTGATGAATAACGAAGGCCATAATTGTCTCTCCAATTTCAGATTTCTGTTTTCTAGGCAAATTAAATCTACATCTAAGATTTTTCCTTATACTTTTCAAATTTAACTACTTCCTGTACAGTAACTGTTAAAATTTTGAAATCACCCTCTCCAAGTGACTTCCCTAAAATTGCATGTTGCACTAGTCCCTCCAAACCCAGAGTTAAGAGTAGCCCTCCTAAAGTCCAAATCATCCAGAAAGCACTTTTTTGGACCACAGTTCATTCCTCTCCCATCCCACACATATATAAGTTTCTGTTAGAGAATCTGCTTGTATTTATGGGCCCTCATACCAGAGAAGCCAACACTCTTCCACGGATCTCAGAAGTTACTAAAATCTCTTATGTTCAATTAGGAATCACAAGCTGAAAATCACTGCAGCATTGAGGAAAAAAAAGATACTTCAAGAAAACATTAGAATGGATTCTGGGACAGAATGAATGCAAACTTTTTCCAGTGTTTAAATCAGAAGCACATTAAAAGAAATGTGAAAAGTACCAAAGAGAAAACAATTGCATAAGGTGCCTGCTGAGAACAAAGAAACAATTACTGCTTAGGTCAGAAAAGGGAGTATAAGAATACAGGATTTTTTTTTATTTTTTATTTTTATTTTTTTTTTATTTTTCTCCGGTGCCGGGAACCGAACTCACGACCTTGCGCTTGCCAGGCAGGCGCTTTTTGCCGCTGAGCTAAATCCCCAGCCCCAGAATACAGGATTTAAATCAAAAGGCCTGAGTCAATTTTCAGCACTGTCACTCAAAAACTAAGTCATAACCTCATGAGCCCGTTCATTTCCCTTTTACAGCTGCTTAAAAAAAAAAAACCAAAAACCAAACAAACAAAAACCCTCACAGGACTGAAACAATTACATGACAATCATGTAAGTATTTTCTGAATACCTATCAAATACAAGATACACACTATGGATTCAGAAATAGTGTAGTACTATGGAAAAAGATTTTCATCTTTTTATTCAAACATTTATGAACTACCAAACTACTTTCCCAGGCTTTTCACATCTAGGAAGAAGATCACTAAGACTTGAGTGGCCAAGGCAGACATCATCTACCAGTCTCTGTTCAGTGTGCCACTGTGAAATGTTATTTGCTACAACTGGAAAAGATCTTACCGGAGCATATACAAAGGCAACACAAGCACTGTCTTAGAAAAAAGGGCATGATTTTGCTGGGGGAAAAGCTGAACCTTAAATGAGAAGAGATAATTAAAACCGTTTTTAGGAATGAATAAAAGAGGGTAGGGGAAAGGTAGGTATAGTAGGGAAACAGAATAACCAATTCCTGGACTACAATGGCTTAAAGTGAGAGCAGAGAAATAAATGGGGATCAGACTATGCCATGGCATGCAAGCCATGTTAAGAAAAATGAAATTAGTTTTTAAAAGTATAATGGAAACCCATGGAAAAAATATTAAAAGGGTGCTGCCATAAACAGAGTTGTACCCAGAACACTACTCTGTATACTGAATGCAATACAGATTATAGAAGACACCCAGTAGTCATCCACTATCATTAAGAAGTTTACTATTATAACCATTACTACCCAGATACTACAATATAAAAATAACTTTAACTACAAAGATTAAGGATGTCCCTGCCCTTGAAGATATCAGTTTAGAGGAAACAAAACATCTAAGTAAATAATTTTTGTAATATGTTAAGATTACAACATTGTTTAAAAATTGAAAAAAGGACAGTACAAAGCATCACAAAGAATAAACTGCAAACATCAACTTAAGTTAAAGAATATTAAGGAAAAATATATTCTAAGCATGAAGAAGGGCAAATTCAAAGACATGGAGAAGTGAATACATATAACAAACTGTGTGATTCCTGTGCTGAATATGTAAGAGAAATTAATGGGCAAGAATTTAGGGCAGACACAGAAATAGCTTCCATTCTAGAGAGGCTTCATTCTTTGAACAACGGGGATCTTGGCGATGCTAGTAGAGATTTCTATCAATCGTATCTGTGTCTTTACAACTTAATGCTGTAACATCATGAAGGATAATATGAAGGGAGAAAAAAAACAGAGGCAAGAAAGACAACATATGGGATGTTGTTAGGAGTCTAGACAAGGGAGGACAAGAGGCAGAAAGACTGGAGCCTGCATGGCAGGGACGGGGCTGCTGGAGGGCAAGCAGTTCCTCAGCAAGCAGGACAGGCTCTTCCACAAGTGCCAGGGGCCTGCAGCATGTGCATCATTGTAAAATATAGGATGGTCAAACTAAATCCATCCCAAGGAAGGACTCTGTGGAGGCTGTTGATAGCTACAGATGGGCAAAAGATCAGCACTGCGGTGAGCTCCAAAGATGAATTAAGTTTCAGATGGTTTATCCAAACTCATTGAGAACTAAAATGGACGGGCTGAAGACAGACAAAAAGAGTGAGAAGAGCAAAACAGCACAGTAAAGAGTACTGGATTCTCTTTTACCAATTAACCAGTCAACTGCTATTTTTCCTTTGGTCTTTACTTCTGGCTACAAAGCTAGGTTTTTGGCCCCCTCCCCCTATTGGTGACTATTTTCATGTGAGATTAGGGTCATTTTGGAGAGAAAAAGGTTGCAGTGTCACAGGGTACTTGTGGTTAAGAAACTACATTTGTGCTGCATGGTTGTCTATTTCTGGATTACAGTTTTCAAAGGTCTCTGCAGTCACTTTTCTGAAGAGCAATGTGTCATTAAATGTCTGTTTCCTAGCAAAATAAAAAGGAGAAGAAAAAAAAAACGACAAGAGCCTGAGCTAAAAGTGGCAAAGAGTTGATATGACCTATTGACACATAGGACAGAAGAAATCTCAGTTGCTCCAAAATACATCCTTTCATGAGAAAGAACAGAGCCAGGTGAGGTAGCACATGCCTATAATCCCAGCATTATGAAGGCTGAGGCAGGATGATGACGACCATGCGTCTGAGGTCAGCTAGCCTACACAGTGAGTTCAGGCCATCCTGAACTACATAACAAGACCCTGTCTCAAAAACAAACAAAAAGGAAGAATAGTAAGTAAAGAGTCCAGAAGATTCAGAAGAGGATGTGGTCTCAGATTAATAGAAAGAAAGAGAAATGTAGAGTGGTCAAGTACTTTGTATGTGCAGAGACATGTAACACACATTTTAATACAGTCTGCTCACAGCTCCTAGAAGGAATAATTCCCCTGGTACCCAGTTATTGGTTTTAAAATACCATTTCCTACGACAAGGAACCAGAACTGAAATGGCTAATTCCAGGCTGAGAAGGACAAATACAAGTTGGGTCTGGAATAGAACACTGTACCAAAAGTTTAAAAACTAATGGAGCTGGAAAACTAGTGGTATAGCTCACACTGGTAAGTCTTAGCACTCCTGAGAAGCTTAGGCAGGAAGGTCATGAATCTAAGCTCAGCCTGGGCAATTCAGCAATTTAGTAAGATCCTGATCCTGTCTCAAAATTAAAAATAAAAAAGCTAAGGAATGTACCTCAAGTTTGATAGCCCTGGCTTCATGGTTGGGGTGGGGGGCGGTGTCAGTCAAAATGATGCAAAAGCCATCTTGAACAAGTTCCCATCAATATGGGGCAGTTCACGTATCAAATAATAAAACTGGTGGATCATTATTTATTGAATAAAGCATGAATCTAACAATCTAAACTATTATGGTAGTGCACACCTAAAATCCCAGAACTCATGAGGCTGAAGCAGAAGGCTCACCACAAGTTCGAGGCCAGCCTGGACTGTAACATGAGCTCAAGGCCAGCCTAAACTACACAGTGACATCCTGACTCCAAAAACTAAAACAGAATTTAAAATTTAAAATATTGAGAAGAAAAACATGTATCTTCCACTACAGTTACAAATAAGACTAGATTATACCACCTATATCTACACTAGAAAAGTCTCTTAAATTTCTGACATGTTATCATGGTCCTGAGGAAGGAACATTTCATAACTATCTTTTGTAGCCTAGAGATTCTTTCTGTAAATGTAAATTACTCTCTCACTTCTCAAATTGTTTCACATCCAAATCACTTAAAGTAACTTTTCCCAAACATAAATCAAGACTTTAAACAACAATACTTCATGGGCAACAGAAACATGATTGTTGTGCGTTTTTAGGGAAACACAGAATTAATCCAAAAGAGTGAAGGGAAAAGAACTTTGTTCAAAGACAGTGTTTAAGGTGGCCAGACTGTATTTCATCATTCAGACCAGGTGTTGGCAAACTTCTTCTATAAAGGACAAGGTAATACATATTACCAAATGAGACACTAAAAAAATTTAATGCAGTATTATCCAAAACAGCACGCTTTGAGAGCAATTCTAATTGTTTTTAAAAAGAAGGGCAAGTAATATTGATCTTCATGGGCATTAAATAATCTCTTAACTCTACTAAAGACTGAAATTTATAATAGAAAACAAGACGTTTAACTTTTTTTTTTTTTTTTTTTGAGACAAGGTCTCACTATGTAGTCCAGGCTGGCCTTGAACTCAGAGATCCTCCTACCTCAGCCTCCAGAGATCTGGGATTACAGTCATGGGCCACCACACTCAGCTAAGAAATGTAACTTGGTACACAGCAGATTTTACATATAGTTTAATGGTGGAGCGAAATTTCAAGCATTAAACTTTTCAATTTTGGTAACTATTTTATTTAAACTTTCTGTAGAGAGTTTAATGCTTAGTTTTCTTTTGCCTTTTTGATTTTTTTTTTTTTTTGGTCCTTTTGAGGCAGGGTTTCGCTATGCAGTTCAGGCTGGCCTTGAGCTCACTCTGTAGCCCAGGCTGGTCTTGAACTCACAATGATCCTCCTGCCTCAGCCTCCCAAGTGCTGGGATTACAGGTGTGAGCCACCACACGTGGCAATGCGTAGTTTTCTAGGCAAATACTCTATTTTAAAAATAGGATAATGTCTAGATAAAGAAGAAAGAAGAGTAAGAACCGTCTTTAAGAAGAGCTCAACTTCTCAAGCATAGGAAATGTTATCCCTAAGCCATCTAAATCCAGGTACAAATGAAACTATCCAGAATTATTAGGAGAGATGCACATCTGTAATCTTAAGTGTTTATAAGAGAGGCTCTGGAATCACTAACCACTACAATCTCTTGGTGTTTAACAACATTTGAAACTGCCAAGTTCATGGGAACCTTACCTCCTCCTCTTCACATGATCCAAATGAATGAAGATTTTCCAGTCAAGTTATAATTAGTCATTACATGTAACCAGTTGTTTTGCCTTGTGAAATCTAGGCTGTGTTTTCAGCAGAGGGGATAATGTACAACAATGCCTTTTCAGACAGAAATATATGCACAAATCCCTGCCAAAAATGTAGCCTAGTAAATGTGCACATGACAATGAACACATGCTCATAAGCAATAATGTGCTAGGTGAAGTTTCTGGTTGAGTTCTACTTTAGTAGTCATTTAAGTGTATAAAGCCTCATGGTGTCAAGGCAGAGGTCCTGTGTATATAGGTATAGAAAAAGTAGCTCACTTAATCCTTTCTCGCCAGAAGTAGGGAATTTCCCGGAACGACATCCATTGTCGGCAATGGACGCACCAAAATAACGCCGGCGCCAGTGAGTTAACCACCTCTGTCCTCTTTTCACCTATTATATTTTTCATGCATCATCCAACTTCCCAACCATCTTCCTGTTTCTTCATAGAATGCACGCTAGGTTCTTGTTTTTCTTCAGCACGAAGTTGGAAATGGAGTTGAGAAAAGGAGACACATGGTCAGCTGGTGATGTTAACAAGCTCCTTGCTGCCCTGAGAAGCTAGATGGAAATGGTTCAAGTTACAAGGGGGATCATCATCAGATCTGGGAGGACAAAGAGTAATTCATGAAGCTTCATTCCCTTCCCTCCCACCCTCTTTCATTTACTGATGATCCCTACAGTCTGCCTTCACAGCAAAACCAAGATTAAGGAATTTGAAGCAACCCCTTTCAGTTTTCCACTTTGTCCATTGTTGAAAAGGCACGTGAAACACATGTCCAAAAATGTTACAGTGTCCCCAGAAGGTCAGGGAGACTTGGAGTGGCTAACATAACCACTACCTTAGATCAATGTTTTTTAGTATGATCTTGGAATTAAACATCAGCAACGAACACTGTGCTTGGTAACAGGTGCTTAATCAATGTTTGTTGAGTAAGATACTTTCTTTTCAGCCACTGCCTACTTGAACACATAGGTGGAAGTCAGACAGAAGTAGTTAACTCTTTCGATGCCGGGGTAGTATTGATATATACATCACATTAGGTCAATGTATTTCTTTAAATGTGTTCAAATTATGGATTCCTATTTCAGATTTCTGGTTAAATGCTATCTAAATTATCTTTCAAAAAAGAAAAAAAAAAGGACAACCATAGTCAAGAGTTTAGAAATCATAGCCACAGTAAATGTTAACTAGAATATAAAAGAATAAAGAGCCCCCGCTCCAATGTGAAACATAACATCACAGTTCACAGGCAAGTAAAGACATTTCTCAGTAATGCAATTCCAGAGCAAACTACAGTTTAAAGAAGGAGGATTTTATTTAATGGCCCCCTTGATGCTAAGAGTTAAGATAAATCCAAAATATGTAAGATAAGAAAGATATTTTAAGCATACATAAAATTTTAAACTTCAAGTCAAGAGGATCATGAACCTACATACCACTGTAAAACTGTTTGATCTTTCAGACAGAAGTGAGGATAAGAAGGGGAAGAAATAACTTTGTAGGACTCATACATGTCCAGTGTGTGAGTTTAAATTACTCCAGTTACATCTAATTGGGTTATATATATTCTACAGAATAATTCATCCCATCTCAATGGTAGAAACAAACTATTACACATTTTACGAAAAGGCAGGTTTATGATATCTTAGCAATATAAAAAGTCATCAACCAGAGGTAGGCAAACTACTGTGTCTACAATCTCATTCATTCTCCTTATAAAACTATGGCTGCAGAGTTTTTTTTCTGTGGCTACTTTTGTACTTGTCTCCATCTCTACCTTTGTTACTGAGCTACAGTCCTAAGTGCAGTCTCCAGCAGCAGCTTCCAAACACAAGAGGGGACTTCTTTTAGGGACTCCTGTGCTAGCATAAAATAGGCTTTAAATAAGTGACCACCCCAGCATCTCTTCCAATTAACTGCAATTCTGATTCTTGGAATTCACACACTGTATCACAAGCAAATTTGCTATGAACGCTTCCTTTTATATTTATAAAAAGTCAGATTTAATTAATACTTAATGAAGTTTATGCTGAATTTTAAGTGATGAAAGATAACATGAGTAAGAGCGCAAATCAATAAACAAAAGCTGAAACCACACCATACTTAAGGAAGGGTCTCAACACAGCAAATAGGAAGCACAATACAACCAGACTACTCATTTTGTTCAGTGTACGACCAGGTCCACTGGATCAAATCACAGGATCTAATATGGTAAGTTTTGTAGTTGCATCTTGCACCAAATAAATCTGGACTGCTTGTTTATTTAGTTACTTGACCTCTGGCAGAAGAAAGAAGGAACAGAAAAATAGAAGATAGGAAGTGACCTGATCCTACAGGGTCCTCAAGACCTAGATTTCAGGTCCAGTATTTACAACCAAAATGTTACCATGTCTCTCATAAACTCACCTTGCTAAACACTCTTGTATTTATTCAAGACCCAGGCTGGGTTTTCTGTGAAACAAATCTTGTATATCTTGCTACATTTTTTAAACAAAAAATGTACTTATATATTGAGCATAAGGGTTCTAGACCTTTCTATTTTTTCTTTAGATAACACTTTTTTGTCTGAAGAAATAAGGACTTAAAAGTGGGCCTATCTGAGAGAGAATAATGAAACAGAATACTAACTAGCTCCATAAAGTTGTCTTTATAGAATAGAAATTAATGTTCAATCACTTTTGATGAGAAGTTACTATATTACTTTGATTTTTCTGATTAATTCCAATATTAATTTTATATTAATCCAATAAACTGATTTCCAATTAACTTACACATTAAATTTTTCCCTCATTACAAAGAGAATCATTTTTTATCGAAAAGATATTTATTTTTCTTGTGAGGTCTGAATGACTAAAGTTACTATTGTAATATATTTTCTTTGAACGAAGGAAAAGGAAACATCTGTATAATGGTTTGACTGGTCCATGACTTTTGTCAAGACTTAAACAATATTTGAGACACATTTAACATTAGCTGAGAATAGTGAGAGCGTATTCCATTTTTCAGAAACACAGATGGTTAAAGTAGCTAATTTCACTTAGGTTTACAGAACCCTAAATCTGAGTAATTCAGGTTAAAGTGAAGAAAAAATGCTGTCTTACCTTTAAGTCTTTCCAACTGTCCAGTAGCTTGGTGGCCAAATCACTTATATCCACTGTTTTATCCGGCTGCTCTTGGCTCCTCTCACTCTCCACATCAGACACACCCTCCTCTTCATCTTGGGATGGTGTTTCCTCAGCAATGGGTTCTTCCAGCTTGGTGCTGCTGCTCTCTTTGGGCTCGATCTCAGTGTCAGCTTCAGGTTCCAATGCGGGTAGTTTACTGGCCTCCACAGTGTTTTCACCTTCAACTTTGGATTCAGGCAGCTGTTCAGGGAATGGCTGTTGTGACTGCATCTCTTCCTCTTCCTCTACAGTGACATTTTCTAACTGATCAAGGTCCTCTTTGCCATCTTTGCCCTCCAGCTCACTGGTTGCATCAGAGATTGCACTGTCCATGCTATTTTCACTTATAATTTTAAGTCTGCGAAACATGAGTTTCTTGGGAGTATCTGTGTCAGCTTCTGTGCTCAGCTTGGTAGAAGGATCAGGTGTATTGAGGGGTGTGTGTGCACGCGATGTATTCTCACTGGAATACCCATCTCCTTCACTCAACTGAGGGACAGCAGTCTTAGTCTGAGACCAGCGTTGAATAATTGGAAGTACTTTGCTTTCTTCCAACATATTTTTAGTAGGAATGGGTAAGTGTTCCAAAGTCTTTATAATCTGATTAAACAAAAAATTTTTTAAAAATCACATCACTTTATATAGTTGACCTTTCAAATCTATGGCTCACACTCATTATTTCTGTAGGAGTATTATTTTCTTTTTTCTTTTTTTTTTTTTTTCCAGTACCAGGAATCAAACTCACGACCTCACACTTGCCAGGCAGGCACTATGCCACTGAGCTAAATCCCCAGCCACAGGGGTATTATATTTTGGTACAGTCTTATTAAATCAAGATTTAAGCCTCTGTAAACACAGATGCATTTAAAGATCATATATTATTTTCCTTTAGAAAGGAAGGAAATTATTTTAGTAAGTCTGATTCATAAGAATAAAATGCAGATCAGGTAAATGACTATGGACAACATCAAACAGGATTGATTCATATTCTTTACCCAACAGTTCCCATATATAGCTTACTAAAAATATACATATATACTACTGAACTTCATTCTGAGTGTCATTTTCTATGAAGTTCCCCAAGTGGCTTAATAAAGGCTTAGAAAGCATATAAGAATGTGATGTATCTATTATTCAATCTATTATCTATCTATCTGTCTGCCTGTCTGTATGCCTGCCTGCCTTCCTACCTACCTATCTATTTGACAGGGTCTCCCTATATATACAGGCTGGCCTGGAACTAATGGCAATCCTCCTACCTCAACCTCCTAGGTACTAGGATTATAGGCATATGCCACCATGCCTAACAAGTATGTGTTTAAATGATGTCTCACATGCAAAGGATGCAGACATTACCTCCTTAATCTGTGATAAGTAGCCACTTAGCAAGGAGAGACCTCTGCTTCATTGAAATACATTTCCCACTCTGAAATCCAGTAATTTCTTCCCAAATACTCCTCAGTATAGTTGTACAGAAACCCCAAAGCTTTCTCAACTTTTTTTTTTTTTGGCAGTACTGAGACTAAATGTAACTGCACTCTACCACTGAACTATATCCCCAGACTTTTTTATTTGAGAGAAGGTATCACTAAAATGCCCAGGTTGGACTTCAACTTGTAATCCTCCTGCATCGAATTTCAGGATGCTGAAATTAACAGGCATGCACCAACATGTCTTGCTGTTCTCCAACTTACTGCCAAATCTTCTAGGAGGATGAAGGAAAGAATAACTACTTTCTTGTCTAGCCCAATGTTTCATTTTAAAAAGTATTTTAAAACATTAAGTATTAAATAAATGACTTTGGGATTGTATCAGAAAGTATGATTTTTAAAAGGATGTATACATATATATATATATATATAGTTAGAAAATACTGTTCATGAGATGGTATATACACTGCAACTCCACTAAAAATACTGCCAATAAATCTTTACTGAGATTGATTAAAACATTTGCACCTCAAAATATTCTTACTCTTGTCATCCAGAATTCAGCTCCTCACCAATTTTTCAGAACCACAGATTTCAAGTTTAATATTATTTCACACCATTTAAAAATGATAGTCTTGCTGGGCATGGTGGCCTAAGCCTATAATCCCAGTACTTGAGGGCCCAAGGCAGGAGGCTTTCCATGAGTTTGAAGCTAGCCTGGGCTACATAATGAGTTCAAGCTAGCCTGAACTACACAGGAAGACCCTGTCTTAAAAAACAAACAAAAGATTATCTCAGCAACAAACTGGATTATTTTACTTAATTATGATAATGTAACCTACTCTTTTTTTTTTGTTTGTTTTTCTCCGGTACCAGGAACTGAACTCACGACCTTGCGCTTGCCAGGCAGGCGCTTTGCCGCTGAGCTAAATCCCCAGCCCCGTAACCTACTCTTATAGCTCTTAGCTATGTGGTCTATCTTAAGAAGGTACTAAGGGGGAAAACCATAGAGCAAGCTGCAAGCTCACTATTAACAAGATACACAGAAGGTTGTTTCCAGTTACAGAAATGATATTGGGATAATAAATTTGTTTATTATTAATGCTAGTGGTAAATATACTGTTAAATTCATAATCACTGATACTATCACACACCCTCAACCTAAGCAGTCAACGTAACAGTTTTAAGAAATAAGCAAGATGAATGGGAACTGACCTCTTCCTGAAGTTTCTGGTTAGTTTCTCGGCCATCACCAAGCTCTGCCATCCAGATCCATAACAAAGACAGCCCATGTCGTTCCAGAAAGGACTTCAGGCAGGACTGTGAATGTGTATTCTTTCATGGAGGAAGGGAGAGCAGATGCAGGGGTTGATGAGACAGAATGTTACAGAAGGACCACGGACAGGACCAAAGAGTTTAGCTATACATATCTGTAGGAAATCTTTAAACTCTATTTTCATTAACCCTAACTGAACTGTATAACAAATAAATGCTTTAAAATAATAGATCATAATCATTTCTGACATGTTAAAAATGTTTTTTTTTCTGTAATAAAACAGGACTTATTAACACAGAAAATTATAAAAACAGGTCATTTACAAGCAAGTTCAATTCTATGACTAAGGGAAAAATTACATCTACCTTTTACTGAAAAAGCTAAAGCCCTAAAAATTAGTCTTTCAATCATTTTTTTCCGTCCCTTTCAGATACTTATTCAAAAGGCTTCTTTCCTGTTAGATCAGTCCATTTTTGTTACCCAATTTCTTATGGCCTATTTAATAAAACACACGAGAGTGAATAAGACTGTTAAAATCCTTTGCTTTAAGATCATATAGTAAAAAAAAAAAAAGCTTTGGTATGTTAATAACTAGGGGCTGAGGTGGGTTATAACAAGCACCATGTTCTCTGTCCAGATAAAGACAGCAAAGAGTTCTAATATTGAACTCTTCAGCCATTTTTAAGACTGCAAGCTTTCAAATTCATATGAACTCATATCAGTTCAAAAAATAACATTAATTCTTCTAATCAGCTAGACTATCCCATCCCCAATTCAGAAATAAAAGGTAAGTTTATATTAAGGTGTTCACCTGAATAAGCTTGAGACATGTAAGTTTCTGCTCCAAAGTTTCAATTCGAACCATTAGCCGGGATAAACTGAGCACCTGGTTTTTATCAGAAAGACCCTCACCATTTTCCATCAGTGCTTCTAGCTCTCCATCTACCTGCCACAGCAAAGAAAAATATCTGATTATACAAAGGAAAGCTACCCACTGACTTAAGCATCAAACAATGAGTAGGGTGTGGGGGCACATGTCTGCACTTCCAGAACTTGGAAGGCTAAGGCAAGATGATCTTGAGTTTGAGACCAGCCTGGACTACATAGTAATTCAAGGCCAGCTTTAACTACACAGTGAGATCCTCTCTTGAAAAGGGAGAGGGAAGGTAAGAAATCTCAGTGGTGCTATAATATAGTGTCCATAATTTGGGATGGTCAAATAGTGTGATCAATTGTGAAATTAACTTTTGGGATACCTGGAGAAAGGAGACAGAAAATAAATGTGATTTTTCTGTTCACTGTTTACATTTACTAAAAATATTATTACTTTTTTATAGGTCACTACCTCCTAAAAAAGATTTGTAGAAACTAAAAGCAAGCATAAATGTATAAAATTGATTAGGGTGTTTTTAAATAAATTATAAATAACTGAAAATTACACAGCACTTGAAAACTTTTTCTATTAAGTATTAATCAGTACAAGATATCCTTTATTTTTTAAAACAGATGTTCCTTGACTTACAACGGGGTTTAGTGCAGATAAATCTTCTGTAAAACAAAAATATCACCTAATTTACTGAACAACACACTTTATAGCAATACAGTCTACTACAGAGTACCAGCTGTTTATCCTCATTATTCAGTGGCTGAATAGGAGCTGTGGCTCACTGCAGCTGCCCAAAATCAAGAATGCATCAGAACATCACATTGGCTATCACCAGCCTCCAGAAAAGATCAAAGTTAAAAATTTTGAAGTACCAAGTGTGATCAAAAATGCAGTGAATGCCACTGCCAAGTGCCATCCAAAGGAAAAGCAGACTGCAAAAGCATGACAGTGTGTCCTCATCCAATTTTTTTAATACCGAATCTGGCACAATGCAACCTCTGGTTCTTCCCCACAGTAAAAATAACCATGAAAAGTAAACATTTTGAGGAACAGGGATATAGCTCAGTGGCATAATGCCTGCCTGGCAAGCACAAGGTCCTGAGTTCAATTCCCAGTGCAAAAATTTTGAACTGATTCAGGAAACTGAGGTAGCCACAACAGCACACCTAAAGATACTTAGGAAAGGGGCTGGGGATTTAGCTCAGCGGCAAAAGCGCCTGCCTGGCATGCGCAAGGTCGTGAGTTCGGTTCCCGGTACCGGAGAAAAACCAAAAAAAAAAAAAAAAAAAAAAGATACTTAGGAAAAAAGACTTCCAGAACTGGTTCAGAGACTGGCAAGAACAATGGAACAAGTGTGTTCCAAATGAGAGAGACTATCTTGAGGGGGATTAAGGGAAATGTCTTTTACTGTACTACATTTTAAAAATTTAAACATTCACCATTTTTCAGTCACACCATGTACAGTTCCTACTGAATGAATATCATTTTCATATCTTTGCAAAGTCAAAACATTGTTAAGATGAAATACAATTAAGCAAGGAACTATCTGTACTTTAGTGTATTTGAAAATCTAAGATATTTTAGGCATTTTTTGATGAAATATAGTGACCAGACTTAAATGAGCTGTCAGAGGAGGCAAGACAAATACTTTATTTGCACTTAGGAGGTTTACAAATTCTGGAAAACTATTGGTCCAGGTGTTTTCAAGAATATTTCAATAGTTCTATATACCCAAATCTAATCTCTATGAATCTGAAGTAAAAATAGCCAACCACACTTCTTTTCCAGTAATACCACATCTGATTCTGGCTTTCTCTGTTAGTAAAATGATCTCTTAAACTTCAACCCAGAAAAGCTATCTCCCTTCTTAAAATTTTTGTTTTGGAAGTTGAAAGAAAGACAGAACACTTACTGAATCCTTCTTACGAGATCGTTCCTTTTTCATTTTCCCTCCTGCAGCTCTGATACTGACTCTGTTTTCTCCTCCCAGGTAACCCCGGCAATTAGCCGACCCGCAGAAACATTTTTGAGCTTCTTTTCTGCATAGGAAAGCAGTCAGTTAGGTGGTAGAAAACCATATGAAAATGCCAACAATATAACAACAAATAAGAACCACACCAGCCTAGTGGAAATAAAACTAAAGAAAAAAAGGGTGACTTTAAGAGATTTAACAAATCTGTTATTATCTAATAGAACTGCCTAAAAATTGCTTTAAAAATATTTTCCATGGATGCATCTTGAGACCCTAATGTTAAATGAAATAGACATACAAGTTTAAATATCACATGGTTTCTACTAAATGAGAGCAAAATTAAATAAAGAGCAAAAATTAAATAAAGAACAAAAATTAAATAGGTAATAGGAAGTAGAGACATCTTTTTCAAATGGAAAGGGGATCAAGAAATGGCGGGAGAAGAGAGGAAAAAGAAATAAAAAGGCATAATTGAGATGTGTTATGTACATGTACCAACTCTCCCCAAGGAATGTAATCATTATGCAACGTAAGCATGTACTAATAAAAAATAAATACTGGGGAAAAAAAGAATCCAGTAGTACAGCACAGTGGTTACGCCTTCTGGCTCAAGCCAGACTGCATGTATTTGGCCCAGCTCTGCTTCCTTCCAAATGTGTGACACTGAGAAATTGCCTCATCTCCCAATGCTTTAACTCCCCTATCTGTAAAGTGGAACCTGTAACAAAGAGCATTGTTTTAAATATTGAATAGATCATGTACATAATGCTCTTGGCATAAAGCCTGACACACAATAAACTCAATAAATTTTAGTGAAAGTTAAAAATAAAATTTATTTTCTAATCTCTTGTTAGACAAAACTAGCCAACAAGTTAAATAGTAATTTCTCCATTTCATGAGAACACTGACTAATGTATGAAAACAAAAGATCATATATATATTTGGGCTAACAAACAAAATCACTTGCATAGTTCAGACTATTACTTTATGTAAATGTTTAATTGGTGTTTATATGCAAATATGTTTATATATAAATCTTTAATCAGTACAAATAAAATGCATTATTATAGGACACTCAAGAAATATTTGACCATTAAAAATTATTATAAGGATAAGGCATCATAATAACAGAATAACAATTAAATGTAGCCATGGAGGCTAGGGAGAATGGTGAGAAAGAACACAAACGTAGTGTACAAGCCCGGTGGACTACAATCAAAGAGCACACAAAAAATACTCTAAAGTAAACTGATAGATTTAGTATATGACAGTACCAATTAGAAGCATAAAAATACATTATTTAATAAATACTGAAGGATTCTGGCAAGGCTACAGAGAAAAAAGGAATCATTCTACACTACTGGTGGGGGTATAAACTAGTATAACCAATGCAGAAATCAGGCAATTCCTCAAAAAACTGAAATTAGAATTCCATTTGACCCAGCTATTCTCCTTCTGTGTATTTTCCCAAAAGAATTAAAGACATCATATTACAAGGCCAGAGGTAGTAGTACACACCTATAATTCTAGCACTCAGGAGGCTGAGGCCAGAGGATTGCTATGAGTTTGAGACCAGCCTTGCATAGGGAGGCCCAGTTTCAAAACACCAAAAAACAACCAACCAACCAAAAAACCCCACCATATTATAGTGATCCATGCATACTCATGTTTATAGCACCACAATTCATAATAGCTAAATCTTGGAATCAGTCTATATATCTACCGGGATGAAAAAAGAAAATGTGCTCTTTATACACAATGGAGTACTACTCTGCAACAAAGAGGGATAGATTGAATCATTTGTGGGAAAATGAATACACCTTAAGACCATAATTGTAAAGTGAAATAAATCAAACACACAAGCTTTAATGTCACATGGTTTCTCTTATATGAGAAACCCAAAATACAGATAAAAAGCAAAATGAAAAATAATAGGAAGTAGAGAGGCAGATCTTTCGCAAATGGGAAGGGGATCAAGAGATGGAGGAAGAGGAGAAAGACAGAAGGGGAAAGGGATGAAAAAAGGAAGATGTGTTATGTACATGTACCAACTTCATACAACAAATATAAATATTATATGTATACCTCAAACATGTACTAATAAAAAAATCTTTAAAGAAAATACAGCAGGAATTCACAAATAGCACTTGATAGCCCATTTCTTAGGATAACACAAGTAGAGAGCAAAAAATGGAGTCCTACATAGAATCTAGTCTGCACCCATACCCTGAATACATGACAAGTGGACAGATCCAGCATCTGCCTTAGTTTGTTTGTTTGTTTGTTTGTTTAGGTACCGAGAATTTAACTCAGGACCCTGTGCTTGCCAGGCAGGCGCTTATGCCACTGAGCTATATCCCTGGACCCTGCCTTATTTTATAATGAGACAAGACATGAAGCATGGTATCTGTGAAGGAATATATGAAACAGCTTCACAGCCAGAGTAACAGTTACTGTTATTAAACTGGACTAAGCATAGGAGTTAAATCCTTGTCATATGCTACCATTAAAAGGGCTAAAATACCCAGGAAACTCTGTATCTATGTGCTTTTTAGTATAAACACCAAAAGTACCAATTCACTTGGGTATAAGATAGGAAAAAATACTTCTACTAGAGTTTTGGATCTTATTTGAAATTTCCATCCATTCAAATGTACTGGTTTCTTAATAACCAGAAATCATCTTGTGTGAGGCACAGTACCTTGGAAACCCAACAAAAGGATGGACACACGGACAGACACATGAACACAAGGACACACACACACACACACACTGCCACACATGGTAATATATGCCTGTAATTCCAACTACTTGGGAACTTAGTGAGACCATGTCTCAAAATAAAAATAAAAATAGAGCTGGGAATACAGGTCAGGGTAAAGGCCTTGGATTAAATCTCCAGGGCAGGGAGCATTAATTTTTTTTTTTTACTGGCAACCACTGTTTAGATCTATTAGTTCAGTAGGTGTTGCAAAATGGTGATACAGTGACTACTACTTAATTTTTTAACTAGAAAACTATAAAAGGCAGAATAGCCAAACATGGTGGTACATGCTTCTAATCCTACCACTCTGGGAAATTATGGCAAGAAGGCTAAAAGTCTGAGTCCAGCTTAGGCAATTTAGCATGACCCTGTTTCAAAAATAAAAAGGGCTGGGGCTGCAGCTTAGTGTAAAGGTCCTGAGATTAAACCCCAATACCCCGCCCTCAAAAAAAAAAAAAAAAAATTATAGGAAAAATACTTGACTTTTCTCTGTTTAAACTTTAAGCTAATTTTCAAAATCAAGAACTGGTTCTTTCAATTTTGACTAATGTAGTTTTATTTTTAAAATGCTGTTAAAATTCATGGGTTTTACATAACGTGTTCCAAATCAACTCAGTGATCACTCTTGAAATGCTAATAAAAACCGTCTCACCTTCAGTGATATAAGTACTCTTTGCTACTGCATCAGTGACCATTTTGAATGAACAATTTTTCTTTTTTTCCTTTTTGCAGTATTGGTGACTGAATTCAGCACCTTTGGACTGCACTACATTCCCAGACCTTTTTATTTTGAGACCGGGTCTCACTAAGACAACTAGGGTTGCCTAGGCTGGGCTTGTACTCTGTGATTCCCCTGCCTCAGCCTCCCAAGTGCTAGGAATGCACCACCACACCCCACTGGACCAAAGTCACTGTTGCAAGTACAGTATACGATAGGTGAAACAAGACTAGCTGTAAGTTAATTGCTAAAGCTAATAATGGATACACAGGGATTTAATTTTTTTGGTCTTTTTGAGACAGGGTCTCACTATGCAGTTCAGGCTGGCCTTGAGCTCACTTTGTAGCCCAGACTGGCCTTGAACTTGCAATGATCCTCCTGCCTCCACCTCTCGAGTGCTGGGATTACAGGCATGCACCACCACACTTGGTTCACAGGGATTTATTATACTATTCTCTCCACATATATAGTAGCATTTCTACAATAAACTTTTATACAACACGGTATGAAGAAGTTAAAAATTACGTACTTCCTGTATAATCTACCTAAACAGTCAGAAGTGTCTAACAGTAGGAAAAACCTCAAAACCAAAACAGTACAGTATGAAAATGGATGTAAATATAATGTCTAAGTTATTCACATTTATATCTCTACAGCTGAAAAGCCTATTTACCTATCAGAAGCAGCAAAGTAAGAGCAGAAGTAATACTTACCCGTATCTTTGAAACTGATAGTCAAATGTTAACTCTGAGCCTGAAGGAACCAGTTTGGTGGTAAAAAACCCAACCCTTAGTTGTCCATTCACAGTCCACTGAGAATGTTGTGAAAAGAAAAGAAAAAAAAAATCAGTAATTAAATAATGTGTTGTGTGTAAACACTGTAATTATGTAGCTTCATTAAGCATGTGGTTTTTTCTTTAATAATGTATTTGTTACTCTTATTTAACAGACTATCTATAATGTACTTCTAATAAAAGTAACTACTAGCTAGGCATGTGGCACATGTTTATAATCCCAGCACAGTAGGAGGGTGAGGCAGGAGGACTGCAAGGTCAAGCCCAGCCTGGACAATTCAGCTGCTAAGTAATACCCTGTCTCTAAATAAAATATTCAGAAGGGGCTGGGAATAGTCAGTGTGAGAGCCCTATGTTCAATCTCTAGCACTGGGGGAAAAAAGTGCTACTTTAATATGTATTTCCACACACAAAGATTCACTTCTTCTGAAAATAGGCAAAATAGGAGATGTGTGGTATCACTGATATCACAAGCAAATCTATATTAACATATGTCAAAAGTAACTACATTCTAAGACAAAATGAGGCCTGGACACTGAGACACACTGATGTCAACTGTTTAACTTCATGAAACTGGTCATATGGTTGAACACAGTGAAAGGGAAGGTAAGCATCAGAATAGATGTGTAACATTCAAAAATTAAAATGGGAAAATACACTGCAGGTAGAACAATTAGACTGTTCTGAACATGCAGGTTAAGTCAAGGACTGTACTGTTCCATTCCAGCCCCACTGGCACATTACTGATGAAAAACCCAGACTTCAAGAGATTAAGGTATATAGTAGAGTGGGAGTCGTACCGTTACACATGTGGCCACCAGATGTGGCAGATGAGAACCATCACTTAGATTAAATGATTCCAGACTGGGTTTTCCTTTTTGTTATATGGCATACATATAATAAGCACACAGCACACAGATCAAAGGGTAAAAAATATCCAGGAGTGAAAAGCACTATTTCCACATAACAGGAAATTATGATAAATATTTATTTATGAGTCTACAGCTCAATTTAGTTTATCTGCAGAGTGGGCCTATAGCTTTCTTAAACTTGTAATATTTCTAACTTTGGCTATTTAGTCTTTTATGAGTATTTCATAAAGAATCTGAATATAAATATAACCACTCAATATCATTAAAATTAAAGTTTAGTTGTGTATTTTGGCATCTCTGAAGTAATACCCAAAATAATTATGGGCAAGAAAACAATCAAATGCAATGTAAATTCCTAGGTTGTATTCTAAATTAGAAGAGTAATAGCGGCCAAAATTTGAATAAGGTCTTTTAATTAGGTAATAGTATGCTCTGGACATAATCACTGTATAATGGCTATATACAACATTATCATTTGGGGATGCTAAAGAGTGGCATACGGGTACATACACTGTACTATTTTCACAATACTATAAATCTAAACTTATTTCTTTTCTTTTTTTTTTTTTTTTCCGATACTGGGAATTGAACTCACGACTTTGCGCTTGCCAGGCAGGTGCTGTGCCACTGAGCTAAATCCCCAGCCCTCTAAACTTACTTCAAACTGAAGTAAAACAGATTAGAAAGAAAAAACAAAACAAAACATAAAATTCATGAGTACTTTTGGCATACAATCAAAACCAGTAATCTTCAATAAATATCCCAAACTCTAATTCTACCTCAACTCACTTTTTGGGTTTCGCAGTTTGGTTCACAGCTGTGATTCATGAAACGAGAGCAGTTTCCTTTCTGAGTGGCATCTATTATCTGGAGGAAGATGATAATACTTTAAAAATGAGACTTTAAAATAGTCATGTACTTTGCAAAGGAAAAGCATTAAGGCTAATTTAAAACCCAAACACACACACACACACACTCTTATCCCCTGCCCCCCCACACACACACTCTTATCCCCTGCCTTACCTTAGAGAACTGTCTTATACTACTTCATAATCAAAGTGACAAAATATCTAATGCTTCTTCTGGAAGATCTGTTAACTACAAATAGTTTACATAAAGGCAAAACTATCTCTGTATCTGTCAATGTTGCTCCCATTTACTTGTAGCTATTTCTTATATCCTACCGCATTTCAATCTCATTTTATATATGTATTATTTCATTTCAAAATGAATGCTACACCATAGTCCAGTACCACACTCTAAAACTTGAGTACGTGTCCAAATCCCCAAGAGTGTAAAAATTTGCTGGGCCCATCCCCAGAGCTACTGTAAATCAAGCAAGTCCTGGAGTAGGTCCCTAGAATTTCCATTTCCACACTGAAAGTAGAAGGAAATATGAACTACCTGAACTCTATTAAATTAGACATTAAAGAGATTTTTAAACATGTAAAAGATATTATTTTCCACTAAAAATAATTCTGAAAGTACATTTTCATAATATTATGTTGTTTGTATTAACAAGTAATGTGTTATTACTTTTAAATGAATTAGTATTTTAAAAATTATTTTAGTTTTAAATGTAATAAATATAACCCAGATCCAAAAAAGCATGTTGGAGGCCTTCAATAATTTTTAAGAATTGTGAAAAAAAAAAAAAGCTATAACATGAAGCATGTTTATGCTTATATATAAATGTAAATACTTCCCTCTCCCATCCTTTTTGAAAACAAACTATGCAGGCTGTGCAGTGTTCTAGCCCTAATTTTTGTCACTTTAGCAATCAGTCAGTATCAAAGCGGAGATATAGCTCAGCGACACAAGCACCTGCCTGGCAAATGCAAGGTCCTAAGTTGGATTTCCAGTACCAAAAAAAAAAAACCCAGAAAACGTCCTTCCAGTCCAACAACTTCCAGCTCTGTTTCAAAGAAAACACACCCATGCCGCTCACCTCATCATTCTTCAGGGCCATGAAATAGTAATGGATGTTTTTGTTTCGTGCATATTCCTTTACCCGAGCTTTAAACTCTTTATGATCAAGTACTTCTCCACAATATTCTAGGACAAAGGTGTTCCTGTCAAACAATGGGAGAAAAATATGGCACTTCCTGTGTAAGAGGTATATGGAAACACACACACATTCAGGCAAAAATAACAAATTTTTAAAAATAATGCAAAGCGGATAAATTTGGGCTCTAGAGAAACTAAGGCAGGGTGATAATGGCAAATTTAAGATTAGTCAGGGCTACATAATGAACCCCAGTCTCACAATCAACAAGTACACAAATCTGGTATCACACTAAATATAATTAAAATGTATATTTAAGTATCTAGCATCTAACCAAGGTTAATTTTCTTCTAATACTTTTCATAGAGTATTCATTCTGTGAAAACTTTTTATAGCTTTTACACTTCATACATACTTCTAAAAATGCATATTCTTTCTCTGGATATTAAAACAAACGTTTGAGCTGAGCCAGGTGTGGTAGCACACACCTGTAATCCCAACACTGGAGAAGCTGAGGCAGGTGGATTGTTGTGAGCTCAAGCTCAGCCCAAACTACATAGCAAGACCCTGTCTCAGAAAAACAGTGTTTGAGCTGGGGATGAAGCTCTGGGGCGGGTTTGTCCAGTATATGTGAGGCCCTGGGTTTAATCCCAACCTCTGGGGAAAAAATGTAAAGTATGGTTTATAATATTACCACTATGGAAGTTGATTTACAGGTAGGAAACAGTTTTGGAAAAACAGGGAAGCAATGTAAACTTATAGGCTTTTTGTTAAAAAAAAAAAAAGAAGGCAATAGGCTAGGGCTATAGCTCAGTGGTACAGTACTTGCACCGGGCCCTGGGTTTAACCACTGCACAAAAGAAGGGAGGGGGAGGGGAACAGCTCTTCTGTCACCTCAAACATCTCTAATGATGTTAAAACTCAAATCTAAGCTCCACCTGGACAGGTGGCCTCCCTGCCTAGTGGAGAACACACATACAGAATTTACATAAGACAACTGCGCAGAATGGTGCTGGAAGAGACTTATTTGTGCAGAAAGATACTCCTGAGAATAACCCACATACTCCATTTGATTTCACGCCAGTCAACTGTAAGAGGATAGTGATAATTATTTAAAAACAAAAACAAAAAATCCATCCAAGGATACATAAAAGCAGAAGCTTCCTGGATGTAGCCCAAAGGTAGAATAGGTGGTTGCCCATCTCTGCTATGAAAAGACTGCAAAAGTTTTATAAGTATCTCCAAAGAAAGTGTATGAAGTACAACTTTTTATACCATGGACCTTATTTAGGTCTGCATTGCTTAAACTGGGCCTGCTTTGAACTCTTAACAGCATACTGTAGGCCATTCAGAAAACAAAAAAAAAGGGGGCTGGGGATTAAGCTCAGCGGCACAGAGCCTGCCTGGCAAGCCAAGGTCGTGAGTTCTATTCCCGGTACCAGAAAAAAACAAAACAAAAAAAAAAAACTTGGAATAAAGGTGGAAGAAATTGTTTAGCAAACTTTTCATTCTTATACAGGTGGAATGTCAGGGCTAATGTAAAGCAATGGTAGTCCAAATAAATTACAACTACTTGGAGGGTCTGATACTAAAAGACACTGAGGAAAGTACTGATGAGCTCAAAACCCAAGCCAAGGAGTAGATGCTTCTCTTGTAAGCCAGTTGGAGCTCTGACTTCTCTAACTAAACCACCCAAAGCGCAAGGTCGTGAGTTCGGTTCCCGGTACCGGAGAAAAACCAAAAAAAAAAAAAAAAAAAAAAAAAAAAAAAAAAAAACCACCCAAAGGACTTGGCTTTGGTGTGTAAACAGGTCTTTAAATTAGATTCAACTACACATATATCACTGAAGGGAAAAAGGTCTCTAATGTAGATTCAACTATATGTGTCACTAGAGCAGCCCAGGCTACAAAGCAAGTTCAAGGCTGATGTGGACTACATAGCCTGTTTTCAAAAGAAGAAAAAGAGAAAAGAGAAAAGAAGAGAAAAAACAAGAAGAGGAAAAAAGCAAAGAAAAGGAGAGAGAAAAAGAAAACAAAATTAAGATCTTTCCTGACTTCATTCTGTGAGTTCTCTCTAACACTTAGGAATATTATGGTTAGCCTCTCTGGCTTTTTACCTAAACCCTTATTTGTTCTTTCCTTGAAGATCTAAAAGTTCACTCTCACCAATGACTTCAACTAGTGCTCTATGCAGACAAATGCTTCACTCCCAAGTTCTGACCTGAAATCACTGTTTTTACAACCAATATTTAATTTTCCTTTCTAACTTGTAAGTAAAGCAGAAAGATGACAAAATTCACAGACCTGCAATCTCTGGCTCTCCAGTTCAAGGAGGCATACCCTCCTTCAAGAAAAAGAAACAGCGTATCATAGGCTGCCTTGTGAACTGTAATTCACAAGTAAAAAAAATTCTATTCCCTCCCTTATCAAAAGCTAAATTCTGCTGCTTGAATTTCATCATTTAAAGGTCACTGATGCCTTCCCACATAGGTATTATGCTCACTTGATAGATAAGAAAGATGGGAGCTTAGCCGGGCATGGTGATGCCCTATAATCAATCCTGGCGCTCTGGAAGGGTAAGGCAGGAGAATCCTAAGTCCTAGGCAACTTAGTGAGACCCTGTCTTGCAATTTAAAAAAAAATTTTTTAAAGGGCTGAAGATGTAGCTCAGGTGTGTGTGAGAGAGAAAAGGAGACTGATATGAAAATCATTTTTTATGTTCACAAGAAAAAAAAGGACAATTTGGCTTTCAAAAGATATATGAAGATTTATGTTAGAAATCCAAATTATTGCCTTTATTGTCTAGTTGTTCTGAGTCTCCACAATAAAAAGACCAGCCCACCCAACCATACCTCCCACACCCCATTCCTACTCCCACTCCAGTTTCCCAGAGTAGCTATTTTTTTTATAGAGTTTTGAAAGAATGGTGGTACAAATCCAGCAAATGTTTTATTTGCTCCCTTTATTTTGTTTATGTATTTTTAAATCTTTTCAACCTTAAACATATGTAATATTTAACTATTAAGTAAAAGGTGCTCAACTTTTTTTAAGAATATTACACACACAATGGATTAGAAAACTAGATGTTTAAAGGTAGAAAATAAAGTGAACCTTTCATTACATTATACTTAAAAGTTTCATGAGGTGGAGAACCTGTTTCTGTCAACAAATGCTTATAGTGTATCTACCAAGTTCATTTTAATCTTTTACATTAGTAAGTCTCAGGTAATCTTTTGTACTCTTATCCCAACTCAATTTTATGACCATTAATAGATTTTGTGCTAACTCCTTTTTTATAGAACTTCACAGGAATTCTGGGGAGCTATTGCAGTTAGTATGGCTTGCAATTACAGAAAACATAACTATCTACCTAGGTATCTGCTTGTTCAAATGTTACAAGTGACAAAATTTTTTCTGGTATATACAAACGGGTTCTATATTAATTTCCTAGAAGTCAATTAAAAAACAAAAAGGTACCAAATGATCATTCTGCACAATAATCAGCATTTAACTTCAGTGTAATAGAGAAATCATTTTCCTACAAGATATCTAACCAAGTTTACCAACTTTTAATAAGGTGATGAAAGCGTAACTTACGAAGGAAGATCTTTGGCAGCTCTTAAGCCCCAACCTTTCTTTTCTGTAAGGATAACTTCCACATCTGCATGCTGCTTCCTCTGAAACCGCCTATTGGAACAATAATCCCCATTTGGACATCGAGAAGAACTGAAATAAGAAATAGGTGAAAATTAACTATAAGCAAAAGAAGAATCAAAACACCTTCACTAGAATGTGTCATATAAATATCTATCTTCCAAGTGAGCCTTTCTGATTAATTCTTTTCATCACAAAGGGATTCCTTAGAACTGAGTATCTACATCATTACACAGCCAAGCATATTTACAACACAGCCTTGTCATTTGGTCATCACCAGCAAAGTCTGCCTACTACTCCCTAGTGTTTAAATATTGTACCAGGCTAGGTACAAATTACAACACTTTGACAACTATGCAGTTAATTTATTTTCTTTATTTATATTTATTTATCTGATTTTTGCTTTTCATTACTGAAGAATGAACCTGAGATCTTTATATTGAGCTACACCCCAGACCTCAGATCATCCCCACCCTTTTTTTAATTGTGAGGCAGCATCTCATTAAGTTACCCAGTCTAGGCTCTAACCTGAGATCCTTCTACTTCAGCCTCCAGAGTTACGGTATTATAATTATACATCCATCTTTTTCTTGAGACATGGTCTCCCTGTGTAGCCCAGGCTGGCCTCAAACCCACAGCAATCCTCCTGCCTCAGCCTCCCCAGTGCTGAGATTATAGGCTAGTGCTGGGATTACAGCCATGTGCCACCACACCAGACTCTTATTTTCTTTACCTGTACTTTCCATTATATTCCCACTGTATCCATCATTAATTTGGTCTTTTAAAGTGTAGTTAACTACTTGATCTATTTGAGAGAAACCTAAGACATTATTAAACATAGCCTTGTTGGGAGTAAATGCAATAAACAAAGTCAGGCTCTTTAATGGATCCCAAAACAAAACATTCACTGAAATCTTAACATTCTACAACTAGCAGCTATCAAGGTTTTTTATGGGGGATGGAGTTGTTTTGTTTTTTTGAGACAGGGTCATGCTAGATAATCTAGGTTGGCCTAGAATTTACAATCTTCTTTCCTAATCCTCTTGAGTGCTAGGACTATAGGTGTGCATGATACCATCCCTGGCTCTATGGAGATTTTAATGGAGGTGTTGAAGGGAGAATAAGAGAACAGGGGAAAAAAAAGAATCAAGATATATCATGTACAGGTACAAATTATCTATGATGAATGTGATCACTATGTGTATCTAAAATGTACCAATAAACTTAATTTTAAAAAAAGGAAAAACTAAGACTGGTTGTGGTAGTGTACCACTGCAGTCCCACCACTCAGAGGCTGAGGCAGGGGGATCTCTAACAGTTCCAGGCCAACTGGGGTTACAAAATGAATTTAAGACCAGCCTGAATGGTGAAACCTTGTCTCAAAAAGACCAAGAAAAAAGAAGACTACAGCCAGGTATGAAATAAATCTCCTGGAAATT
>NW_004955420.1:25070577-25102130 GCF_000276665.1 Chinchilla lanigera | reverse complement strand
TAAAGTAATGATATTATTTAACATTAATAAATGTTATAATAAACACAACACTATATAATAAATTATATAATTCTAGCACTTGGGAGGCTGAAGGAGGATCACAGAAGTTCAAGGCCAGCCTGAAGTACATAGTGAGACTCTGACTCAAAAAAAAAAAAGCAAACCAAACAAAAAAAGATTATAGACATGTATGGGTTTGGATTTCTGGCAAGCCCATCCCCCTTGGCCTCTGATCGTGTCCATGCCAGAGCAACTGTGGTTCTAAATCACTCTGGCTTCTGTGCCCACAGGCCACGCTGGCACTGAAGTAAGGGCTGGGGATGACTATAATAGTGTCACTTCTAATACACTACTGCCAAACCAGTAGTAAATAAAATTTTACTGATGCTCAAAGGACAGAGGTTTACAGTAAAGCAAAGATTGTAGTGGGAGCAGGATTAAAGCAGAATCTCTGTAACACATAGGATATGCATAAGTAAAGGACAGCTGAAGATACAACTGTCCCTACCTTTGTGCAGAAATAGAAAACAAGGCCAATTTGGGAAAAAAGGGACTAAAACAGCTGAGGTAACTGATAAGACAGGTACATTGCTAGAGAAGGGAAAGGTTAAGTTAATGACATGCTATGATGAACTGTGAACACAAAGCTAAATTTGAATCTAATTCTGAAGGCAACAAAGAACTATTAAAAGCTTGAGTATGGAAATTAGACAAAGAAATTCTACATTTTATATCTGTTTGGCAAAGTTGGCAAGAAAACCTAGAAGAAAGTAGAAACTAGGGCAGCATTATCAATTTAGAACAGTGCTATCTCCACTTAACACCTGGACAGTCACCCTTACCTTTATTCTGAATAAAGGTATAAGAAAAATGCTTTTTCTTTTTTACTTTTTAAAAATGTTTATTTTATTTTATTTTATTTTTTTTGTTTTTTGTTTTTTGTTTTTTCTCCGGTACCGGGAACCGAACTCACGACGTTGCGCTTGCCAGGCAGGCGCTCCAGGCAGGCGTTTTTGCCGCTGAGCTAAATCCCCAGCCCCTATTTTATTTTTGTAACACTGTAACATGCACCAAAACAAAAACAGCTTTTGGGGGAGGGGACCTTCATTAACATTTAAAATAAGGTACCTACACTATCACCTTAATATTTTTTCCATGTTAAAAACAGAAATATGACTTTTCATTGATCAGATTGGTTAAAAAAATTTATCCAACTTTATTTTGGCACATTGCTGGGGATTGAACCCAGGGCCTTCTACACTAGACAAATATTCTACCACTCAGTTACTTCCCTACCCCTTACCCTAAACCTTAAACATTAAAGTGAAGATGTCTACCATCTAAAAAATTTAAGCTGGTTGTGGTAATACCAGCACTGCATACTGAGTCCAAGGACAGCCTAAACTGCACAGCCAGACCCTGTCTCCAAAAAGAACTCCAAAAAATAAATAAAAAATTTAGTAGGTATACATAGGTCTGATTAGCAAATTCAAGAAAGTACATATAATACGAATAAAGAGGAAAACATTTACCTATGTTGGCATAGGCATTACAATTTTTCTGAAACTACAATCAAAAGGACTGAGGTTTGGGAAATGAAGACATTTCATCTTTACACATTTTTGCCGTGTTAAGAGTTTTCTCTCATCTTATAGTGAAAGCTAAATACCAACATTTACTTCCCACAACACAAACAAGACAAGAGAAAAAAATGGGGACTGAATAAAAATTAGTATTACTATATTAGTACTAGTAGTAAGACTGTATAAAAGCACTTAGACTGTGCCAGGTACTATGATATAATGTATAATGCAGGGGAGATTTATCTCTGTGTTAATGTTTCCTATTATACACTGGAGATTTTATTGTTCATAAAAATTGATCTACAAGTAGCAAAAAGATTTAATTTTACTCATTCATAATTGTTAATATTTACAATCATTTAATAGAAGAGTTGATTAAAACCAGAGCACTCTAATTTACTTACCATTCAATCATGAGGAGACGATTAAGACAATCTTCCCCACATGCTACTTCACCTTGAGCCCTTTCATCTTTAGAAAGAGGTGTACACTCACACTGCATTCGCTTAATGTCCCTGTGGGATTTATTCTTCTTTCTATTGAGTAAAATTTCATTAAAAACTGTTAAATAAATCTCCTGGAGATAGCATATGTATTTATGAGATGTTAATAAGATTATTTAACATTATGTTATACAATAAGTGTTATCACAAATATTGAACATTAACAAATGTAAAAATAATGACATTTAATACATATTAATTTTACATTTAATGATTCTCATATATCATTCAAAAGCAAGAAAACATCTCAAATGAGCATCCGTAAGACTAAAAACTCTAAGAACTATATTATAGAACAACAGATACAACCTTAACCTTAGCAGATGGTAGGACAGAATGAGCTCAAATCTATCATTCTATAATGTACCCCTTTCTCGCCTAGTTCACGTCAGCTAAGTCCCACATTCTGGGCAATTTCAAGTGCTAAAAAGTCATATTGAGCTTAGGAGAAAAGTGGAATTCGTTGAGTTTCAAATAATGACACAGGTGGTTATAGTTTAACAATCAGATCTCTATCTGGGCATGGTGGCACCCAGCACTCTGGGAGGCTGAGGCAGGAGAATCACAAGTTTGAGCCCAGCCTAGCCAACTCAGCAGAATTCTGTCTGAAAATAAAAGGGGCAGGGGAGGGGAGCTGGAGTTCAGTTCAGTGCAAAGGCTCTGAATCCAATACCCAGGACTGAAAAAAACTGAAAAAGGAGACTTCATCGAGAATAAATAATTGTTGAAGTACAAAGCTGAGAAACAAAGTTGCTAAATTTTTAACTAAGAGCTTTATGGGCAACAGGACAAGCAAGACCTCATCTCAAATTAAAATTTAAAATAATAATAAAATATTTTAGTGGCAAAACTTTCCCAATGCAGACAAACCTAGTACGGAGAAGAAAACTGTTCAATTTTATTTGGAATCATAAAAATCTATGGCAGGGATTGTAAAGCAGAAGTAAAAATGTGATTTTTGGCCTTTTTGTTGTAGTTTATTTTTTTGAGACAGGATCTCACTATGTAGGCCAGGTTGGGCTCGAATTCTTGGCGATTCTCCTACCTCATCCTCCTAAGTGCTAGGATTATACAGTTAGAGTCTATTTTTTAACACTGGTCAAAATTTAAAAAAAAAAAAAAAAAATCAAGGATAGTCAAAAAAGATCTGCTTGAGGGGGCCGAGGATACAGCTCAGCAGCAAAGCACCTGCCTGGCAAGCACAAAGTCCTGAGTTCGATTCCCAGTACAAAAAAAAAAAAAAATCTGCTTGAGATTAGGAAACGATAACTATCAGACAGTGAAGAACACAACTGTTTTTCATAAGTAGCTATCATAATTTCCTACCTCTAATTTGCTTCGCTCTTCAACACTTGTTCTACGCTAGTTCATTTTATAAAGTACCTAAGGAATATCCTGATTGTCTCCATTACATTTAAGAAAACAGAATTATTTCTCTGGACCAACTAAAGATACAATTCATTAATGAACAGATGAGTATACTTAACCTAAAGATGAAGAAAATATTCATTTGCAAATATTTTAAAAAGGGCTGTAGTTTTGCTGACTCAGCAAATTTATTCTGGCTTGCTTTTGAAAGCCTGATTTTGCTAACAGGCACAGATTTTTTCCAGTAAGTCTATTTTCACTGGACATAAGACTAATTTTTTCATTATATTCATACTATTTCACAAGAATGTGTCAGCAGCTCTTAAATGCCTAGCTAGCATATAACACACACTTTATATTCTTTCACAAATTCCATCAACTTCCTCAGACAATTCCTAAAAGACACTGCCTGAGACACCAAATATTTTGAACTGAAATCTAATTTACAACTATCTGTAACAGGCTCTCTACAACATAAAAAAAAAATTATTTAATAGAAAAAAAAACTTCTGGTGGGACCTAACTGTACATGAAATCTTGTACATTACCTACATGGTAGAAAATCTGACTTAAAATGTTGAATATGTTTAAAAGAATGATAGGTTGATTCTCTACTTGGAGGAAGTTTTCCAAGAGGAGGGAATGGGTAGGTTGGAAAGTATATACACACATATATAGTACATGTACACATAGATCAGTCAACATCCATTTGTATAGAGAAAAACAGGATTACTAAGGAGTCTGTCTCATAGACTGAGAAGCTCTGCTTTACAGAACTGTTTTCATCACCCATACTTTCATACCTTCCTTCACAAGAGATATTTGATAATCATTTTACCATTTCTAAAATGCTACACTATTATCAAATTTAACCTTTTAAGAATACATTAAAATAACTCACAAAAAACTGTAGTAATCTAGTTCCTGTTTTATCAAAGTACAGAAAGATATTTGTGTATATTCACTGTGTATATTTTGGAAAAAGGAAAAAAATCAAACACATTTTTCCTTCACTAAGAGCAGTCTATTTGCTGGAGTTTAATTTCAGTTTTAGTCATACATTTACATTAAAGAGGAATCAGAGAAACACTGAACTAGCCTAAATGATACCAAATCAAAGATGTAATGAGAGGGTCAGGGAAATAGCTTAGCAGCACAGTGCCTGCCTGGCAAGCACAAGATCCTGAGTTCAATTCCTAGTACAAAAAAAAAAAAAAAAAAGAAAAAAAGAAAAGTAATGAGAAGAAAAAAATTAAAACATCCCCATTCCTGGAGGGAAATAAAAAAAACCTGGAGAAAGAAATTACATCCAAATAGTCAACAATACTTATAGCATTTAATTTTACATTTTATCACACAATTCTATTTCAGTTTGAAGTTCTGAAATGCTAACTTTTTAAAAAAGAAAGCTGAAATTTGTCTGATAAAAATTAGGCTCACCTTTCTGTTAAATAAACATTTTCTTCAATAAGATCAAAGTAACAAGGCATCTTCCCCTGCTTGGCACATTCCTTCCATCGCTGTGGATCCCTGAAGTCATCCATGACACAGGAAGGGCCAATCAGCTCTGAACCTGGGGCCACTAGTGTCTCTCCCTGCTCTATATCCACTCTAACTTTCTTTCTGTCCTGAAGCTCACCATCACTTTCAGAATCACTCTCCAATTCCTGCCTCCGTTTTTTAAGAGGCCCTCGATCTTTGATATCACTTTTTTCCAGGTTTTTTGAAAAATCTTTTCTTTCACTTATAGCTATAGAGTCCCTAACAGAATTGCTGCTTATTTCAGGTGCTTGCACTGACCCCTTGTCCTTCTGAAGGGACAGAAGGAATTTATTAGACTGGCTTATAAAGTGAGATTCACCCCGTTGATCCCAATTCTCTTCCTCTTCATGATCATCTGTTAGAGAATCTGGAACCTGCCCTTGAATTCGTTCATAAGCAACCCCAGATCCAGGAGGTCTACCTGCTGATCTCGGATCCCAGTAGCCGTTGCCTTGCCAGTAGTTACGGTTCCCACCATACTGTTCTGCACTTTGCTGATATTTGTGTGCACCACAGGCTCCATAGCTGCTGTCAGGTTGCTGGTATGTGGTAGTAGGTTTTTCTTGTTGAGAGAAGTCCCACCCTAGGCTTCTGAGCTCTTCCGATGAGTACAAGCCATCCACGCGGGAGATATCACAAGAAGAAAAATTCAACTCCGTTTTTCCAAGTCTACTATCTGGCCTGTTAGGGAAAGTGGTCTGTTGCCGAGACTTACTTGGGATATCTTCAAAATCATCAGAAGAATAAGCTGGTAGCTCTTCTTGTTGCCTAGAGGATGTTTTGGTTTTTACTATTTCTTCTGAATTTGAGTGACCCAGAAGGTCAGATTTCACATCTGTATGACTTGTGCTATCAACACCATCATTCTGAGAGTGAGCAGTTTCAGGCAGGTGGTTATCTACTTGTTTTCTGCTGGATTGCATAAAAGAAATTTCTGGATTCTTCTCTGTACCTTTATGAAAGAAGAACTTTTCAGTTTGAAGACAGCCTTTACTTGCTATATTCTCAAATTTTTCCTCATATGAATGTCTCCTTGATTCCAATCTCTCATCTTCCCAATGGTCGGAATAATGTTTGTAACTCTGATTGCTCCGAGAAGAACATGGACTTGTTTCTTCCATAGGCAAGGTGGAATTCTTTGGCACAACCACAACAGATTGGAGACGGTTTCTTGGAATACTGCTGTCGTCAGAATCTGTATCTTCTGAATCACTTTCATCACTTGAACTTTCAGAGGAACCAGAATAATCTTCATGGACCGTAGATACAATTTCAGGGGCATGACCACTACTATCACATTTTAAGGTATAAGTTACACCAACACTGTCTTCCATTGTTAAATTCAAATCACAAGACGAAAGTACAACTTCTGAGTCATCAGATATATGTGCATGCCCCCTTCTTCCTTCTTCATCTAAAGTGATCTCTGGTCTTCCTCTTCTATCAGGCAATATGGAATTCCCTTCTTCTTGAGCCTCTTGCAAACATTTCCCAGACAGCCCATTATTATGCCTGTTTTCCCAAGAAGCAAATGCCTTTCCTGAATCAGGAAAGCCACTACTTACGTCTAGTATTTTTTCTTTCCCTGCATGCTTTAAAACGTCTGTGCTTTTTTTACTCTTCAGCACTCCATCCAGAACTGGAAATATGTTCTCACCACACTGCAAGAGAGTCAAACTGTCCACTTTTATTCCTGGGGGAAGACTCTGAAGAGATGAAGCAATACCTGAACTCCCAATAGGTTCATATGAACCATCCAAATGATTAACAGAAGCTGAACTAGTGCTACCAACACTCTGTCTATGTTCTCCACATGTAAATTTTGAGTGCTGATCTGTCAGATTTCTCTTATCACATGTAACTGTTTTTGATTCCAAATGTACATTCATAAAGCTATTTGAGGAAATCTTCATAACTGAAGGCTCAATATTTTCAGCTTCCGAATAACACAAAGAAGGGTTACTCTCATTAGCAGTACAATACCTATCTGAATCTTTGGTTTTGCAGCAAGAAACTCTCGTATCAACTGGCTCCTTTACCACTGTCTTGGAACAATCTGTAGTCATAACTGGCAAAGACGTGTTGTTATCCTTGCGTGGTAACACCAGAGGTTCTGTTTCTTTAAATGGACTTTGTGACTTATGCTGCATGCAAGTATCCTCCAAGTCTTTTTCCTTGCACCTAATATTCTGAAATCCATTTGATGAAGATATGCATGCTTTGATCAAAGGAGATACCTCTGATCCAGTCACACTATCATCAGATGTCATCAAAACAGCATCAGTTTTAGAAGTGCAAAATATCACATCAGATTCTGCCCCAGAAGATCCGTTTATATTTAATTCAATGGGACAAAAGTTTCTTAATTTATCATTCTTCACTTTAGATAATGAGTCCAATTCTTTAATACTATCATGGCTATCACGTCCTATAAATTCTGACTTAAAAATAGGTGATTCATCTAGCTTTTTAAAAGTAGGTGAATCATTTAACCGATTTGATGGAGATGGAGACCCAGTCTTTTCTCTTTCAGGAATTTTACTAATTGTTCTTAATTCACTACCTTTTGAACAAGGAGCCTGTAAACTAAAAGAATGAGACTGTTTGCTTTCCTCATTTAATTCTGTACAACAGAAAGAATTTTTAAATTTGTCAGACTTGGGCATTGACTTTGAAAGGGCAGATTTATAACGGGAAGCACTATAATCGTGCTTGGAATATGAAGACCCCCACCGGAATCCCAGGTCACTAGGAGAACAACATCTTTTTATTACTTCATTTTCTGAAGTCCTTTTGGATTCTCTCTCTAGTTTGGAAGAATACTTTCCTCTTCTCTCTATCTCTAAGTAAGAGGTCTCAGTCTTGCAGTCCCGATCAGATTTAGAATAGGATGATGTTCTCAGGTCTCTGTAAGAGGAGGAATGAGATGAGGTGCGCCTTGAGTAGGTCTTCTTATACTCATCTTCAGAGTCAGAACTCTCTCGTCCCCTGTTATCTGAATATGGCCGAGAATAGCGTGTCCTCTCTCGATAAGGGGAATTCCTATGGTAGCGTCGATCAGAGTCATAATAATGAGATCGTTCTGACCGGGAATAGGATAAACTAGCTCTAGACCCTCTGTCAGATCTGGAACGAGATCTGCTCCGCCGTCGCTCTCTTTCTGATCTACATCGGGAAGATACATACCGAGTATCTCTTTCAAATTTTGAGTAGCTAAAATATTTATCATCTCTTTCTGTTTTAGATCGTGAAGATTTACCTAAATCTTCACTTTTTAAAGGTGCTGAGCTCTTTTTTATATCTCTTTCCTTTTCAATGCTTGCCGAAATTTTTAAATCATGTGATCTTTGACTGGAGGAAGTCCGTACAGAATCTTCATCAGATTCTGAGCCAAGAAACGTACCTTCAAATTGTGAATATTTCTTCTTAGAACCTGATTTTTTAGAGCTTAGACTAATCTTAGAACTATCTGGAATTTCTTCTTCCTTCCCAATATGGGAATCTTCTTTTTGTGAGGGAGTATCTACTTGATCATTCAGATTTTGAGTTACATGTTCTTCTGAACTGTTAGATATAACGTCCTGCTTAGTATCCACTTCTAAAGACTCTTGTACAAGTGTAGCTGGCGATTCTTTCAGAGTTTTAACTGCTACATCTACTGGTAAGGATACTGGTGCAGTGGTTAGAACTGTTACTGGTGTGTGCGGTGAGGCCCCTGGCTCTGTTATTGGTGCTGGTGATGAGGGTGTTGTGGCTTGGGGAGGTGGAGGTGGTGGAGGTGGAGATGAAGGTGGTGAGTCTACAGTTGTTGATTCTGCTATGACTGCTGCTGGTATCTGCACTGTGGGAGGAGATGGAGATGCTACTGCTGAGGTGGTAGCCAGCAATGGCCTGGATGTTACATGAAGCAGATGTTTTTTAAAATGAATTTTGCCCAATTCCACTCTTGATTTTGGTGGTGAAGATTCTTCTGTAGTAGTTAAGGTATCTCCAATGTCTACTTTAATTTTAGGAGTTGAGTCTACTTGAGATAAAGCAGGAGAGTTTGGTGTATCATTTTGTTTTTCATTGCCAAGTGCAGTGAGAAATCTATTCTGCAAAGTTTTTTTTGTAAGGCTGAAGCTGAATGACACCTTCTGTCGTCCTTGTTCTTCCAAATTAACTTTTGTTTTGGTGCCTTTGGGCAAAAATCGACTAGAAGCAACACCTTTGAACACTGGTCCTTTGATGAAACCTGTTTTCTGCACACTTTCAATCTTTGCCTAGAAATAAATGAAACAAATAATTACTAATTCAATAAACAGTAGTACTTTCAAATGGCTACCATCACAGTTTAAAATGATTATCAGTCAGGAAAAAGTATTTTTTAATTGTGAAAAACATTTTTTTGGCAAGAACAGAATGAATTTTACTATGCTACAGATTTTTTTCAACTATTATGGAAATTTTCAAACATACTCAACAGTATAGAAAATAGTATAATATACCACTAAATAGTCATTTCTACTTTCAACAATTACCAATATGTTCCCATTCTTATTTTGCTTACATAAAAAAAAATTCATCTGATTTTGTAGCTTTTTCCAGGTAGTATTTTTCAGCAAGAATTTTTTTAGACCTGGTATGTATTTAAAGGACATATATATAAAGGGCAGTAGCTAACATCTTACTACACAAGATAGTTTGTCCTTGTGTTCTACCTGATAAGAAACAATAGAGATTAACAAAACCTATGGCCTCCTGGTATCATATACAATCAGTTGGGTGTATCACAAAAATACAGATCTGTAGCCCACAGATTAATCTAGGGGATTAATTCAGTAGTTCTAAGATGAAGCAAGAACATTTGTTTTGGGTGTTATTTTATTTTCCTAGGAAGTGGTGTGGATGGCAAACACCAAAAACAATTCTAGAAAGCTTTCCAGGGAAACCCCTGGTACAAGGCAGCCTCCCATCTCAATCATTTTACAGACAATGGTAACTAAATGAAGGCCAGGCCTTCTGCCTTTTGGAAATTATTTGTCTCAGCACACTGTCCTATCTCTACCTGGGCCACACACACCTGGGCAATGCCAATTTAGAGTCTGATACTACTATATAAGCAGTTACATACACAGTGATACTTCTCTCTCCATTATTTGCCAAACCACCAAAGAAAATGGTACAAATTAGAAGTTAAAGGCATAACCTAAGTCAGTGGTGGTGAACCTATGGCATGAGTGCCACAGTGGGCTGTCTGTAACATTGAAAGCTCTAAGACATTTGCCAACACTGACATAGGCTGTAAAGGAAATTAAAAAGACAGCAGAGAGGGGCTGGGGATTTAGCTCAGCGGCAAAAGCGCCTGCCTGGCAAGCGCAAGGTCATGAGTTCGGTTCCCGGTACCGGAGAAAAACCAAAAAAAAAAAAAAAAAGAAAAAGAAAAAGACAGCAGAGAACCAGAAACATATACAGTGACAAACTGAAGACTAAATTAAAGATGACATACACTTACTATCTAAAAAAATTTTTCTAATGATAATCTTTAATCAGCTTTGGCTATTTAAGAGTAATTTTCCCCTTCAACATAGTGAAATCTGCAATCAGTTTTTAAAAGTATAAACTACTCAAATAGGAAAATGTTTTCACATACAACAGCACAGACTAGTAGTTTTCAAATACTTTTTTCTTTTTTGAGGGGGCGGGAGGACAGTACCAGAATTCGAACTCTGGACCTCGCGCTTGCCAGGTAGGCACTGTGCCACTGAGCTATATTTTTAGCCCCTCAAACACTTTTAAGAAACAGAATCTACTTTTCAAAATAAATTTTAAAAGGAAGCTCCATAGATAAAAACATATAAAATTTATCTCCAGAGCTGCTTTCATTTACCTTTTCTAGAATTATTAAAGACTTAATGTTTAAAAAACATTTTCTTAGCTGGGCACAGTGGCCCACACCTATAAATCCCAGCACTCCAGAAGGCTAGGACAGGTGGAAGGCAACTTCAAGCACAGTCTGAGACAACTTCATGACTCAGCAAGACTGTCTCAAAACAAAATATAAAAACCGGGCTAGGGATGTAATCCCATACAAAGGCCCGGGGCTTAATCTCCAGTACTACTGAGGGAGGAAGGCAAAGAGGGAGAAAGGGAAGAACTGCATACATAACATCCCTCATGGAAATGTGCTGCTGTAGCTCCAAAAACAAAATCAAGAAAAAAGTATTATTTTACTTCACATTCAAAACGATAGCTACAACTTTAAATATTTCCAGCTTTTATCCAGTGTCTAAAATAGAGGTCAATCCCACAATCACTGAATGACTAGTTAAATTACACTTACCTCATTTTCTTCTTCTCTATTTCCATCCAGCCAAGAAAACATGCAAAAGAATAAACAGAAATTATACTTAAAATGATTGAAATGAAGGTTTAGTACCTGTAAGTATATTTCATCTGAAATATCCATTCCATTGTCTCAGATACATTCAATTTAACAAAAATGGATTGAAGACAGTGCCATACTATGTTCTATGTGCTAGAGATCAGAGGTGAGTAAGAAAGATTTCCTGCCCTTAAAGAACTCAGTTTTCAGCCAGGCCTGGTGGCACAGACCTGTGATCCCAGCACTCAGGAGGCTGAGGCAGGAGGATCAAAACTTCAAGGCCAGACTAGGGTACAGAGGGAATTCAAGGCCAGTTTGAACTGCCTCTGTCTTATACAGGCGCACAGCAAGCAAGACCCCGTCTCAAAAAAAAAAAAAAAAAGGAAGGAAGGAAGGAAAGAAAGAAGGAATGAATTTAGTTTCCTTTAAACTACAGAATATACTTTTTGCTAAAGTTATTCCAACAGAATAGAGCAAATACAAAGCTAGAAATACATAAGGTATAGTAACAAAGTAAGCAACTAATTTAGTGAGGGTAGAAATACAAAGAATCTTTCCTGAAGAGGGGACTAGGGTTTTCTGCTTTTTTGTTTACTTGTTCTGCGGTAGTGAAAACTGAACCCAGAGATGCTCTATCACTAAACTGGATTCTCAGTCTTTTTAAATTTTTTTGTTTTAAAATGGCCTCATATGCACCTATAGTCCCAGCACTCACAAGGCTGAAGCAAGAGGATCACAACTTCAAGGCCTGCCCGAGCCACACAGCAGGTTCAAGGCCAACCTGGAGCATAGACCAAGACCTTGGCTCAAAAAACAAAAACAATCCAGGTGTGGTAGTGCATGCCTGCAATCCCAGCACTCAGAAGGCTGGGGCAGGAGGATCGTTACAAGTACGAGGCCAGCCTGGGCTACAAAGTGAGCTGAAGGCCAGCCTGAACTGCATAGCGAGACCTTCTCTCAAAAAGAAACAAACCCAGGTGACTTCAAACTTGTAATTTTCCTTTCTCAGCCTCCTGAGATGCTAGAAACACACAACACTATGCCACCAAACCTGGCTAGAGGATTAACTTTAACTGCAAGGGAGATCTCACACAGGGGGAGGTCCCAGGCAATGACAGAGACTAATATAAATATACATATACTTTATATTTAAAGCAGCTCAATATTTATCTGGGCATGGTGGCACACACCATAATCCTAGCACTTGGATGGCAGAAGCAGAATGATCCCAGAGGTCAAGGCCAGCATGAGCTACATAGGGAGTTCAAAGCTCGCCTACGTAGGCAGGGACCAGTCTTTTAAAAAAATAAAATAGTTCTATACTACCTCAGTATAAGGCATAAGGCAAAAAGAAGCCAACAATCAAGTAGAATAGGGAGCAGCGGCCAGGTCCACAGATTAACTTTTTTATTAAGAGTCATTTCAAGCCAGGTGTGGTGGTGCACACCTATAATCCCAGCACTTTTGCTAAATCCAAGATGCTCCACACCACAGTATATCTGCTCCATATATCACAGTACACAGCTTGTTGAACTGAAAGGTAACCACATAGTATCCTAACTGGGAGGAAATGAACACCAAAAGTCTCCTGTATATGTTAGTGCACCATGGCATGCTGAGGGACTATCTACCTGGAGGAAGGGAAGCTACAAAAGAGCATGACAGCTAAGTAAGTATTTTAAGCAGCTTGCTCTGTAGGTTCTATGTGGCAAGAACTGAAAACAACAATCTATGGAGGGGAGGCGGTAACCAGGAATCAAACTCAAGACCTCAGGCTCACCAGGCAGGTACTGTGCCACTGACCTAAACCCCCAGACCCAACAATCTATTTTAAATGCTCCTTAAATATACAAGATCATCTTCCCAAATGTTTGTGGTAGTCAAACCAAATAAGAGGCTCAAGCGGGGAAGCCAACAATACATGGATGGGATCTGAAGCAGTGCCAAATCATGTTTTTTTCCCACTCCAAAACCCTCCTAGATATCTCATAAGAACTACTGTACTGCTAGTCATGGTGAAACACAACTCTAATCCCAGCACTCTGGAAGGCTGATGCAGAAGGGATCACAAGCTACAGCCAGGCCTGGGCAACTTATTGAGACCATGTTTCAAAACCTGTAAGCAAATAAATACATACATAAATAAAATGGCTGGTGACATAGGTCACTGCAAATGCCCTGGGTTCAATCTCAGTATAACAATAATAATAATGATGGTAATGATAGTTTTTTACGAGTTTTGACAGTTTTAAGAGATAGTTAAGTTTCAAAATAAAAGCTTGGCATAATGCGTCCTGTAGTCCCACTTGCTTCTAAGAGAAGGCTGAGGCAGAAAGAATGCATGAGCCCAGGTGCTCAAGACCAGCCTGGATAACAAGAATCCATCTCAAAGTAAACAAAATAAAGCAAGCATATCCCTTTTGGCCTCTACATATATTTTTCTGACATCATTAGCTGAAAGTTGGGAAACTGGCCAGGCAAAGAGACTTTAAGAAAATCCATGTATGGGGAACAGAAATCAAAGTAGACAATAATTCTCAATGTTGCTGCCTCAGGTTGGACATTAGCAATTTATAACAGAACTGGCACACCTGTTCTAAGAGCATTAAACTTTCACAGGAAACAAATGGTGAGATAACCCAGCATAACAGGTAGGACAAGAAGGGTAGAAGGCAAGGGCCAAAATAACTGAAAATACTCCCAAGAATGCTGAAATGACTGACCTAGAGATCCACAGATAATAGAGAAAAGGGAATGAAATCTGAAGGAAGATGATAAAGTGAAGGAACAGGGCAAAGGCAAGACAATACTGGTGGCTTCGAAGAGTAGATTTGGTGAAAACCAGAAAAAGGAGAGTAAGGTAGAAGAATTAGAAATTATAGTGAGAGTGGTATTTTAGAACTGTGGTGTACTTCAAGAAAACAACAGGATCTAGACATGATCATGAGAGTAGATTCCTGCAATTTGTAAAACGGCAAGACTTTTTTTTTTTTTTAATGAAAGTGTCAGGTCACAATTAATAGCAAAAATCAGCCCTAAACTCAAGGCCAGTAGTAGAACACAAGGCCCTCAGTTCCATTACCAGTACCAAAAGAAAAACAGTATCAGTTCTCAAATCAATCACAACAGGTTTAACTTGACAACTTGCTCAAGTAGTACTCTGGGCTCCTAAGAAAGGTGCCTGCTACACCATGCCCCAAGGACAGAATCATACAGAAATACTGGCAAGGAATCCTCCCCAATCCCTAAATGATTATATCTCCATTACTAGGAACGAAATGAAATTTCACAGCTCTTGCTCCAAACCCCCAGGTCTTGTTCTTACTTTAGGTTTTCAACTCCTTAACCTGCTACCCAGCAAAAACGTGAAAACATCTGCGAGTGTGGTTAGAATAAAGGAAAAGTTCAAAAAAGTATGTGCTTGCTTCGGCAGCACATATATATACTAAAAAAAGTTGAACTACAGATCTCTAATGATATGGAAATACATACCCGACAAAAAGTCTTCCAAATTAAAACATCACAAAAGGTCACAACCTCCAAGCTTTCTGCTTATCCTATGATCATATATATTTGCAAACCTTTTCTAAACAGTTAAGCTACCTACCCTCCCATGGGTCAAAATTTGGTAGGGAATGAATGTCCCAGCTAACTGCCCTGAGTGAGGTGGGCAAAAGTGAAAACTACATCCAAACATATTTTAGTTAGCACACAACCACACTGGACTGCTCAACGACATAATGAAAAAGGTAACACTTAATTACCAGTCCTCATCAGCCGTGGTGGTGCACACCTGTAATCCCAGCTATTTGAGAGCTTGTTTGGAAGTTCTAGCAGGCAAGTGCAGCTACTCATATACCCCTGACTGAGGAAACATCCTCCTCTATTAGGGACAGTGGTCCTCTTTAACCAAATGCACTACTTTCATAGCTTCAGGAGGGATGCACATAAAGCAATAAGGGAGGAAGGTTACACCTCCCCAGCCAGCCAGATTAGCCAAATCAACCCTGGTGATCAATGGGGTAATGGATCATCAATGGGTAACAGGTGTCACAGCCAGCTCACCCTCACATCCAATCCCAGCTACTTAGGGTTGAGACTGGGATTGGGCAATTTAGCCAGACATTATCTCAAAATAAAAATCTTTTAAAAGGTATAGTATTAACTCAGTGGTAGAGCACAAGGTCCTGGGTTCCATTACCAGTACCAAAAGAAAAAGTATCAGTTCTCAAATCAATCACAAGCTCACTCATCCAAAAGCAGCACTAGGTTTATAAATGCAAACATCACAGTGCTTTTTATCAAAGATCTTGAAACTTTAGGTAAAGCACTCTGGGATAAATAAGCTAACGTGAATTAACATTGATGAACTCAGAAAACAAGCACCACGTCTCACTTGCATAAAGTCTAGCATAGTATTTGAAACACAGAAATTTCGTCTATAGAAAACAATGTGATAATAAAAATGATGTTCTCCCAGGCATGGTGGCGCACGCCTGTAATCCCAGCACTTGGGAGGCTGAGGCAAAAAAAAATCACTTTGAGCTGAAAGCCAACCTAAACACTACTAGCAAGATCCTGTCTCAAAAAGTAACAAACAAAACATATATAAATATAGATTAAAGTAACAGAATAACAGCTTTCTCCCATACCATCACTTGTGGTTTTTTTTGGAGACTTCCTATCTTGCTAAATTGCTCAAGATGGCCTCAAACTTGCAACCCTTCTGCCTTAGCTTCTGAAGTAAATATGTGTACTACCATACCTATCTCTTTTTTTCTTTAACAAAATTACTTTATCATAGTTATTTCAAATGTATCACTACAAAATTCCAAAGTCAGGGATAAAAGAATATTATACCAGATGTTAACAATTATGTTTTTCTAAATTTGTCTTCCAAATTAATTTGCAAGAATATTCACCTAATTATGCTTCTCTGTTGGAGAAATTTCCTGTTTCCAAAACCCACTGGAATATAGGGTGCTCTAACCCAAATATTTGAGGGCCTAGTCAGTGTTAACAGTAACTGTATGCAATTGAATTTCATTATATTTCTTCCTTTTTTTTTTTTTTTTTTAAAGCAGTGGCCAAGTTTATTCCAGAAAGTAAAAGTGAAGAGTAGTGGAGAAACTAGCTCTGCAGAGTGAGCTTGGGCCAAGGAAAAGAGGAAAAAGCAAGATAAATGTACACCCTAGAGAAAGCAGGGCAGGTTATCATGAGAAAAAGCTATGATAGCCACTTTTTTTTTTTTCCTGAGACCGGGTTTCGCTATGCTTTCAGCCTAGCCTTGAACTCACTTTGTAGCCCAGGCTGGCCTCCAATTTGCAACAATCCTCCTGCTCCAGTCTCCTGAGTGCTGGGATTACAGGTGTGTACCACAATACCCAGTCATTATTCTTTTTTTTCTTTTTTTTTTTTTTTTTGGTCTTTTAGAGACAGGGTCTCACTACACAGTTCAGGCTGGCCTTCAACTCAATTTGTAACCCAGGCTAGCCTCTAACTCGCAGCAATCCCCCTGCCTCAGCCTCCCAAGTGCTGGTATTATAGGCGGTTACCACCACATCCGGCTCCCAGTCATTATTCTTGACAGAGAATATCACTAAGTAAATTGCCAAACTGGGCTGGAACTTGGGAGCCTCCTCCCTCAGCCTCCCGGAATACTGGGATTACAGCTCTGCACCATCAAGGCAGGCTGACAGGTACAATATTTCTATTACCACGGTATAAAAATGATGTACTAAAGTCGTAACTATTGAAGTTTCAGGCTGACTGCAGAGCCCTTGTTCTTTATGTATGAAATATGTACATGTTACACAAAACTGAAACTAAAGAGTTCAGAAAAACACGGTTTGTCTCAATATACTAGTAAATATCTGCCTACAATGGAGGGGCTACCAGCATGCAGGGGTAGTAGTAAGTGTTCCAAATAGAATCCTGATGATCATGTATTAGTTTTAATCCTAAAGTGAATACAAGAAATCATTGCCTTTGGTTCTCCCTTCCTTCCAGAGTTTGGTTTTACCAATTTAGGATCAGATTCATTTATGAGGAAGATAATTATTAAAATATTCTAAAACCAGTGTGGACCACGAAGAGTGATGTGAGATAAAACTCTGACCCAAAGTACTTAAAATCTATTTCAGACAATAAGATACACATATACCGTGTCATTATGGGTGCCAAGTAATCAATGCAACAGATGCAACAGCACCAAGAGCCTGAGGGAAGTGGCTTATAATCAGAGTGCAGGACAGAAGCGCATCTAGTGTAATGTTTTTTCACTATACTAGTTATGGTATTTACAAACCAACCCAAGGCCTTGTGCATGTTAGGTAAGCACTATCCTACATTCTACTACAGAGCAACACCCTCAGCCCCAATGCTTCTCTTTTATTATAAATTTAAGCTTTTAAGTTTTTAGGGTTTTGGGTCTGTATCAGCCAAGGAAATAGAATTAATGTAAGGAATTGGTTAAAAGGGTTTTGGAGAAGTGCAAAAAAAAAAAAAAAATCACAGAGAAAAGCACAAAATAACTACCTATACCAGGGCTGGGAAAATTCTCTAAGGTTACTAGAACCTAGAAGCTTAGAAAGGGCCCCTTTGATTGTGGAACCTTTAAGGAACTGTTGGCCAACAGTACATGTTGTCTGTGAGGGTTTATACTCAGGCCTTGGGTTGGTTTGATTCCCAGAACCACAATAAGTAAGAGAGACATAAAACATAAGTAATTAATCCAAAATAGCAATATTACTACTCAACACTTTAATGCTAAGCTGAGGTATCACAAGCTTTTTACTAGGCCACTCCAAAAAGTGTAACAATGAGATGGGTCATGCTTTCTTAAAAATATTAACATGTTTAACAATTATACATAAACACTTTTGAAAACCAAATCCTCAATATGGTTTTGCATTAGTGCTTGGAAACAAGTATATGAGAAATTTTCTATAAGAGACCACCAAACATGGCAGTTAACATTTTAAGCTTTGCAGACCATGCAGCCTCTCACAACTACTCAACTCTGCCACTGTACAAAAGTAGCCACACAAAATGTAAGTGAAGGCCAGGCGTGGTAGTGCATTGCCTGTAATCCCAGCACTCGGGAGACTGAGGCAGGAGGATCACTGGAGTTCAAGGCCAGCCGGGGCTACAAAGTGAGCTCAAGGCCAGCCTGAACTGCATAGTGAGACCCTGTCTCAAAAAGACCAAAAAAAAAAAAAAAGTGAAATAACATGGCTATGTTACTATAGTATTTTACTTATGGACACAGAAATTTGAATTTCATATTATTTTCACATATTATAAAATATCATTCTTACCTTACAGGCAGTATTTGGCCCAATGGCCAATTTGCCAACTGATCTAAATCACAGCTCTCACAAAAATCAAAGTATTATACTTGTTAAAAGATTCGAAAACCCCTACTTTGGTAAGCATAGGCTTAAAACTATAATATGCTAGGGATAGGCTGGGGATATAGCTCAGTGGCACAAGCACCTGCCTGGCAAGCTCAAGGTCCTGAGTTCGATCCCTGGTACCACAAAAAAAAAAAAAAAAAAAAAAAAAAAAAAAAAAAAAAAAATAAATAAATAAATAAATAAATAAATATGATATGCTAGGGATGTAGTTCAGTGGTAAAGCACTTGCCTAGCATGCATAAGGACCTGATTCAACCTCTAGTACAGTATGTTCATTACTTTATTTTAGTTTTTGTCTTTTTGAAACAGGGTCACACTATGCAGTTCAGGCTGGCCTTGAACTCACTCTGTAGCTCGGATGGCCTTGAACTTGCAGCAATCCTCCTGCCTCAGCCTCCCAAGTGCTGGGATTACAGGCGTGTACCACCACATCCAACAATACGTTCATTTATGATTTACATTATGTATCACATAACTAACCTGGAAACTTCACTGAAGTAGAACAATGTGTCCTCCTCAAACTTCTTGTGATTAAGACGAAAATAAAATTAGCTAATAGGGAAATTTCTAAGTACGATTTGGGATCAAGTGTTCTTCAACCTTTTATTGTACCTTTTTACTATCTCTATTCAACCATAAAATGAGCACTGCCTTTCAAACTACCTTAGAATCAATGCAAATTTCTGAATCAGAGAATCATTAACTAGCACCTTAAATTAATGATATTCAACTCAGAACTGATGTTAAAGCAGTGAATAGTCCCATTCCCCCAAACAATTCTTCTAGTAGAAAAAAAAAAAATCTATAGCAATCCAAACAAGTTACATGTAAGTTTCTCATTTCAAATGACTGCTATAGTTTGGATCTGGAATCCCTTCTTTCTCTGCTGCAGTGACCAAGCCTATGTGTTAAAACTTAACAGTAGTGGCAGGTGGTGGAGACGTTCAGCACCAGTACAGCCTATTGGCAGGTTTTAGGTAGTAATTGATGGAGATTTTAGGACCAATCTTCCCTCCTCTTCTCCTTTCTTTCACATCCTGGGCATGAGATAAGCAAACTTGCCATATGCTGCCACACCACAGACCCAAAAGCAGCACAGCCAATGTTGGATTGCAAACCGAATCATTCAAAACTGAGCCAATGGGCCATGGTGGTGCACACTTGTAATCCCAGCACTCGGGAGGCTGAGGCAGGAGGGACACCTCGAGTTTGAGGGCAGCCTAGTCAGTTCAAAGCCTCCTAGAATATACAGCAAGACCCTGTCTCAAAAACAAACAAACAAACAAAAAAAAACAATGAACAGAACAAACAGAAACAAAATCCTGTGAGCCAAATTAAACCTTTTCTCTTTAAAAGTTGATTATGTCAACCCAGCATGGTGGCACACACCTGTAATCCCAGCATTAGGAAGGCTGAATTCAAGGCCAGCCTGGACTATCTTGTCTCAAAAAAAAAAAAAAAAGGTGATTATGTCAAGTACTTGTCACCGCAGAAGAAAACTAATACAGTGACCATGATTGTACAAGCTCTCCTGTTAACCCATAATTACTTTGATTCCCTAGCATTAGCTATAAAGAAAAGCATCTGGTATCTTCTACTCTCACAAATATGTTCACAACTGCCACTTGTAAACTCTGTTCACCTATAGAAACCATGAGTTTAAGGCCTAGGACCCCTCAAACTTGGGATTACCCTACCACCTAGACACAGCATGTTAGAAGAAGACAAAAGTAATATAAAAGGCATGCTTTCACATGTGTATTTGACACAATAAAAGCATTTTTAAAAAACTATCCCCTCAACAAAAAGCAAGTTACCCACATGAACACTCCTGGCTTCTTCCCTTGATAATATAGAAGGACAATGAATGAAAGTTTGAGTTTTAAGGTAGGATTAAAAATTCCCGAAAGTTTATTTCCAATGAAGATTTCAGATTATTTAAGAAACCTGGAGCCGGGGACATAGCTCAGGGGCACAGTGCCTGTCTGGCAAGTGCAAGGTCCTGAGTTCAAGTCCCATTACCATAAAAAAAAAAAAAAACCTGGAATGGGAAGAAAATGTTCAAATGAGAAGGGGAGCAAGGGAGAGAGAGAGGGGAAGAAAAGAAGGGATAAGAGAAAAAAGTTAAAGGAAAAAATGAAAACAAAGCTTTTGTAAATAAAGAGGGGAAAGGAGGTTGAAGGGAGGAAAGGGGAATGGGAAAAAAGCAGCAGCAAGATGTCTCATGTACAGGTACAAACTCTGTATGATGAATGTTATCATTATGTATTTCTAAAATGCACCAAAAAAAAAAAAAAAAAAAACTTGTCCAGGGAAAGGGGCAGACATCAAATATACATTGTACCTTCTGTTCTGATGATATTCAGGCTTTTAACTTTCTAGTATATACATGCACAAGGTCAAGAGGAAAGAACCAACTTAGGTAAGGAACTTCATGAACCCTACAAAATAAACTAATATAAGCATATCAAGATTAATTCTGAAGACACATAGGAGAAGTAGCTCAGAATATAGTAATCCAGTTGCTTATGAATAGCAACTTTTCTAACTATTATTCCTTAACATCGTTAAAAAGTTAAGTCTTTGTGCCTGATGTGCTGATGCACACCTGTAATCCCAGCACTCAGGAGGATGAGGCAGGAGGCTCACCGTTATTTCACGGCCAACCTGGGCTACACAGTGAGTTTAAACTCAGTCTGAACTGCATAACAAGACCCTGTCTTAAAAAGCCGAAAAAAAAAAGGTTGGCCTTAACAAGTTGGTAAATGAAAATACCTGGCTGGACTCAAGTTCTCGTTACTGCCACTAAACCAACCAGTAAGCACAGCTGAACTTCTTTGAGTCTTTTATTTCTCCCTTACACGTAAAATGATAGGCAGAAATGCCCTTTAAAATTACAGCTATGGTAAATCAAACAAATTGGGCTGGAAGACACAAGAATGAGGAGATACTGGGTACAGTAATAAGGATCCCCTACACTACACACCTCTCATACGGTTCAGTAATTTAAACTGGTCACAACTTCAGAGGAGTCTAACTGGAAATGTGCATGAATAACTTTTTCTCTTTAACCCTCCCCTCAATGTGGCCCTAGAGCAGTAAGAGCAAACCTTTTACAGGTTTCAATGATATAAATAGCCTGCTGTGGTATGTGTACCATAGGTTCGCCACCACTGCCCTAGAGCATCCTCTACCATCTGCCTACCTCTCTGTGGCCTAACTCCCATTCTTCCAGACTAAGTTCAGGTACACTTCTGAGCTGCCCTCCCTGTCTGCCTACTCTCCCAACTCCCAACTCCCAGAGTCTATCTTGTATGTCCAGACCACAGAACATAGGGGGGGTTTTTGTATCCTTATCATAAGATAGGCATTCTAAAAAATATTAGCTGAATAAATTAATAGTGAAGAGTTCAATCTCAGCTTTCCTAAACATTAAGTTTTAAAAAATTATAATGAAAAGTGCTTAAATACAACCTTATAATTGCCACATACAGTTTAATACTAGGAAACTGAAATTTTATGTATGTTAGGTATAAAAAGCATCAGCTACCCTGGACAAGAACAAAAGCCTCAATTTCTAAAGTACCAAGTTTTCTGACATTTTTCAGTGTCATGGCCTTTTATACACGTACAAAAATACCTCAACTTATCACCTCACCTGAGGTTCCTCGCTTTCTTTTGGCCCCTAATATTCATACAGGAAAAAATAAGACTGCTTATCTAAAGAATTTCAATAGGCAATAGAACAAGGGTAAAGTACTGTTTATCCTTAGTTTAAATTAATTATCCATCCTGAAAAACACACAAGCACAAAACAACTGAAAAGGCATGGGTGGTGGGGCTGATATAGCACAAAATACAACAGCTTATCATACTTAAAGCAGTACTCATGTTCTGTGTGAGACCTTGATCATGAAATCCCTTTGTCACCACCAGGACAAACACAGCAAAAAAAGTACTCTGAGCACTAAGACATTACCATAAGCTCAATACAAGCCACGCAGTTCCCTGACTGCCTCTGTCCTAATCTAAAAATTATTAAGAATGTCTTACAATAGATATCAGCAATTATTAACAGTGCTGATATAACACTCATTCTATCAGGAAATTAGAAGAGTTATGAAGAATCACATTACTTCTAACATTCACTAAGAACATACTACTGGGGCTGGGGATTTAGCTTAGCGGCAAAAGCGCCTGCCTGGCAAGCGCAAGGTCGTGAGTTCAGTTCCCGGTACCGGAGAAAAACCAAAAAAAAAAAAAAAAAAGAACATACTACTATGTATTCAACTGCTAGTTACTAGGATTCCTCCACTTTAAAAGAATATATTACATTCTACAATAGTCAACATAATCTTTAAATTTTTTAGTACAGAGCTACAAAATTCCTCTGTAACAAAATCCAACAAGTCTAAATCATGCAAAAAAAAAAAAAAAAAGATGAATGCTAAGCTAGTTAGGCTCCAATGAATGTTAGTTTTTCATAATGCTTTGTATTACTAACCATCCAAATCACCATAAAAGTTGCAAAGTTAGGGACTGGGATGTAGCTAGGCAGCATAGTGCATGAACAAGTCCCTGAGTTGGATTCCCAGCACACACACACACAGTTATAAAAGTGTACATGTATATGAACATGTCTCTGTATAGAAATAAACAGTAATGATGAAAATAAAAATGCTCAATGAGTACATTTCAAAATACACACAACAGGAAAACATGCAGCAAGCACATGCATACCTGAAAAAAATATGCTACCATAGGTTCTAACTCCTGCCTCACATTTCATATCTTTTGACACTATCATTATTGTCTCTAATAAGAAAAAAAAAAGTATTTCAAGAAACAACACTAAGAATTTATTGGTCTCTGTCTCCCTAATGCACCTGAGCAATACTATACTTTTTTATATTCAACTACCACTTTCAATAAGTTCATATACAGCTAGTAACATTACTTCCTTACACAAGCTGCTGTTAATATGCCAAAAAGACTCTACATACACTATACTGTTCATAACTATGGCAACTAGCTTAATGAACTTTTGTACAACAATAACTTTTACTTTTGTTTTTTAACAGATAATGGTAAAGAAAGTTAAAGAGTGTTCTGAGAAGGACTAATGGCAATGTATTTTTTCCTTAAATTTAAACACTTACCATGTTTATAATCAAGGTAAATGATTATATAATGGATAACAGTATAGTCATAAATATTAAATTGCCTGGTGAACATTTATTCTTGGGTAATACCATGAAATATTTAGACAAGAAAGACCATGATGCCTCTCAAACAGCTCAGCCAAAACTAAATTTTAAAATTTGTACAGAGAAAGGTAAAGTAAGCACGACAAAATTTTAATTACTGCCTAATCTAGGTTAAACATATATGTTAATTCAGTATATTATACTATTCTTGCAGCTTCCCTACAAGTCTGAAATTTTTTCAAAATAAAAACTTCTATTTTAAAAAAAGTAAATCCAAACTCGGCGTGGTGGTACATGCCTATAATCCCAGCACTCAGGAGGCTACAGCCTGAGCTACGTAGTGAGTTCAAGGCCAGCCTGGACTACAGAATGACACCCTGTCTCAAAAAACAAACAAACAAGGGGCTAGGGATTTACCTCAGTGGCACAGTGCCTGCCTGGCAAGCGCAAGGTCATGAGTTCGATTCCTGGTACCAGAAGAAAAACAAAACCAAAAAAAAAAAAAAAAAAACAAAAACAAAGAAAAGGAGTGTCAAACTAGGCATCATGGCACATGCCTATAATCCTAGCACCGGGGAAGCTGGGGCAGGAGGATTGCCTTGAGTTTGAGGGCAGTGTGGATAAGATCATAGAGTCAAGGCCAGCCTACATAGAGAGACCCTCATAAAACCAAAAAATGGAGATTCAGAAAAACGAATTCTAAATCTGAATTTCAGGGATTCTAGGTAGGGTTTGTTTCTAATATAAACTCTTTCAGAATTTTATAAATAATAGAGTACACTCTTCAGTTCTCTTGGAAGAATTACAAAAATGATGAGGTTAATTAACTTTGAATCTCTAACACAGGCTGGTCATCTTTTGCCTTTCAGGACTACTCTAGCTTCTCTGCAAAAATTGACAATATTCATCGAAAAATGAATGTAAGAGTAAAAAAAATATTAAACATATGTTAAAGAATAAATCACAATGTATTTAAGTATTTTAACAAAGAACAGATGGGCTGGAGATATAGCTCAGTGGTACAGTGCTTGTATGGCAAATGCAAGGCCCTGAGTTCGATTCCCAGTACAAAAAAAAAGCTCTAGGTTCAATCCCAGCACTTCAAAAAGAACAGGTGACAATGGGTATCAGCTGGTTTCTCTCTCCTGAATGAACAAGTAAAATTAATGAGACAAGCTATCCTCCCAAATCAGATGGCATTAGACAGTCTAACAGCAGCACAAGGGCGCACCTGTGCAATTATAAAAGCTGAATGTTGTGTGTACATTCCTGATCCTTCTGCTGATGTCTCAATAGCGGTTCAAGATATCAGACGACAGGTTAATGACATATCAAATTCTGAAATGCCCTGGACCTTCTTCTCCTTATCCTCTTTACAGAAAGCTATTACTGGCTCCTCCTGGTAGAGGAAAACTTGTTGGTACACTCATAATTATCCTGTTGATTTTATTATTTAGCCCAGGCATACTTAACTGTTTCTGTGGTCTCTCCTCCCGACTTGTCCATCTACTCAAGACAAGAACACCTGGCACCTACTGAGGGCCTTTAGATAGACCCTCTGTGGAGTATCTCTGACTGTCGATCACAACTATGACCCTCTTCAGCTGGAAGTATCCAGATCGGTCTTCAACAACGATAGCTAAGTTAGGTAAAAATATTCTAGGCAGTCAGACAGGGCTGAGCCCTTGAGAGGTCAATGAAGAAAACCATGGCTGAAGAGAGATATTCACTGAAAACTAGGCTTCAAGAAAAAGAACTACTCATCATACACTTTCCCTACAGATGAATAGCAGTGACTGATATTCTAAGTAGGCATCAATCACCTTGTGGTAAAAAACCAAACCTTAACCCACCCCTTCCAGGAAAGTCGTTGTCCATCCCACGTGTGAGTAACTTGTTTCCTCATTTGGTCCCCATTTAATCAATATTACCCTAGCGACTATACTTATAATCTTATTGGTTGACCACTGTTTTGTCCCACCTATGATTTGCCATTGGATCAATATTACCTAAGCAACTACACTTGTAATCTTACTGACTAGTTACAGTTCGGTTCCACTTTAAGCCCACCTCACCTCTCGGCTTTGCTCAATAAAGCACCCTGGAGAAGCAGGGTTGGTGAGCAACCCACTTTCCGGGCCCCCTTCTTTCCCTCTCAGACAGAAGCTTTTTTTCTCTCAAAAAATTATTCTTAAAAAAAAAAAAAAGAACACATGAAATCAACTAGTTAATTCAGTGAAAAGTGACTGAGATCTTGGAACACCAAACTTGCTAAGAAATCAAATGATTTTTAGATTATCTAATATGTATAAAATACGGCTTGACAATTTCTCAGGAAAACAACTGTATCTACCATTGCTTGATACTTTTTGAAGACATGTGTCAGTAAAAGGAGGAATGAATGGCCTGCCTAAAATTTTGAAAAGACCAAAGAGACATAGACATTGAAGAGGTATACTAAATCCTAAGCTCTATGATAGTTTATTAGGCTTTCCAAAATTACCCTCGAGTACTGTTTTGATCCCCCCCCCCATGTACTTCAATAACCCAAAGAGGGTTTCCCTGGCCTATGAAACCATACTTCAATCACTACAAAGCTATCCACTCTCACCTTGTAACAAAAATTCTGACTCAAGTTCTTAACTGCAAAGTTACTTAAAGGACCAGACACAGAATCTGCTGAGCACATTCTATTTTCTTCTCTCAGCTGACTTCCTATGGCATCTACTATCTCCACTTCAATGTGAATTACAGAATGTGAATATCCTCATTGCTCTCTATTTTATTTGAATATACTGAGTATTTTTGCCAATTAATGTTCTTTTTGTGAAATTCACCATGTTTTCATATTGTGATAACTTATAACTACTGTTCTTTCTAGCTGCATCTTCCCATACAATATGAATAAAAGGATTAACACTGTTCCAATTCTAAAATCCTCAAAAAACTACCATGATCCTCACTTTATAGATAAGGACATCAAGGCACACAGTGAGAAACTTGTCCACATTCATAAAACTATTTAGAGGTGGGACTCTAAATCAGGAGTCTCAACTCTAGGGCCAGGGGTTTCACTCTTTTTTTGTGTCCTGCATATTTTGGCAGTCTAATGATACTTGTGGATTTCCTTTCAGCCTAACATTTTTTTTTTTTTTTTTCCCGGTTCTTCTCCGGTACCAGGAACCGAACTCACGACCTTGCGCTTGCCAGGCAGGCGCTTTTGCCGCTGAGCTAAACCCCCCAGCCCCAGCCTAACATTTTTAAATGCACAAGAAAACACCCATGACTACATAGGACACCAAGTATATTAAAAGAAAAATGCAGTATGTGGTATAATAATATACATGCTTCTTAAAAATCCAGTGGTGGATCTCATATTCACTGTAATTTTGATGTAATGATATAATTTATTTTTCCTGCACTCAGGATTGAACCCAGGGCCTTGCACATGCTAACAAGTGCTCTATCTCTGAGCTACATCCCCAGATGAACTATCTGTAAAAACTGTAATTTGAAATATCTGTGACTTGTAATGGTACTAAAATCATGGGTACTGTTATTACTATTGTAGTCCATTGTTTACATAAGTAATTAAAAGAAATGCTAACTTCTAGTTAGAGGTTCCTAAAGAGACAATTTCCCCCCTAAATTCATGTGTATAACACACGTAAAGACCTTTACAATGCACATAACAATCCTCTTAACACTGGAGTTTCAAAGAACCAGTCCTTGGTCCATTTCCCTTTCTATACTGGATCCCTTGATCATCTCGTCCAATCTCATGGCTTTGAATATTACCTAAGCAGATGACTACAAAATTTATATCCAATCTAATCCTTTCCCTTCGACTTGATTTAGGTGTCAATTCAACCCAAAAGTCTAACAGCCATCTCAAACTTACCATCTTTAACAATTACTAATCTAGTCCCTAGACTTGCTCTTTCCACAATCTTAGTAGACTGCAAGTTTCTAACAGCTCATACTAAAACCTTGGAATCACCCTCTCACATACATCTGATCTATCTACAAACCAATTTAGTTTGGTCTTCGAAATATATCTAGAACTCATCTACTTCTCACCACTTGTTTTTTATTACCTTGCAACAAGCCATCAACATCTCTCTTCTTAATTACTAGTTCCTTATAAATCTTCTCTGCAATGTGAGTGACTCTTCTAAACCTGAAAGCAGTCCAAGATACTCTTCAGTTTAAAACTCCCAGCTCCCAGGCACACTACCTATAGCTCCAGCTACTTAGGAGGCTGGAAGCAGGAAGATCACTTGAGCCCAGAAGCTCAAGGTTACTAGCCTGGGCACTATAGGGAGAACCCATCTCAAAAAGCAAACAAAAAAACCTTCCAGCCAAGTCTTTAGAGTGGCTCCATAAGGCCCTATGAAATCTACACCTCAACCCATCATGACCTCATTTACTGTCACTCTTTCTTGCTCACTCTAGCCATACTGGGCAGAACCCACAGGTCTGCCTAAGCACTATTAAGACTATATACTCTTGCTTGAAGACCTTTCTTTCCAGTTATAAACACAGCCACTGCCCCTTTAAGTCTTTAAATATTTCTCTCTCAGGGAGGCTCACCCGGCTGAGGATGTAGTTCAGTGGCAGAATCCTTGCCTACCATGTGTGAGGCCCTGGGTTCAACTTCCAACACTATTAAAACAAAGCAAAACAAAACAAAATCAAGGAGACTCACCAATACCGCAATCTCTTCTTCCAAGCACTTATCTTCACTCTATATAATTCACTTTTTATCACCCCTCATCAGGTGTAAACTGTGTAAGGACAAAATTTTGTTTTGTAATCCAATCATTCCTAGCATGCCTACCTTTAGCACAAATAGGCATAACTCAAAAAACACCACCTCTATCACCATAAAGTATCTGCCTCTTCTCTTATTACCATAGAAGAGGTCCTTGAAGACTGACTATATAATCTGCCAGGTACTCAACACCTGTCTTTGCCCTATAATGAACACCTAATGCATAGAGACTCAAGTGATTACACCCATTTTCACTTGAAACACAAATGTCCTCTACGCTGCAGTAAACCCAGGAGTTACAGCTGTATCTGTTTACGAATAAGACCAAGAAAGAGTATCAGGCTTCAACTGAAACTGAATTTACATTTTCACCTCAACTTCTTCACATGTCTAAAAGCCATTTCAAACTACCCAAAGGAGCACAAGGTTATTCCCAATCACCCCCACTTAATCCCAGCTAATTTTTTTCATGTTCAACTTAAAATCTTACTTTTTCCAGATGACCCCAAGCAGCAGCTGTCATCACATTCTGTGCCGAATTTTTCATTATCATTTAGGCTTCCAAAAAAGCCTAAGTTGCTACCATTTAGGATCACCATTTCGAAGACAATTTTCTACCGTGTGTGTGTGTGTGTGTGTGTGTGTGTGTGTGAGAGAGAGAAAGAGAGAGACAGAGAGAGAGACAGTGTGTGTATTTTACCAGGAATTGAACTCAGGACCTTGCACTTGCCAGGCAGGAGCTATGCTACTTAGCTATATCCCCAGCCCACCCATTTCAAAGATGAGAAAACTTCAGAGAGATGAAATCATTTGTCCAAAATTAAAGTAGTATTCAAATGTTGGTAACTAGCTCTGAAATCCAAGTATTTTAACCAAATACTATCCTTCCTTTCTCTCTTCAACACTATGAACACTAGCTTGCTTATATATACTTCCTCATAGGGCTTGTTGTCATGCCACCTCTCATTTTGTTGGCTAGGCTTCATTTTCTTCATCCGTAAAACAGGTGGTAGTATTGAGAATGCCTATCAAAGTCTCCACTCCTCAGGCTATTATGAAAAAAAACATAATATTTTACAGAACCCATACATGTTAGTAAACAGGAAGAAAAAATACAAAACTTAAGTACTACTAAAAATCCAAATGACTAGAGCCAGAAAAGCAGTAAAAAATAAAAACTCCAAAATCTTATGTAAAATGAACATTCTTGACTTCTTCCCAACCTGTGTCTACCAAAGATGTATTTGAGTCCATTTTCATACATATTATGCAACACTGTTTTCCCCCCAAGAAGTGAAAGGATATGAGCCTTAAAGCTTCTAGACTTCACCAAATAACCTAGTTAAAGGAACTGAAAGCAGGCACTTTGCCCATTCAGGGACTAGTATGTTACTTTGTACAGGACAAGGACTCAATCAGTGTTTACTGAATCACGATGCAGACTTTTCTTTTTTGACGGTTTTGAAGTTCTCATACCAAAAACCTGTAACATGAGCTTTGTAACTGGACTGACTGTTCAGTAAATCAAAACAACTAAAATGTTAACCTACGACCAAGAATCCATTAAAAGATAAACACGTATTAACTTACTATTGCAAATTAGAATTGGATTTTGTTCTACAGAAGCAACACAATGATATTCTCTTTTTGTGTTGAAAAGACCAACACCCCAAGAGAATCCTTTCGTGTTGCAATTAAATCTTAAGAACTATCAAGAAAAAAAAAGGGGGGGGGGCTGGAGATAGCTCACTGGCATAAGCGCCTCCCTGGCAAGCGCAAGGTTGTGAGTTTGATCCCTGGGACCGCAAAAAAAAAAAAAAAACAAACCAAACCAAAACAAAAAACCTGTCAAGATCTAGACATTTCTGGGCTAAGGTGAGAAGACTTAGCAATGGGTCAAAAAGTAGCCACAGTAAACCTAAGGTAAAATGTGTCAAAGACCAAAGTCCTTGGATTACTGTGGCCCTAAAAGTTCAACAGTTTCAAGTGAAAACCCCATCGATGCTAACTTTAAAATGAATTCGTAGGGGTAGACTTCAATATCAGCAATGGAGTTGAAGAATGGCTTTTCAAAACAATGCTGTTGTGCGGGGTTAGCGGGGAATTGACTTCATGCCCTGGAGTGGAAGCTTTCTGGGCTATCGGATCGGGCACAGCAGATACAGTCCTCAACAGAAATGCAAAAAAGTCCTAGACTAAAAAACTACTATCGAGAGAAACTGTTATTTCTGTCTAGTAGAAAATGTCTTCTTTGCAGAGAAACCTCAAATGAGTCTGAACCTTTCACTAAGTCTACACAAGGAGTAAAAGTCATCCATTTAGGTAAAAGGTTCCTGTTACCAAGAAAAGCGTGTCTGAAAGTGTGCAAACCCCATAACCTGCAGGAAAACGTATGCCCCAAAGAAAGCTTTCGTTTTCAGGTAAAAAAATAAAGCCGGTGTCACCTCAACAACGGGGCCACACACACCTCGCCACCATTACAAAATCCAGGTGCCAAAGGTGAAAAATGCGAAGCCAGAAGCGTTCCAAGACTGGGATAACGTTCCAGAAGTTAAAAAAAAAAAAAGAAAAAAAATCTACCCGAGACTGCAGGGGGCCCCTCCGCGGCCCCGGGCAGGGCGACGTGCGCTGGGCCCTTCCGGTCGCTGCTGCCGTCGCCTGTCCGCCAGGGACCGGCCGGGCTTCCACCCGAGCCCGGGGATCCTCAGAGGCCTACGCTCGCCGGCGCCCTCCCGCCGGCCTTGGCAGCCGAAGCTCCTCCGACTCGGCGCCGCGGCCCGCTCGGGGCTTGGCC
>NW_004955420.1:25055487-25068917 GCF_000276665.1 Chinchilla lanigera | reverse complement strand
GAGGCAGGAGGATCGTTGCAAGTTCGAGACCGGCCTAGGCTACAAAGTGAGCTCAAGGCCAGCCTGAACTGCATAGTGAGGCCCTGTCTCAAAAAAAAAAAAAAAAAAAAAAAAAAAAAAAAAAAAATTCCCTAGGTTCATCTCTCTTACCCATTTCTTAGACCATGAATTGCCCTGTGGTTTTTCCTCACTGTAAGGTGAGAATATTGATATGGACTGGACCTCTCACTGTCATGAGAATTAAGATAATATTTATAAAGCCCTAAGCCAGCAAGTGTCAACACTTTTTCAATCATTATAGCACAGTGGTTAATAACTTTGTATAGCAGCTGTTGGGTATGGTTGCGTCTCACACTTCCAGTGCCTCCTCTGCAAAATGGAAGTATTATCCACTGAGCAGAGTATATTATGGACATGTTTTGGACAACACCTCTCATTCAGTAAGCACCCAGCAAGTATTATCTTTCAGGTTTAGGTGAGCCCCTGTGTCTTAGGTGCCACATAGGCCAGTGGGAGCCACTTGACATGGGACAGACAGGAAAGAAACTATCTTAGATGAAAGTGGCTGAAATAATGTGTGATGTGAGAAGGCGCTAAAATGAGGTAATTGAGGAAAAAGAGTAGTCAGGTACAAATTTCCTATTTCCTTAATAACAAACTAAGGCCCGGCGTGGTAGAACACATCTGTGATCCCAGCACTCAGAAAGCTAAGGCAAGAGGATGCCGGTGAGTTCAAGGCCAGCCTGAATTACATAGAGATCCTGTCTCAAAAAAACAAACAAAAAAAGTACAAACCATTAAAATGGTTCCTGCTGTTAATGTGTCTTGTGTGCCCAGGGGACACAGGGTGGCCAGTAGTGACAGTGAAAATCAACTTGAGCATCTTAGCTCTTAGGAGAGAGAGAGGGCCAAATGTTAGTCATCCCCCACAAGTGGTTCCCGTGCATAGTAAAGGAGTGGGAGAAAGAAATGTACAAAAAAGGAGGAGGAGGAGAAATAATATAGTTGGAACAAGGGACCACAAGTTGATCCCCTGAGCATATGTTCCAAAACTACTACTAATAAACAAATTTTTGAAGTAATATATTAACTAGACAGTTCTTAGAGCTGATAGAACACAAAAGCAATTCAGTGGATACCTTGAAATGACACTGGGTGGCGCCTTTTTTCCATATGCCAGGGCCAAAGTTCTATTGACTCAAATGGAAAGCTAGCTAAGGCTCTGGGGATAGAGGGAAAAGGTCATTCATTCCCCCTGGAGTCCACAGCTGGCGAACTGAGTGAGAAAGCCACCTCACCGCTTTGCTCTTGCCTTTCCGACTCCCGCCTCCACATCACTCCCCCAAATGATGATTGTCAAAGGACTGGTGGGGCAGCTCATGTGATGCCAATTTTGGTGAGACAGGCAAGACCCAGGCCTGCAGTCCAGGGACAGTGACTTAACTTGCCAGGAAGCAAGAGCATAAAATCAACGTGGCAGCATGGGAAACCATACCTGTACATGTGCTCACACAGATGCTTTCATCTTGGCAGTCAGGCTGTTTCTAGTAGCCATAGTCTATGGTTCATATTGGTCTGCGGGCATACGAAAGGTTGACTTTAGTATCAGAGAGACAGTTTGGGAATCTACATGAATAGTCTACCTAGGATGAGTTATACCAAGGTCAGATGTTTGGAAGGTTTTTTTTGGTTTTTTGGTTTCTTTTTGGTACTGGGAATCGAACTCATGACCTCAGACTTGCCAAGCAAGCACTTATGCCGCTAAGGTATATCCCTGGCCCTGATGTTTGGAAGTTGAGGCTTGCCAGTGTAAGGCTTTATGAAGATCATAACAACTTTTGACACAATTTCCTTGATTATTTCAACGCTATTCCCTTGGTCTCTTCCCTGTTGTTAATAGTTTGTCCTTTCTGGAGTGTTGTGGGGGTTGAGACAGGGTCTTGCTCTGCAGTGCAGACTGGCCTTGAACTATCTTCTATAACCCAAACTCATAGCAATGAGTTGCTGTGGAAACTGGCAAGGCAAGTCATAGCTGGCCTCAAACTCATAGCAATTCTCCTGCCTCAGCCTCCTGAGTGCTGAGATTACAAGTGTGTACCACCATACTTGGCCCTAGTTTGTTCTTGGCCCTTCCCCCAGTATACTTTTTGATAGAGGAATGGTCTGTGCTTCATATTCCAAAGTGCACTTTTCTCTATGTGGTCTTTAGGAAATATAAATTGGCAGTTACTAAAGTTGTATATTAATCATAGAATTATGAATACAAGTATATCCATCCTAGCATTAAAATGAAACATTAAAAAAAAAATAAAATGAAACATGAGCCAGGTGTGATACCACATACCTATAATCCTAGTACTTTGGGAGGCTGAAGCAAGAGGATCACAAATTTGATCCCAGCTTGAGCAATTTAGTGATTTGGCAAGACTGTCTCAAAATAGAAAATTAACCAGGCATGGTGGCATACGCCTGTAATCCCAGCACTCTGGTAAACTTAGGCAAGAGAATAGCAAGTTCAAGCCCAGCAATTTAGTAATTTAGTAACTTAAACCATGTCTCAAAAAATTAAAAAGGGGATAGGGATGTGGCTCAGTGGTAGAGCTCTTGCCTTGCATGCACAAGGCCCCTGTTTGATCCCCAACACCACACCAAAAAAAATAAATAAATAAAAAGAGCTAGGGATATAGCTAGGTGTGAAGGCCCTTTGTTTAATCCCCAATACCACAAAATTTAAAAAAAAAAAAAATAGAAACTTTTTTTTTTTTGGTCTTTTTGAGACATGGTCTCGCTATGCAGTTCAGGCTGGCCTTGAGTTCACTTTGTAGCCTAGGCCGGTCTCGAACTTGCAATGATCCTCCTGCCTCAGCCTCCCGAGTACTGGGATTACAGGCGTGTAGAAACATGATTTGAGTACCTTTCAGGAGGAAGCTGTGAAATACAGATTTTATTGTTGGAATTTTTGTTTTGTTCTGTTTTTGTGACACTGGGGATTGAACCCAGCGCCTTCACATTGAACTATATCCCCAGCCCTTTTTGTTTTGGTTGGTTGGTTAGTTGGTTGGTTTGGTTTGTTTTTTAATTATTTTGAGACAAAGTCCTGATAAATAGCTAAATTGCTCAGGCTGAGCTCAAACTTGTGATCCTCCCAGAATGCTGGGGTAACAGGCATGTATTACCACGACAAGCTGGATTTTTCTGACTAAATTATTGGAGTTGTTTAAAAAGCTACTGAGATCTAAATAAGTACTCCACTATAAAATTTCATTCACTATCCCCCACAAGCCAGTCATTTCACTGGCTTTACAAATGCAGATTTTAAAAGGTCACACACATTGGGTGTGATTGCATATGCCGCTACTTTGCTACTTCTAAGGCTGAGTCAGGAAACAAAAGTTTGAGAGCAGCTTGGGCAATTTAGCAAGACCATGTCTCCAAATAACATTTAAAATAAGGGCTGAGGGTGTGGCTCAGTGGTAGAGGCCTTGCCTAGCATATGCAAAGCCCTGGGTTCAACCACACTGTAACCCTCAATATACTGGGATATTTTTAGGTACTTTTTGTTTCAATATTTGTTAACCTTGTCTTCCTTACATTTATCCAATATTCAAGGAAGTGATTGCAGAGTATGTTTGTTCTATTCCCTTTTGTTTTCAGTCTGACAGCCTGTGAGAGAACTCATTTCCTCAGGAGCTTCTCCTTATATCTTCCCTCTCAGACATGTCCACCACAGGAGAGAAAGCGCTCAAGATTATCACAGTTTTACAGATGAATAATCCAGTGATTCCAGAGGCTTGGGTCATATAACTAAGGAGTGATAAAGGCAGGATTTGAACCAGATTATCTAATTCATAACCGCAAAAAATGATCCCTGACCAGGTGTGATAGCCAGCACTTCGGAGGCTGAGGCAAGAGGATCTTGGCCAGTTCAGGTACATAGTGCAACCCTGTCTCAAAAAAACAAACAAATAAAGAAACTATACATATACCTAAATACATACCCCTAAAGAAATAAAAACGTACCGAGCATGGTGGTGCAGGCCTGTAATCCCAGCACTCGGGAGGCTGAGGCAGGGGGATCATTGCGAGTTCAAGACCAGCCTGAGCTACAAAGTGGGCTCAAGGCCAGCCTGAACTGCATAGTGAGACCCTGTCTCAAAAAAGAAAGAAAACTGAACTAATGGGTATATATGCACCCAATAGAGAATTTATATCCTTCAAATGCACATGTGTAATATTTATGTAAATTCATCACATTTAAGTCCATCTAATAATCCTCAAAAGATTCCAGATGATGCTATATAGGCCAAATGCTTTTTGAGGGATTTAGTTTGGTATAGCTCGTAAAGATCATTTCACATCTTTCTGTGTTGTTGGTGTTAAGAATGTCACACACCTGAGCCCTCTGGTGTCACGCAGTATGAGATGAATGCCATGGAGCAGCACTCTCCAGTGGTGTTTGGCATGCTGAGCACTGGGCAGCTTAGCAATTTGGCAAGATCCTGCCTCAAATAAGGAATTTTTAAAAGGTCTGGGAATATAGCTCCAGTGCAGAGAGCCTGGATTCAATCCCCTATACCACAAAAACAAACAAAAAGCAAAAGTATTTAAATGGTGAATTGTGTTTCTTATGCACTCACATATATTTTAATCAAATTATTAATTCATGTGCATTTTATAAATTTATATTAAAACCATATTAGTATGATTACATAGACAATAAAGAATTTACAAAATGGCTCCTGGAATAAGTAAATTTTAAAATGTCACGAATGTAGCCAGGTTGGGCCAGGGTTATAGCTTGGTGGCACAGCACCTGCCTGGCAAGTGCAAGGTCCTGAGTTCAATCCCCAGTACCAAAAAAAAAAAAAAAAAAAAAAGTGAAACAAATAATAGGCAAACAAATGTAGCCAGGCATGGTGGCGCATAGTTGTAATCCCAGCACTCGGGAGGCTGAGGCAGGAGGATCCTTGCGAGTTTGAGACCATCCTGGGCTACAAAATGAGTTCAAGGCCAGCCTGAGCTGCATAGTGAGACTCTGTCTCAAAAAGACAAAAAAAAAAGGGGGGGACGGGGATATAGCTCAGTGGCATAAGCACCTACCTGGCAAGTGCGAGGTCCTAATTCAATCCCCGGTACCAAAACAAAAAAGAAATATTAAAAAAAGGTCACAAATGTATTTATACACATTGGAGTAGTACTCTGCCATAAAGGATAAACCTGAGTCATTTGTAGGAAAATGGATGCACCTGGACATCATAATACTTAGTGAAATAAGTCAGACACATGGGCTTATATACCCTCTTACATGAGAAACTTAAAGTATAAGTAAAGAGCAAAATAAAAGATAGATAACAGAAAATAGGAAGGTAGATCTTTTGCAAATGGGAAGGAGACCAAAAGATGGGGGGGGGGATGAACAGGAGGTAAAAAAATTAAGATGTGTTATGCACGTGAACCAACTGCCCAAAATGGATGTAATCAGATACTGCAAACATGGTCTACAGCCATACCACCGTGCATGCACCCAATCTCATCTGTACTGCAAACATGGCCTAAAAAAAATTAAAATTAAAAAAACAATATCACAGGATAAAAGACATACATACAAAAGTGTCTTTCTAGCCCTACATAGTGGTACACATCTATAATCCCAGCACTTGAGGGGCTGAGGCAGAAGGATCACCCTGAGTTCAAGGCCAGGCTGGGCTACATAGTGAGTTCAAGGCCAGCCTGAACTACTTAGCCAGTGAGACCCTGTCTCAAAAAAAAAAATTGTCTCTCTATATAATATCAATAAACAATTAGAAAACTCAATAATTACATTTACATTCATAACAAAAGCACTTTTTGAAATATTTACATATGTCTGCCAAAATATGTACAAGATCTCTATATTAGTCCATTTTCTGTTACTATAACAAAATACTGGAAGTAATTTGCACCAAACCAGCAGCTGCAGTAACCACAGTTTCACCTTCAGCTCCACGATGTTTCCCTTGGACAAAATACTGGAAGCTGGGTACTTTATATAGAAAAGAAGTTTACTTAGTTTACAGTGTTGACAATTCAAGAGTAGAGCACCAGCATCTTCATGAATCTGGTGAATGCCCCTTTGCTACATTATGATGCAGAGAGCATGATGGGAGTGCATACAGGGCAGGTTACATGGTGAGACAGTAAACCAGAGAGGGATTCAGAGACTAAGCTTGTTCTCCTCACACCCATCCCATCCAACACAAGATCTTGCTCTGTAGCTGAGGCTTGGTTTGAACTGACAGTCCTGCCTCAGCCTGTCAACTGCTAGGATAATAGGTACATATCACCATGCCTGCCCCCTACAATTGGTTGTGTGTGTGTGTGTGTGTATGTGTTACTAGGGAAAACAGAGCCCTTTCACTGTCCTACATTCTCAGTCCTTTTTTATTTCTATTTTTATTTTGAAACAAGTTCTTGCTGAATGCCCCAGGCTGGGCTCAAGCTTGCAGTCCTTCTGCCTCAGCCTCCCAGAGTACAGGGATTATAGTTGTGTGCCATTATTGCTTACCTATGAATTTCTTTTTTTGAGTCGGAGTCTTGCTGTGTTGCTCAGGCTGGTCTTGAGGTCAAGTGATCCTCCTGCCTCAGCCTCTCAAGTACTGAGATTATAAGCACATGCCATCACACTCAGCTGCTATACCATTTTACATAAGAGGTTTGAGCTGTAGATTTTTTTTTTTTTTTATGACAAGGTTTCACTGTGTAGTCCAGGCTGACCTTGAACTCACGTTGATCCTCCTGCCTCAGCCTTTCGAGTGCTGGGATTATAGGCGTGTTCCACCACATCCAGTGAGATTTTGAATGTTTATAGGTCCTAGAACAAATCCCCCTTGGATAGCAATGGATAACAGTATGTGTATGAATATACACAGATCAGACAGTGCTCAAAGAGGGCACTCAGCAGGCAGCATTCACAGCTTCAGGAAACAAATCCTTTATTCAGAAAGAGTCAGGTGTGGTGGCCCATGCCTGTAATCCCAGCACTCGGGAGGCTGAGGCAGGAGCATCATTGCTAGTTCTAGGCCAGCCTGGGCTACAAAGTAAGTTCAAGGCCAGCCTGAACTTCGTAGTGAAACCCTGTCTCAAAAAAAAAAAAAAAACGGGAGTGTGGGTGGCGTAGCTCAGCACCCAACACAGTACACCTGATGTACCCTGGGATCTACTTATTGGAGATCCTGGGAGCAGCACCTGGGGTTTTATGGACATCTCTCTTCCCAAGGGATACATGGAGAAGAAGATGAGCATAATGGCCTTGGAGCTGCAGCTGCTCCTGGTGCCACAAAGGCTTTTCTTCGTCTCATCCCTCTGCTGTGCACCCTGGATTCTCCTCATGCTCAGAAAATGTCCCTGCTGTTCTTGGTGGCTTACTTGCTCGGACAACTACTGTCATTCCTGAGATACCTGACTTTATCAGACTGACTTTACTACACTTGTCCATTTACTGAGTGCAAGGTCTAAATTTAACAATTTAGGTCAAATTCATTGAAAGAGAAAAGTTACCAAAGCACACTCAAGAAGAAATAGAGTTCTTCTATTTAAACATAAAATTTTTATGTTTAAAAAAGCCACGTATAAATTAAGGCAATAGACAAAAAAATAAACTGCTTCTCAAGACAGGTGTGGTGGCACATGGCTACAATACCAACACTCTGAGAGACTAAGGCAAAAGGATTTAAGCACACCAACAGCAACTTAGGGAGAACCTGCCTCAAAAAAGAAAATTAAAGAGATCAGAAATATAGATCAGTGTAAGGACCTCACCCCTGGTATAGGGGTGAGGGGAGCTTTGCTGATTAATTCTACCAAACATTTAACGAAGAAATAATACCATTCTCCACAAACTGGGCAAAAAACCAGGGGTAATATTTCCCAATACATCCTTGAGGTCAGCATTACTTGGGTTCCAAAAATAGACACTACAAGAAAAGAAAAACTGCACTGAGCCTATTTGTTTTTTAGTGTATTTAAAATTATCTTTATATCTCAAACCTGACTGGTCAACTTTCCTGTTGTTGAGACAAAATATCTGACACTTACAATTTAAAGGAGGAGAAACTTAATTTGATTTATAGTTTCAGATGTTTCATTCCATGGTAAGCTGGCTCCAAGGTACCAACATCAGGCAGAAGGCCCTGGCCAAGGAAAAATGCTCTGTCCATGGAGTCCAGAAAGCAAAGAACAAGAAAGAGTGCCAGAGAGGAAGGGATCAGGAACTAAGTACTGTAGTATATTTGCCACCTCCTACCCAGACAGACCCAGAAGTGTACTTTATAAATCCTGAGGTGTCTCAAGCCAATGAAGTCAACAGGGTTACCCATCGTGCTATGCATGGTGGCATACACATATGATCCCAGTATTTGGGAGACTGGGCAAAAGAACTGAGAATTTGAGGCTAGCCTAGACAACATAGCAAGACCTAGCCTCAAAAAAACAAAACAAACAAAACAGAGATTAACCATCATAAAGTCTTAATGTACAGACAAAAGACCTAGCTTCTAAATATAATAATAATAATTTTAGATTACCTCCCCAAGTGAAGTTACACGTCACATATTCTAAAACTGTAGGCTTTGGCGTTAAATGTATTCAGACAATCTTTTCTGGTTTCTATTTATTTCAACTTCCACTTTTCTTAGGGTAGATGGTTCTGAGTGTTGTAAAATAACTATGTAGTGGGCTGAAATTTTCTCCCTATGGTTGAGGACGTCACTTTTTTTTTTTTCACTACTGACGATTGAATCCAGGGCCTTCACATTGAGCTATAACCCCAGCCTTACTTATTTATGTATTCATTTATTTAATTATGTTAATTCTGAGACAGGGTCTTGATAAATCTAAGTTGTCCAGACTGGGCCCAAACTTGCAATTCTCTTTCTTTTTTGTTTTTGTTTTATTTTGAGACAGGGTCTTGTTATGTAGTTCAAGCTGGCCTTGCACTCACTATGAAGCCCAGGTTGGCCTCAAACTCACTGCCATCCTTCTGCCTCAACCTCCCAAATGCTGGGATTACAGGCATGCGCCACCACACCCAGCCTCCTATTTGTATATAAATGACAGATGATGGTTTTTCTTTTCCCTCTAAAGCTAAGCAAGGCTGTTTCCTGCCTGCTTTCATACACTGAAGGTAGCATTGCTTTTCATTGGCAAGTAGAAAAGTATAGGTCAGGATAATAAAGTTCTCATACTCTTTATTTTGGGGGCATGAACTTATATGTATTTTCTTCTGAATCATAAACTATGGTTATAGCACTTACTGTAGGTCCTGTTTCTTTTTTAAAAAATAAAATTCTATAAGGAATTTTCCTAATGAAAGTGCAATGTATTAGACTTTAAAAAAAAAAAAAAAAACTGGGCCGGAGATTTAGCTCAATGGCACAGTCCAAAGTTTGATTCCCTGTACCAAAAGAAAAAAAGAAAAACTATCACTATTCCTCATAAACATAAATGCAAACAAAATTGATCAAAATTTTGGCAAATTCTCAATACTTTAAAAGACATTATAGCGGCCGGGAAAATGGCGGACTGAAAGGCAGGAGAGGAGAACCCCAGAAGTCAAAGCGAGCTGGAGTCCCTGGTGTAATGGAGGGGAGAGTTCCAGTCGCAGCACCGAGAAGCGATCAGCCGAGGAAGAAGCTGCAGACCTCCCAAAGAAGCCTACAGAGATCTCCAAGTTTGGATTTGCCATAGGTAGTCAGACAACAAAGAAAGCATCAGCTATATCCATCAAACTTGGATCAAGTAAGCCTAAATAAACTGTTTCAACTCTTGCTCCAAAAACCCTTTCAATAGCAGCAGCTTTTAATGAAGATAGTGAACCAGAGGAAATGACTCCAGAAGCAAAGATGAGGATGAAGACTATTGGCAGGGACACACCACCATCAGCCGGACCAGTGTCTTTCAATAGAGGAAAGCATGGGTTTTCTGATAACCAGAAGCTATGGGAACAAAATAAAATCTCATCTTGGAAATGTCCATGAGCAAGGCAATTTAACGATGTGTTTTGAATTAGGGTGTGGGGTGGGTGTAAAGTTAAAAGGAACCGTTTCCTTTTTTAAAGAATAGTGTAAAACTATCTTTGGAGCCGCTCTTGGTTTTGCTTTTTCTTTTTTTTTTTTTTTTTTAAGATTGAGTGGTATGCCTGTAATCCCAGTACTCAGGAGGCCTGGGCTACAAAGTGAGCTCAAAGCCAGCCTGAACTGCATAGTGAAACCCTGTCTCAAAAAGATAAAATAAAATAAAATAAAATTAGAGGTAATTTATGTTTTATACACAGATTTCAAGACATTTGCTAATTTTGTAGTTTCATGTGATTAGTTTCCAAAGGTTACAGATAATAAAGAAATCAGAAATGGTACTGTTTTAAGAATTGCAAATTTTGAGCTGGGCATAGTGACACACGCCTGTAATCCCAGCACTCGGGAGGCTGAGGCAGGAGGATCGTTGCAAGTTTGAGACCAGCCTGGGCTACAAAGTGAGCTCAAGGCCAGCCTGCACTGCATACTGAGAACCTATCTCAAAAAAAAGACAAAAAAGAACCAGAATTGCATATTTTTTAGACACAATTATTAGCACATTAAGAGGGAAGCAAAAAGTTACTGTCTATTTAAAACTGTAAGCAGTTACTCCTAAATTAACTCCCTCCTCACCTAAACTGTCTGGTTGCCAGGAACAGCCTTATAGAGAGAAAAGGGGAGTATCATGTTGAAAAGAAAGTGTTGCTGGACTGTTGACTGAAAGTAAATTTAAATACAATTAAAATAGCTTTTTTTCTTTATGGGCATTTGTTTTTTGTTTTTTGTTGTTGTTGTTGTTTTGTTTTTGTTTTTTTTTCGGCACCAGGAATCGAACTCAGGACCTTGCCAGGCAGGCGCTGTGCCACTGAGCTAAATCCCCAGCCCCACTCGTTTTGTTTCAAGTCATCATATATTAGGTATTGCATTGCTATCAGTGGATACAGATGCTTAGCTCTTTTACAAAAAAAAAAAAAAAATTTTTTTTAAATTTTTATGTGAGGGGGCTGGGGATTTAGCTCAGCGGCAAAGCGCCTGCCTGGCAAGTGCAAGGTCGTGAGTTCGGTTCCCGGTACCGGAGAAAAACCAAAAATAAATAAATAAATAAATTTTTATGTGAAGTATCGAGTATTTGAAATATCCCATTTCACCGTAATGGTCTTGTCTACTTCATTAATCTTCAAAGAACAGCCATTTGCTATCAAAGTAAGTCAGTATTTTGAAAGTCCTTCTCTTGGTTTTTGTTCATTAACTAGTTCCTGTAAGCATTTCCACCAGAACTTGAGGCAAATGATAAGGAAGCTGTTTCTTTTAAAATAGAGACCACCATAAAAGATATTATAGGCCAAGGATGTAGCTCAGTGGCACAAGTACCTGCCTGGCAAGTGCAAGGTCCTGAGTTTGATTCCTGGTACCAAAAAGAAAAAAGAAAAGAAAAGAAAAAAGGATAAAGCTCAGTGCTTGCCTGGCAAGCATGAGGTTATGAGTTTAATTCCCAGTACCACAAAAAGAAAGAAAAGAAAAGACAGTATAACAAAGTTAGTTTTGTCCCAGAAATGCAGTATTGGCTTAATAGTCAAAAATTTGCTGGGCATGATGGCACATGCCTGTAATTTCAGCACTTGGGTACCTGAGGCAGGAGGATTGCTGTGAGTTTGAGGCCAGCCTGGGCTACATACTGAGACCTTTTCTCAAAAAAAATTCGTTCAGAAAAATTCAGTGTAATTTTAAAATCAATTAAAAATGGATACATAACCTAAGTGTTAGCCATAAACTATAAAATCTTAGAAGAAGCCAGGTGTGGTGACAATCATCTGCAGTCCCAGACCTCTGGGAGGCTGAAGCAGGAGGGTTGCAAGTTAAAGCCCAGCCTGGGCAATTTGACAAGACCCTCTCACAATTAAAAATTTTAAAAAGAGCTCGGGATGTAGCTCAGTGTGAAGGACCTAGGTTCAATCCCCAGTACTGAGCAGGAAAAAATCTTAGAAGAAACTGTCTTACCAGTAGTTACTTTATGGGGCAATATACCTGACACTCACAAATTAGAGAAGTTTATTTTAGCTCACAATTTGAATAGGTTTCAGTCCTACATCAGCTGGATTCAAGGCAGGGTAACATGAAGTGGGCATCACAATCCATGACATGGCAGCAAGAAGTAGAGAGGAATCGAGGAGGAGGAGGGATACGTACCATTTCAGGCCACACCATCATGACCCACTTCTTCCCATCAGGCTTCACCTCCCAACATCACACCCAGCTATAAACGTATCAGAGGACTAATCCAGTGATCAGTATTACACACCCATGATCCACTTACATCCCAAAAGCCCCAACTGCTTGAAGCTTTAGGGACACATCTAATATGAAGTATAACAAAACCTCTAGGAAAATCTTCACAACATTGGATTTGACGAATTTTTTTTGATACAACACCAAAAAATACAGGCAGCAAAAGAACAAATAGACAAATTTGATTCTGGGAAAACTGAGAAGTTTTGTGCACCAAACAATATTATCAAATTTTTTTTCTTTTGGTCTTTTTGAGAAAGGGTTTTGCTATGCAGTTCAGGCTGGCCTTGAACTCACTTTGTAGCCTAGGCTGGCCTCAACTTTCAGTGATCCACCTGCCTCAGCCATCCGAGTGCTGGGATTACAGGCATGCGCCACCACACCCAGCAAAACAATATTATCAAAAGAATAAAAAGGCGACTAATAGAATGGAAAAACATTTGCAAATCATATTTGGTAAAAGATTAAAGGCCACAACACATAGAAAACTTCTAAAACTCAAAAAAAAAAAAAAAGCTGATTCCAATGTAGGTGAAAGAGTTGCATAGACATTTCCCCAAAGAGGATAAACAAATGGCCAATAAATGCATTAAAGATGTCCAAACATTATTAATGACTGAAGAGATGCAAATCAGAGTTACATTGAGATACAATCTGACATCCACTAGACTGTTGTTGCGATCTAAATGTTGATGTCTCTCCCAAATGTTGGCACGTAATATCCGGTGTGTATTAAGAGGAGCTTTTGGGAAATGATTACATCATAGGTTGAAATGAGCGAGGCTAAAGGTCACTGTGAAGCTAGTAGCGTGGTGGGAAGGGAAGAGGAAGTGCCTCTCCCTGCCTTGGGGAGCGGAGAAAGATATCGTGGATAAGCTGAACACTGAATAATGAATGGTTTTTGATCGGACTGAGACCCACACGAAACCAGACCAGACCTTCTGACATAAGAGAAGTCTTTATTAGATGGGAGATCAACGCGGTGGGCTGCCCAGCAGACCAAGACAGCCCCGAGCTGTGCAAGACTAAGGGTTTTTAAGGTTTTTTCCAGGGAGGGTGATCACGGACCAGAACAGCCAGGGGAAGGGTTTTGTG
>NW_004955420.1:25054175-25055387 GCF_000276665.1 Chinchilla lanigera | reverse complement strand
CGCCCGCGGCTCTCTCCTCACGCTCTCGCCCCGGGAGCGACGCGCACCCCGCCCGCCTCGCAGGCCCCGCCCCTTAAAGGGACGCGCACCTCCCGCCCGTCTGCGCGCCTGCAACGCAGTGCACAGTGCAGCGCCAGGCTCCGGCCGGTCTCTGACAGACGCTTCCCGGAACAATAAGCCTCAGGCCTCAGTGTTGTAGCCCGGTCCTAGAGCCAGAGGGGCGCACCGCGACCCCTCCCTTGGCGACGTCCGGGGATGGCCCAAGTTAGCTGGGAGGCCCGCCGCGCCCTCCGGGACCAGCCGAGGGGTCTGAGGTAACGCTGCTGCCGCTCCTCCCGCCTCGCGTCCCGCGCTGTTGGACTTCTCCCCTCTCGCCCTCAGTTGCCTCTTCATCTCCCGCCTTGGGTAGGCGGGCGCGGAAACGCAGCCGGGGCGGGAGTGCGCCCTGAGTCCCGGCTCCCCCTCCAGTTCCGCCGGCCCCCTCGAGCTGGGGCCGCGCCACCTCCTGCCTCCGTCCCCGCGCCCGGAGTCTCCGAGCCCACAGCTGCTCTGCCAGAGCCCGAGCCTGGGAGGGAATGGCGGGGGTGCGGCGAACAAGTATTAATCATTTTCCTGCGAAAATGACAAGGTCGGATGAAATAGCATAAGGTGAAAGGGTTCCAAATGTTTGTCGCTTTGGGAAAGAGAAGCAAAAATGCATAAATCTGTTACCCAAGCTTTCAGGACATTAAAGAGCTCGCGGCAGTGGATCACTTTGAAGGTAGTGGTTTATACGGTCAGCCCTTTGGTAGTTTAGGGCATGGGTTTTTCTTTTTACCATTGTGAGGATGAACTCAAAGCCTTCGCACCGAATTACTTCCTCAGATCTGTTGTGAAGGGGAAATGCATGGTCTCGCTAAGTCTCTAAATTGCCTAGGCTGGGTTTGAAATTGTGATCCCCCGGCCTCTCCCAGAGTGTAGGGATTACAGGCACGTCCCACCACGCCCAACTTGCTGCTAATTTTAAATTGGGATTTTTACTAGTAAATAGTTGGATGGTGGTGTTGGCATAATTACTGAAATGTGATCTATGAGAATAGATATCCTTCACTGCCTTTTTAAAAATGTATTTTTAACATCTGTGTTGCTGGGCGTGATGGTGCATGCCTGTAATCCCCTATAATAGCAGCTCTCTGGAGGCTGAGGCAGGAGGATCGTTGCAAGTTCGAGACC
>NW_004955420.1:24999151-25046800 GCF_000276665.1 Chinchilla lanigera | reverse complement strand
CAAGACAGCCCCGAGCTGTGCAAGACTAAGGGTTTTTAAGGTTTTTTCCAGGGAGGGTGATCACGGACCAGAACAGCCAGGGGAAGGGTTTTGTGGCGAGAGTCAGTTATGTTGCCAGCACATCTGGTACTTTTATGGATGGGGTTGACCTTTGTGGTCTGGCCAGGAGATGGGGAAGTTAGCAGGGGTACAACAAGTTCTCAGGGGTTGGGGGGTTTTTGACCTATCATCCCAGACTTTCTTTAGTAAGGATAAGGGCGATGTGATCATCTGACTGCTTCCTGCTGGAGAGGGGCGTCGACAAGGGTCTCGTCTGGGATGAAGTCTTCACGGCACCTCGTCTGGGTTGTCAGTTGGCGCCACCTGGTAAGGGGGATCTGAGAGAAGCATAAGGTTAAAATTTGGGGTTGTGAGTTGCGTTGTGAGTTTTTGAACAGTGTTGCGGATGAGAGAGATGATACAAGAAGCTATGAGAAGCATGATACAGAGCCCCGCGACTGATCCTAACAAGGGTAAGAGCCATGGCAGGAAGTTACTCCACAGTCCCGTGTGGGAATTGGCCATTCAGTAGGACTGGGCATGCTGTTTGAGTTCTTGGATCTTTTGTTGGATTACCCCGGACTAGTTGGCAAAGAAAGAGCACTCTTCCCCTAAGAAGAGACAAGTACCTCCCTTTTCGGCCGTCAGGAGATCAAGAGCATGTCTGTTTTGGAGGACCGCTGCTGCAAGCTGTTGGATCTGTGAAGGGACTAGTGAGAAGGTATCAGTGATATGTTCCAGGTCCTCAGCTGTCTTATTGGCCAGTTGGAGATGGAGGGCGACAGCTGTGCTCACACCAGCTGCCCTGAGGGCCCCAGTGGAGATGGAGGACCCCAGAAGAAGACCAAGGTGAGCCGCTCTTTTTTGGCAGAGGTAGAGGTTTCTTGAAGAGAGGAAAAGGTTATCGAATTCTCCCTCTGTGTATAGGTTGAAGTTGGGTATGGGAAGTGCAGGGAGACAAGTTAGATTTGGTTGTAGGCAATTAAAGAGAGTTGAGCCACAAAGATAGAATTGTTTTTTGTGAGAAACAGAGGTTTTTGAGGCTGGGGGTGTTGTGGCCTGGTTGTATGGGAGGGATCTATGAGAACTTGTGGAGGAGCCATAGCATGTCAGGTTAGCATTTGGCAGCATATATAGGAAAGGGTCTTTGTAAGACGGGGCAGAGGAGTTACAGACAGAAGTGAAGTTGTATTGCCAAGGAATGATGGCTCTAGAGGGGTTAGAAAGGGAAGCACAGAGCCAGCAACTAGATAAATTTGTGGGTGTTGAAGAGATTAAATAGATGATTTCCTTAGTGACATTGACTATGCTGGCCTACAGAGTGAGAATGGTGTTAGGGCCTTTTTGATCTTAGGGAGGCTAGGAGGCGGAATAGGGGGGATGTACCAAGCACGGTAAATTCTGATAATGCCATAGGGGTCTCTCCCCGTTCCATCTATCCTAATAGAGGCCATGCGTCCCTTTAACCATTTGTCATTCCAAGGGTCCTGGATGATGATTTGGGTAGGGTTACAGTTATGAGACTGGCACGGCCACTGAGGCGCAGGCAGAGGTTTGATAGAAATGCCTGCCCTAGAGGAGCCTGAGTGGTAATGAGGGCAATTCCACAAGGGGCAGTAGCCCTCATCAACATTATCACAGTCTGAGTGGACTCCTAGTTGTTCGTCCTTGAAACAGAGGTATTTGTGATCTTTGGTGTAGTCCCTTTCCCAGCTAAGTGATCCACAGGAGCCCCAGCCCGTAGTAGGAGCACAGGCATCCATCTGTAATGTAATAGCAGATGAGCAGCCAGCGATAGGACAGTCAGTGTAGTTTAGTGTAGTAGAAGAGCCTATTGCTATATAGAATCTCCATCGTCCCTGAGCCTGCGAAAGTGGAACATAAACAAGGAGGAGGGAAATGAGCAGAGTTATTCGGGGACTGAGGAAAGAGTGGGAGAACGATGAAAGAGAAGTCGGGTGGGGGAAATGGCGTGAGTTGACCATCGTTGGTTGGTTGAAGGAGCTTGCTTGAGGTGGGACAGGTGAACCCAAGAAGGTTTTCCCAATAGTTTGGCTGTGGTGGGCGTTGTGAGGACGACAGTGAAGGGTCCGGTCCACCTAGGAGAAGAAGCAGAGAGGGTGAGATTTTTTAGGAGACTTGATTACCAGGGAAGAGATGGAGATCCGAGACTGTCGCAGTGGGTTTGGGTAGATACTGGTCAGCATGAGAGCAGAGGAGGTGTTGGGCCAGAGAAAGCAGAGGCAGGTAGTTTTGCAAGGGGCTGGAGTCCAAAGGGTGCAGTTGGTGAAGGAGGAAGGGGCTACCATACATAAGCTTGAAGGGGCTTAGACCAGTCAGTTTATGAGGGGTGGCATGTAGGTGGGTGAGGATGGCAGGTAGCAGAGAGGGCCAGGACTGTTGAGTCTCTGTGGAGAGTTTGGAGGTTTGAGCCTTAAGGAGATGGTTAGCCTTTTCCATCTTACCAGATGATTGGGGATGGTAAGGTGTGTGTAGAGCCCACTGTATGTTGAGGGTCTGGGAGACCTGTTGAGTTATTTTAGATGTGAAGGCTGGTCCATTATCAGATTGGATAGACCTTGGCAGGCCAAAACGAGGGATGATGTGTGAGAGGAGGACTTGGGTTACAGTGTCGGCCGTCTCATGCATGGTGGGGAAAGCTTCTATCCATCCCGTGAAGGTATCTACCCAGGTCAAGATGAAGCGGAGTTTTTTGTGTCTGGACATGTGAGTGAAATCAATCTGAAAATCTTCTCCCGGCAGTGACCCTCTTAATTGGTGTGGAGTGAAGGAGAGGGGTGGGTGGAGTGAGCCCTGAGGATTTGTTTTAGAGCAGGCAGAGCAGTGTGAGGAGATCTCTTGGAGGAGAGTGGTTAGTCTGGGGTAGTATATGATGGGGTCTAAGAGTCTTTTGAGTGGTCTCCATCTAATGTGGAGGGAATTGTGGGCGTCAGTGAGGAATTGCTCTGTCTGATCATCAGGAGGAGAGTATTTACCCTTCAGTATGAGCCATCCTTTAGGTCTGGAGATGGCCCCCTGCTGTGTGAGCTTTTTATATTGTGAATCAGAATATGAGAGGTCTGTTGGACAAGCTGGGGAGCCAGTACGGAAGGGTATTAGGGAGCAAGCCTGAGGGTGGCCAGGGTTGTAGGGCCACCGATTTAGCGTCTCTGTCTGCCTTATCATTGCCCTCAGTGATCCAATCAGGGATATGTTGGTGACCTCAACAGTGCAAAACGGCCACCTGTGTAGAGAGGGACGTGGCCTTGAGAAGTTCTAGGATTAATTTGCCATTTTGGATAGAGGATCCCTTAGTGGTGATAAAGCCTCGCTCTGCCCAGATGGCAGCATGGTGGTGGACTAAGTGACAGGCATATTTGGAGTCAGTGTAAATATTGGCAGTGGCTCCTGAGGCTAGGGTTAGGGCGTGGGTGAGGGCTATGAGTTCTGCCTTTTGGGAAGAAGTGCCTGGCGGGGAGAGGATTAGTCTCAATGACCTGGGTTAGAGACACTATAGTGTATCCCACTCATGAGCCCTCAGAGTTTGAGGAGGACCTCCTGTCAATGAACCGTGTATGTTGGGGTTTAGGGAGGAGTTGTGTGTGTACTGTGGTGGCTGTAGATATGAGGTCCTCTAGAGATTCCACACAGGAGTGTGAAGGGAGGGAATCCGAGGATGGGAGGAGAGAGGCAGGGTTAAGGATCCCACACAGTTTAAGTGTAACTTGTGGGTTTTCAGTAAAGGTTAGATGAAAGAGTTGTAGATGAGAGGGTGCCAGTAAGTGTAAGGATTGGTGCAACAGTAGGTCAGTGAGGTGGTAAGGGGAGTAGACAGTGAGTTGTCCCTGGAGAGTAAGCTTTTGAGCCTCTTGAGCTAGAATGGCCACTGCCATGAGAGCCCAGATGCAAGGGAACCAACCTCATAAGGTCCAGTTGTTTGGACAGGTAAGCTATGGGGATAAGATCCGGGCTGTGACACTGTCCCAGGACCCCCAGTGCCATCCCTCAAGACTCCATCGTGTATAAGTGGAAGGGCTGGGAGAGGTCAGGCAGGGCTAGCACAGGGGCCTTCAGTAGGGTGTCCCTCAACCAGGTAAAAGCTTGGAGGATAAGGTTGGGTTGTCCTGGTGGCTCCTTGGGGGGGCCGCGAATGGCTTTATATAGGGGTCTTGCGAGGAGTGCAAAACCAGGAATCCACAGGCGGAAGTATCTCACAAATCCCAGGAAGGATTGGATCTGTTGTTTGGTTGTAGAGACTGTAGAGAGTGGAGGGCTTCCCTGCAATCAACGGTGAGGTCCCTCATGGTAGGGGTGAGTTGGAATCCTAAATAGTGAGCTGAGGGGAGGGAGAGTTGTCCCTTAGATTGGCAGATGCAGTAGCCTTTTTAAGAAAGAGAGTTTAGGAGGAGTACCATGTGAAGGTGTGAGAAATGAAGAGAGGGACTACATAGGAGCAGGTCATCGACATATTGGATCAGGTAGCTGGGTTTGAGGTCTAATATGGCCAGGTTGGCTATGAGGGCTTGGCCAAAGTAATGTGGGCTATCTCAAAATCCTTGCAGTAGGACAGTCCTGGTCAGCTGGGATGAGACCTGGGTTGTGGGGTCCTCCCAGGTGAAAGCAAAGAGCGGGTATGATGAGGGGTATAGGGGAATGGTAAAAAAGGCATCCTTGAGGTCCAGGACCGTGAAATGGTTGTGTCTGGCTGGATATGGCTGAGGAGGGTGTAGGGGTTGGGAACCACGGGGCTGACTGGGCGGACAGCAGAATTAATGACTCAGAGGTCCTGTACTAGACGATAAGAACCATTGGGTTTAATGACAGGGAGGATGGGAGAGTTGTATGGAGAGTGTGTGGGGATAAGAAGGTTTTGTTGGAGAAGATGGTCGATTAGGGGTTTTAGTCCCAATCAATGTTTGAGTGAGATAGGGAACTGAGGACGGTTTGGGAAGACAGAAGGGTCTTTTAAGGTTACAATAATGGGGGGGGTGATGTGCCACCGTGGGCTGTGAGGTGTCCTAAACCATGGGAAAGACTTTGTCCAAAGGGAAGTCTGATGCGGGGGTTTTGAGTTTGGGATACGGGTGGACGGAAGAAGAGCCATTAGCAGAGGGAGCTAGAGGTTTGGGAAATGAAAGTGTGATTTGGAGTTTGGCAAGGCCATCCCGTCCCAGCAGGGGTATAGGGCATCGGGGCATGACCAGAAAGGAGCAAATGAAGAATTTGGTCCTGATTAAGCACAGAAGGGGTCTGGTGGTATGTGGCTGTTGGGGAGAGCCTTTGACTCCCATAACCATGACCCTTGAAGGAAATGTTTGACCCAAGTAGCTTGGGAGGATAGACCATGATGCTCCCGTATTGACAAGGAAGGAAATTGATTTACCTGCCACATGGATGTTTACCCTGGGCTCCTCAGATGTGAGTTGAACCACATCCACCTCATTGGTGGGGACCTGGAGTCCAGGGCCCTGTCAGTGTTCCTTGGCCAATCCAAGCAAGTCCGCCAGGGGCGCGTGAGATTCTGGGTGTTGTTTAGGGGTGGAGGACAACCTCTGCCCGCTGTGTGGAGGGACAGTCCACCTTCCAATGTCCCAGTTGCTTACACTATGGGCATGGTCCTGGGGGTGGCTGTGGGTTAGGACACGACCTTGCCCAGTGGCCCTCTTGCCCACATTTGAAGCATGGGCCAGGTGGTTGCTTGTTGGCTGAGGGCTTAGAGGTCAGCCTCTGGGGTTGGAATACAGAGGGAAAGGTGGGAGTGGGAGGGCTGATGAGGAAGGGGACCTAGGAGAGGGAGAGGGTTGGTGATGGAGGCTGCGGGAAAGGATCTTTCTGAGTGAGTGGAGAGGAGGGGGCATAAAGGAGGGGTACTCACGGATCGGAGAGAGGAGGCTGTGTGTGAGTGGAGGCGTCTGCAATGTGGCAGGTCCGAGGCTCGTGGTCTGCTCAGAGGTGGACGGTTGTGGACCTGGGGCAAGGCCCTTGATCGGGAGGGACCGGCAGAGGCCTCAGCATCCCTCCTGGGTTTCGGCACCGAATGATCAGGCTGAGACCCACACGAAACCAGCCCAGACCTTCTGACACAAGAGAAGTCTTTATTAGATGGGAGATCAACGCGGTGGGCTGCCCAGCAGACCAAGACAGCCCCGAGCTGTGCAAGACTAAGGGTTTTTAAGGTTTTTTCCAGGGAGGGTGATCACGGACCAGAACAGCCAGGGGAAGGGTTTTGTGACGAGAGTCAGCTATGTTGCCAGCACATCTGGTACTTTTATGGGCAGGGTTGACCTTTGTGGTTTGGCCAGGAGATGGGGAAGTTAGCAGGGGTACAGCAAGTTCTCCAGGGAGGGGGGAGTTTTTTGACCTATCAGTTTTTTTGCCTGCCAAAAAAAACAAACCAACAAAACTGAAAAAGGTGATGAGTGCATTTAAACAGTGAACATTAGACCCATGGATGAGTTTGTTAGTAACTTTGGAACCATACTAAAAGCCAAGGGAAGTATTCCCTCCTGTCCTACAGAGAATGAAAGCTGTAGGCCGTCCATTTTACCTGCTAGGTTACAAATCTCGCAGGGTCTGGACATAGACTTTCAAAATGGAGCAGCAACTAGCCAAGGCAGGGGCTAAGATGAAAAATTGTCTACAGTCAAAGTTATTTAATTATTTTTTACTAATCTGCTAGACAGTTCTTCCCTGTCAAGTTGACATATCACAATCTATCCCTTAACAAGTAATTACACCTCCATAAAACATGCTTAATCTCCAAATACAACAGCAAGTTATAATTATACCTAACACAATACAACTATTCCGTGTACAAGAGAAACTACAGATTCCCTCCCCATCACCTAAAATTCTCCTTTAGGTGATGCTTACTCTTCTCCTAACATTCCATATGTAAAAACATTATAATCTATTTCCATGGGCTGGGGATATAGCTCAGTAGCACAGCACCTACCTGACAAGCACAAGGTCATGAGTTCGACTCCCAGTACAAAAAAAAATCAATTAATGCCAGGTGTGGTGGTACATGCCTGTAATACTTTGAACTAACTTTGTAGCCCAGGCTGGCCTCAAACTCAGTGATCCTCCTGCTTCAGCCTCCCAAGTGCTGAGATTTGAGGCATGCAACCATCACACCTGGCTTTCTTTTCTTTTTTTAAAGATGAGTTCTTACTGTGTTTCCCAGACTGGTCTTAAATTCCTGCGCTCAAGTGATCCTCCTGCCTCAGCCTCCCAAGTACTAGGATTACAGATGTGTGTTTCATTGCCCAGCTAAAATAATTTTTTTTCCTTTCCTTTTTTTTTTTAAACAAGGTCTTGCTATGTAGTCAGATTGGCCTTGAACTCAGTATGTAGACTAGGCTGGCATTGAACTTGCAGTGATCCTCCTGCCTTAACAGCCTAAAATATGTTTATATATTTTTTGGTACCAGGAATTGAGCTCAGGGCCTCACGCTTGCTAGGCAGGCACTGTGCCACTGAGCTATATCTCTGGTCCCTAAAATAGTATTTGTTAACAACACCGTCATTTTCTTCAAGCCATCTGAGACCTCTACCCCTGCCACCTGTCCCAGCATGCCTGTATAAGTCTACCTGCCTTCCACATCCTTCTTTCCCTGACTTTTACACTCTTTCACCTCTCTTGCAATCATTACCACCCTCTTTTCTCACCAGAGAACCCTGTGGCTCTTTGCTAACTGAGATTAAGGCACCACTTATCCTCAAGGGCAAATTCACTTGGCTGGAATGAATTGCATTACCCTTGATCACTGTTCTAAGTTAATAAGTACCAATCTTCCTTGCCATGTGAAAGAAAAAATTGGTTTCTGGGGATTTCACTATTTTATTTTACTAGGGGCCTCTCTAGAGACAGCCAAATGAAAAAGTAAGTATTCAACCATTATGGCACTGGCCCTGACTAATTGGGTTTGACTGCTTGGGCATACCTGCACAAAAGCTTTCAGATGAAATGTGCATCTTTGTTGTGTGAACGTAATTTAACACTCTCCCATGGGGACGTTTTCTGAAGTTGCTGGAAAATTTGCAATCTCAGGTTGAGACTTAAAACAACTAAATTTAAGCATTGACTGAGTTCTTGATGCAAAAAGTTACAAAACCTTGGAAATTGGACCACAAAAGGAAACGGTGATAGACCATTAACTTTGGCGGTTAGTGTGTGTTACTGTCACTGCAACACTTAAAAACTGTGTTAGGGTAAATTAAATCTTTTGACTTTCAGTAATTAAAGATGCCCTGAGACAATACAACTTCATAGATTCTGGCTTCTTGAGTTCTGTAATTAAGTGACCTTATAGATTGGTTTTTATTTTTCTTTTCTTTTTAACAATACTGAGGATTGAACCCAGGACCTATGAATATTCTAGGCAAGCACTCTACCACTGAGCTACATCCTTACCCCTTCTTATTTTATTTGGAGACAGGTTCTCACTAAGTCGCACAGGTTGGCCTTGAACTTCAGATCCTCTGCCTCAGCCTCTGAACTAACTGGGATTACAGGAGTATGCCACCATGTCTGGCTCAGGCTGGTTTTCTGATGATCTCAGAGAATGGAATGTGCATTATAACTGCTTTTAGCCATAGTGAAAGGGGATAGATGAAATAAGGATACATAAAAAGGAAACCAGGAAAATTGTAAAATTTATTTTGTTTTGTTCTGTTTTTTTATATTTGTTTATTTATTTTTGAGACAGGGTCTCCCTATGTAGTTCAGTCTGGCCTTGAACTCACAATGTAGGACAAGCTGGCCTGCAACTCAGTGATCCTCCTGCTTCAGCCTCTCAAGTGCTGGGATTATAGGCATTCACTACCATTCCCAGCTTGTTTTTTTGTTTTTAGAGACAGGGTCTCACTATGTAGTTCAGGCTGGTCCTGAACTCACTATGTAGCCCAGACTGGCCCTGAACTCATGTGATTCTCTTGCCTCAGCTTCATAGTCCTGGGATTACAGGTGTGTGCCACCATGCTCGACCTGGAGAATTGTAATTTAAAATTGTTCTTTTAAGAAAGAAAGAAAGAAAAGAAGAAAGCAAAAAGAAGAGTATTCTTGCCAGGTGCAGTAGCACATGCCTATAATCCCAGATAGTGGGGAGGCTGAGACAGCAGATTGCAAGTTTGAGGCCAGCTTGGGCAATGCAGTGAGATTTTGTCAATAAATAAATAAATAAATAAAGAGCTGTTGATGTAGCTCAATGGTAGACCATCTCTAGGTTTGACTCCCAGTACTGCAATAACATAAAATATCCATTAAAAGAAAAAAGAAAATGCTACAGCTTCTGGACATGTAGTTAACCAAGGTTGCAATGCCCTCCTCCCTTCCAGGAAACTTACTGCCTCTTAGATTCTTAAGGGTTTTAAAGATACAATAATCCTGTAAACTGAGCCTGTGCTTTTCTCCACAGACCTCCGCCCTCAAGGAAGCAGCACAATTCGCTGGGCAGCAGAAGCCCCCTTACTGTGTAGCCTGACAGACAATAGGAACACACATCCTCGATCACCTGTCTTCAAGACCTCTAAGACCACATGAACCCTTCTACCCCAGACCATAATGCACCTCTCTGAGGGCCTGCACACACATTGATTCTGTCTAATAAATCTTTCTAATGTCCCCCACTGATGTCCTGCAGTTCTTTTCTGTGATGTAAGTCAGTGAACCTACAATCTACCTGTTGGGTGGGGTGAGTTGAGACCTTCATGTCTTCTTTGGGGACCTCCTTGAACCCTATCCAGTGACACCAGGAGATAAAGGCAGTGGTATTTTTGTCCAATTCACAGTCATGAACCTTACGTGTAGAATGGAAATAAAGACCAACCTGATTCAGCATGCATCATACCAAGCCACCATCATGTAACTGGGCAGAGACTCAAAGACAGGCAAAGGAGTGGACCAAGTCTCATGAGAAAAGAAAGTCTTCAGATATGCCCTGCAGAGGCTGTTGGCCTACAGGTTCTAAATTGGAAATCAGGACAAAAATTAGGGAAATTGTCAATTAATAAATTCTGGTTCTGTAGGGCTCATTATCATTATGGGGTGTTATGGTTTAGATCTAGAATGTCCCCCGAAAGTCTCATGGGTTCAGAGGTGAGGTTTTGGATGGTGACTGGATCATGGGGTGTGACCTGGAGGTGTGACTGAAAGAATACACACACACACATACACACATACACACATATACACACTCCTCTGGTCTCTCCCGTCTCTCTCTGCTTCCTGGCTACAGTCATGGGAGCAGCTGTCCTCCACTTGGCTCCTTCACTGTGCCATTTCTGCATTGGAGCCAGTTCACCACTATGAGCCAAAGGAAGCCTCTTCCCCTTTAAGATGCAAATGTTGCTATTGTGTCTCAGCCAGGAGAAAGTGACTAACGGTACAGGTGTTGTTTGGCCTCCAGGTTTAATTGCTAAAGATAATGATCTGACTTCCTACAAGTCTGAGTTGTAGATAGCAGGCTGGTTATTGTCAGTAATAGGTTGATCTCTTAGGTTGGTGGATCCAGATGATGATCAGAATTCTATCTTTTGATATGTCCTGGCCACTGTCCATTCATATAGTCAGTCTCATAGACTTAAAACTGCTTGAATCCAGGCTTTGTTCTGGTTGTGAGATGAGGAGGTCTTGCTATGCTGTTCAAGCTGAGTTCAAGTGATCCTGTCCCTTCAGCCTCCCAAGGGGCTGAGACTACAGGCATGTACCTCTATGCCCAGCAAAAATGTGAAACTTTAAAACTTGTCTACCAATTCTGTGTGTGTGTGTGTGTGTGTGTGTGTGTGTGTGTGATGGGGACTGAATCCAGCATCTCACACATGATAAGCATGTTCTACCCCTAGGCTACACTCTCAGCCCCTAAAATTTTAAGGGCACAATAATAATAAGTTTTACATTTGAAGAAAATGGTTTCATCACATTTTGTGTATGCATAATTGAAAATCTTAAAGATATTGCCAACTTTTTACCCAAAAAGCACATACTAATATGCAAAGTAGCTGAGTGTGGTGGCACATGCCTATAATCCCAGGACTCAGGAGGCTGAGGCAGAGGGATTGTCATGAGTTCAAGGCCAGCCTGAACTACATAGGGAGACCTTGTCTCAAAAAAATTTTTAAAAAAAGAAAACTATTTGCCAATATATACATTTTGAAGGCTCTGAGGACACATGACTTAACTGTCCTGCAAAGAACATGAACAATTGATGTTCTATCCAACAGTGAAGAATGTCCATTTGTCTGTTATTAAAGGCTAATTTTTCAAAACAAGTAACAATCCTGTCATACATATCAATTGAGTTATGTGTCTTAAGAGTTTAACTCATTAGTTAATGAAGGAAACAATAAGATTTTACAAATTCAAAGGAGAATTTAAAGCATAACAGTTACATAGGTCAGAAATACTGAGGTGAATTTATAACTACTGGCTTTTTTTATAGGAGAGAGTGAGTAGAGGAACAAAATTTGCATATTTACAGACGTTTGCATTTCTACCCATTAGCTACCACTTACTGGGCTGTAAAGTAGCCCGAAGATATTGAGAAGCAAGAGCTTGTGCTGGGGGTGGTGGTGCATACCTGTAATTCCAGCACTTAGGAGGCTGAAGCAGGAGGGTTCCATTGAGTTCAAGGCCAGCCTGGTCCATGTAGTGAGTTCAAAGCTGCCCTGAACTACATAGTGAGACTTTGTCTCAGAAAACAAACAACAAAAAAACACTGCCTTACACTGGAAAGAGTCTACTAGACACCACCTAATCAGTAAGGCTTGGTGGCACATGCCTATAATCCCAGCACTCTGGGAGACAGGTAGGAGGATCTATCTATCACAAATTAAATCCCAGCCTGGGCAATTTAGTTACTTGGCAAGACTGTCTTAAAATAAAAAATTAAAAAAGGGGTAGGAAGGGAATATAGCTCAGTACGAAGGCTATGGGGTCAATCCTCAGCACCAAAAAAAAAAAAAGGTTATTTATTTCAATAGTACATTTTAAAACATATTCTTGAATCTTTGAAATTTTTTGTACTAAATGTAACTAGTTATGTCTATAGTCAATGTGAATTTTACTTTGTGCCTTTTATCTCTGTCAAGGTTAGTGAAGAAATTGTCCCAAATTTCACGATTCAAGTTTTTATATCTTGATGTCCTGACAAAGATTTGATTCTTTCGTCAGTTTTTAGTCACTAGCAGTTTACCACATATGACTTTTGCATTCTCAGTTTCATTTTATGTCAGTTATGTTCACCAAATCTACTTTTTCCTGGGTCAGACTTTAGAACTGACATTTTACATTGGAGAATGATGCCAGTGTCTGAAATTTCAAATTCACATCTATATGCTATTTTATGGACAAAGAACAGAAGGATGTTCTAGGAGTCAAAACTTTAGGAACAAAGACATTCAGTTAGATTTGTGAGACTTAGTTGTTCACCCATCCCCCTCCCTCCCATCTGTCCACTTGCCCACCCACACAGCCATTCATTTTTCTACACACCTGTTCATTCACTCACACACTAATCTCCAACCACTCACCTACCCAACCTAAACCAATCATCCATCACAAATTATAACTCACCCACTCACCATCCATCTACTGACCCCACCCACCCATCCATCTGTTCATACCACCATATACCCCTGCATCCATGCACACATCTATCTGTCTACCCATGCACCAGTCCACCCAAGTGTTTTCAAATGGGTAGTTTGGCCCCCAGGGGCCATTTGGTAATGTCTGGGAACATTTTTGGTTGTCATAATGCAGAAATGTTACTGCCATCTCATGAGTAAAGGCCGGAGATGCTGTTAAATGTCCTACAACAAAGGCGTAGAACAGCCCCCTACAGTACTAAGCTTGAGAACTCTTATCCTACCACATCCAACCACCCAACACTCATCCATCTAAATGTTTGTTGAGTGCATTCCACAGGGTCTCTCAGTCTTAACTGCAAATCAGAACCAAGTACAGAGCATATAAAGCATGCAAGTTTGTTTCACCTCTGAGTATTCAGACTTGTACAATCAGAAACTGTGGAAGTTTGTGAGTTGAAAGCTTACCTTAAAAAAATACCTGTGCTTGTTTCTAAAAGTGTGATGTATCTTGGATTAAGATTAATCAGCAGTGATGCCAGGTTTGGTGGTGCACACCTATAAGCACTCAGGAAGCTGAGGCAAATGGATTGCTAGGAGTTTAAGGCCAGCCTGAAATATATAGTGAGACCCTATCTCAAAAAGAAAGATTTAATTGGCAGTTTATTACCACATTAATCAGGAAACACATATTGAATGTAAAAGACAAATATTTAAGTCTCTTTCTACCAGGGTTTCTCAATTCAGCCTGCACTTTAGGACCACTTGGGGAGCTTTTAAAAAATACTGATAGCCAGGGATGTAGCTCAGTGGCACAAGCGCCTGTCTGGCAAGCATAAGGTCCTGAATTTGATTCCTGGTACCAAAAAAATAAATAAATAAAATAAAAAAATACTGATGGCCAAGTCCCAGAGGCTCTGATATAATTAGTGCAGGATGTGGCCTAGATGCCAGGATTCTATCCCCTAGGTGATTATAGTATGTAGCCAGGGTACAGAACAGCTGTGCCAAAGCTCAACTGTGCACTGGCTTTTTTTTTTTTTTTCTTTAGACAGATTTTCTGTAAGTAGTTTAGGCTGACCTTGAACTCACAGCATTCCTCCTGCTTCAGCCTCCCAAGTGCTGGTGTTACAAGTGTGTGGCACCACGCCCGCCCAGCATACTTTTGGGCGTTTTTGTTTTGTTTGTTTTTAGTAGGCAAAAAGGTATACAAATGTTATTAATGTGCACAGGGAAAAGAATCACAGCATGGGAATTACAAAGTATGGATCTCCTTCCCTTTGTCTCTCTTTTTTTTTTTTTTTTTTGCATGCTTGTACCTGACACATTCTTTCTTTTTCAGTTTATTCAGAGTTCAGTCTTAAGGTTTGATGCCAGGCTCTGCTCTTGGCTTTTTGGCTTGCCTTCTTTATGATACATATGTGCATATGGGGGGCAAGGAGGTAGGGAATGCCCTAGAATCACAGGGGCAGAGCCGAGATCAAGGGGTGCTGACTGCCCGAGGAAGAGCTCTTACCCCATCTTCAGTACTTTTACAGGGGTGTGGCATTGACAGGAGACCACTGGTCCTATTGTAGGAGCTAACTACACATCTTTACTAATATTAGAATATCCTGATAGCAAAAAAGAAATTCAGGTGAAAGAATTCAAAGAAATTCACATATCTAAGCAGCACAAGCATCCCTCTCACTAATGTCCAGTCACCCATCAGAAGCTTAGTAAGTCCAGGTTTCATGTCAAACTCAGTAAACACAGGTTTCAGGTTCAGTATCTTGCATGGATTTGGGCACCATAATTACTGTAATGTTATTGCATCAGCACCATATTCTTCTACAGTTCTGGGATTTTTTTAATGGTTTATTAGGTGTCAAAACTCCCCAAATGCTTTTCTTTTTCCCATGGCTTTAACCCCAGCAGAAGGGATTATTACTTAATATAAATTTCTGCCATTCTAAGGGAACAAGAACAATAATGGATGTTTCTGGGAGGATCTACGAACTACAGGGTTTTCATAGACATGTGTTTCACATCCCTGCAGAGAGGAGATCAGGAACAGAGGCTACCTTTATTTTACAGGTACAGAGAATGAGCCTGAGGAAGTAAAGACTCTGAGTGGTGGCATCTGAACTTGTGTAGATTTTTTTGGATCCTATGATGCTCCTTTGCATATCTAGGTGCATACTTGGCCAATTTCTCATGCTCTCTACTTCTCTTAGAACTGTTAGATCCTTCTTTCAGTGCCCTTCTGCAGGTGAATGTTAGGAAACAGCCTGTAGCAAAGAAGGGTCCTTTTACCTCAACCACAACTATGTGTCTTAGTTACTTTTTTGTTGCTGGTACAAAACACCCAACACCCACCAGTTAAAGGAGGAAAGATTTATTTTGGCTAAAGTTTGTAGATGTTTCAGACTGGCAGAAGGGCTTGGCAGAGGAAAAGCAGTTCATGACATAGCAGGCAGGAAGCAGGGAGGGACTGAAGGAGGAGGGAGATAGCCACACTCACAGTCACCCACCTCTTCCCACCAGGCTTCACGTTCCAATGTCAGACCCAGCTATAAACCCATCAGAGGACTCACCCAGTATCGCACAGCCATGGTCCAGTCACCTCCCAAAAGCCCCACCCATGAGCACGTGAGGCTTTGGGGGGACATCAAATACAAACCATAGCACTGGCATTAACATTATTCCTGAATTTACAAATGATATTTGTGGGACCGGGGGCAGAGCTCAGTGGCACAAGTGCCTTCCTAGCAAGCTCAGGGTCCTGAGTTCAATTCCTGGTACTCACCTCCAAAAAGACTGATATTTGTCTATGTACTACTAGTACTACTATTGTGCACACATTGAATTCTAGCTTTTTATATCTGGACAGAGCAGATTTTGCAAGGAGCTTGTATCAAGAAAACCCCCTTGGGTTCACAAATCAGTTTCTTATAAGCTGTTTCAGTCATGGAATCATAGTTATGGCATATTCTTTTTTTATTTCTATTTTATTGGTACATTTAGATATACATAGCAACATTCATCATAGGGAATTTGTACCTGTATATCTTGCTTCTTCTCTTCTTCCCATTCTCCCCTCCCTTCAACCTCTCTTCCTTTCCTTATTTACAAAAGCCTTGTTTCTATTTTTTGCTCTTTTTTTCCTTTTTTCTTCTTTCCTTTCCCTCTTCTCCCTCCCTCATTCCCCTTCTTGTTTGAACATTTTCTTCCCATTTCCCAATATCTATTATACATTTTGGTCCTTACTTACACTTTCAGTTTCTCACATAAGAGAAGCCAGCAATATGTGAACGTATGTGTCTGATTTATTTCACTTAAAGAGTATGGCCTCAAGGTGCATCCATTTAGCTAGAAATGTCTCAAGCTTATCCTTCTTTATGCCAGAATAGTACCCCATTGTATAAAAAAAGACACATCTTCTTTATCTGTTCATCAGTTAATGAGCATTTGGGCTTTTTCCAGGGTTTAGCTATTACAAATTATGCTACTATAAATATGGGTGTGCATATATTGCTGTGGTATGATGCCTTTATATCATCAGGAAGATACCAAGAAAGGAAATAGCTGGGTCAAATGGAGCCTCTAGTTTTAGTGTTTTGAGGAATCTCCACCCTGATTTCCACAGTGGTTGCACAGTCTACACTTCCACCAACAGTGGAAAAGTGTTCCTTTTTCCCACAGCCCTGCCATCATTTGTTATTGGTTGATTTCTTGATAATAACCATTCTTTCTGGAGTGAGATGGATTCTCAGCATTGTTTTAATTTGCATCTCTCAAATGACGTGGAACATTTTTTCATATGCCTTAGTATAGACTTTTTTGGATCATGGCTAATTGTAGTTCTATATGCCTCACTTATTTGTATGTCAAATTCTTTTTCCCTGCTTGGGAAGTTTTCTGCCATTACTTCTGTGAACAGGTTTTTTATGTCATTTGCACTATCTCCTGCTTTTTCATTAATTCCAATCAATCTTATGTTATTCTTATGTTATTCTATGGATTCCATGGGTACTGTTCTATGTTATTCTGTTGGGTTGATTTTTCATGATCCCTTGCTATTTTTAAGAAATCTTTCTTTTCATGATCTCTAGGGACAATCCTGTCTTCTATATCAGATATTCTGTCCTGATATTGGCTCATCCTGCTGCATATACTTCAATGGATTTTTTTTTTTTTTTGGTCCTTTTGAGACTGGGTTTTCTTGTGCAGTTAAGAAAGCCTTGAACTCACTCTGTAACCCAGGCTGCCCTTGAACTCACAGCAATCTTCCTGCCTCAGCCTCCCAAGTGCTGAGATTACAGGCATGTGCTACCACACCTGGCTTTAATGGAACTTTTAATCCTCTGGATATGTGTTTGAATTTCTTTCATGGGTTCCATTTCTTTCCTATGTTGGACATTCATAGTTTTCATTATTTTCCTAAGGTCCTTTATTTTGTCTTTTTGAGGCAGGGTTTCACTATGCAGTTCAGGCTGGCCTTGAGCTCACTTTGTAGCCCAGGCTGGCCTTGAACTCCCAGCAAACCTCCTGCCTCAGCCTTGGTCCCATGTATATATTTTTTAACTCTATCTGCTCTAGAGTCACTAACCATGTCTTTCATTATGGTCACCATCTCTATAGTTAGTGGAGAAATTATTTGTTTTGATTTTTTCTAGAGCATCATTCTTCTGCCTTATTACTTCTGTTATTAACAGTTCAGAGAGTCCAGGTGGATGGTTTTCAAATTGTTTCACCTCATTGCCCCTTGGTTTGCCTTTGGTGAGCTGGAAGTATAGGGTTACATCTTACTTACATGTCTTGTCATTTTCTTTTTTTTTTTTTTAACTTTAATTCCTGGCTTGATCTTGTACATTGCTTATGGTGAGTAGCTTTATTGCTAGTATTTAAAACCCTTAGGAAATGACTACTTCTTAGAGATATCTTCCATATGTAACTGGCTTTTGGGTTTTGAGTCTATTGGAAGATCCTATCCCTTCAATTTATTGAGGATGATAAGTTGCTGCCTATTTGGCCCAGCCCCTGGTTCTTTGGCACTGGCCTATAGTATTTTTATGGCTCTTAGGAAATCTCTTAGGAAGTATAACTGATTTGAACAACTATATGTCACCTTGGCTAAAGTGGTACAATCAGCAATAACAATAGCATAAAACACAGCCAGAAAATGACAAACTGTGTTAACTATTAACTTGTCACCTTTAACCAAATAATCTAGATTTGTGGTTAGCTAACAAAATCTAAAACAATCCAGAAAATTGTATACAGTAAAGAAGCCCTCAGCATGGTGAATTTACCCTCAGGGAAGAAAATTTAAAAGGGGTTGGGGAAAAAATAGAGAAATAGAAGAAGAGATTAGAAGCAAAGCTGGAGGGCAAAGAAAGATCATGCACTTTGGGAAACTGAAGAGGACAAGTGGGAAAGAGAGAAGGAAGAAATAAAAACAAGAATGGAACAACAACAACAAACTAGAAACAATGTCCACATTAATATAAAAATAAGAACAATGAAGAAAAAACAAAAAGAAAAGAAAGGAAAAGAAAAGAAAAAGAAAGAGTCCACTTAAGGTGTCTGCTGTCACTGGTATGCAAAGTGGGCAGGCAGAGTCCAGATCCATGTTGTGTAATCCCAGCAGCCCAGCTGGAGATTTATGTTGAGGTAGTGGACAGTCCAGAAGCCTGCACCTGTAATTCCACTGAAGTTCAGGCTGGCTCTTGGCTGTGAAGCTGGAACCTGATTTGTTCAGCCTGAAACACTCTTTGTGCCTCCTGCCAGCTTGAACTCAGCTCCTTGACCTGCTGCTGACTTGAACTTGGCAGCCTCATCCTAACCCTGGCAGCTGCTAGATGGAGCCAGCCTGCAGCTGTTCTGAGTTCTGAACTTAGTTGGCCCCTCTCCAAGATGAGTATCAGCCAATCACCCACTCCTGTGGGATGTCTGATCCTGAATAACTCACCAGCTATTGCAATCTGTTTTGTCCACTGCCCCATTCCAGTGGTATGTTTCTTCATGGAGGCTTCTGGGGTCACCAGCAGTCACTGTGCATCTGCGGGTTCAGCACACACCTCCCACACAGTGAGTCAGGACTCAGGGAGAAAGTGCCACCTGCCATCTCCTTCTTCATTGAAATCTCTCTCTTTGCTCCCCTGGGAACCCACCTTCCTCCTTCTTCTTCCCATTGCAATATTCCAGCATCTGGACCCCAAATTTCAAAGAGGCTCTTTCTCTGCTATTTACCACCCCACCATCTTTCCCTAAAGTCTAGTCATGGCTTATTCTTTTTTTGTTTGTTTTTGTTTTTTTGTTTTGTTTTGCTTTTGTTTTTCTTCTGGTACCAGGAATCAAACTCACAACCTTGCACTTTCCAGGCAGGCACTGTGCCACTGAGCTAAATCATCAGCCTCCATGGCTTATTCTTGAAGTGCATATCTTCCTCACATGTAGGATTCTCTCTTTATTCTTCAAGGTTGCTGATACATTTCCATAAGTAGGGTGCCTCTCTGTATTGTTGAAGAGCAATTAAAAATCAGTTCACAGGTAGGTTGCTTTTTTTGATAAAAATATTCTTTCTAAGTTGCTATTTTTGTTAATAAAAGCCATTTGTATTTAACAGAGAAAAAATAACATTTTAAAAGAAAAAAGTCACCTTTCATTTTATCTGGAAGCAATCACTTTTGGTATTTTCATTCTTTAAAGTCAATATATATGTATGAAGATATATTTCTTCTTCATTAATTAAGTTAATTGGTATAGTTTAGTTATACATAGTGGTCATTTTCATTGAAGATTATTTCTATAATGTAATTCTCAACTGATATGCTAAATAACTTTTCCACAATAATTGCCTAGACAAAATCTCAGAATTTAGAATTAGAAAGAAATCTAGAGGCTTTATCCTTTCTTCCTAGTCTGAGTCTTCCTCTCTCTGGGACTTTTACCAAGGCAGCCCAGACACTGCTTGTCTTGTCCAGGGATGGACAGCCCAGTTTTCACCACTGCATCCACTCCAGCAATGGAAACGCTTTCCGTTTTCCCCCCTGAAATGACAAAACAGTCTTCCCCCTTTGGACTTCACCTTGGGTTGAACATCCCCAGTTTCTGTGCATATTCCCTCTTAATTCCATATTAACAATTTTCAGAGCCTTTTATGCCTCTGGTTACCTTCCTGTGGGGTGTTTGCTCACATAAAGCTCTGCCTCTAAACTGTAGAATGAAGTTCCAAACATGGTCAGCTGATGTGGATTATTATTTCTCTGACCCAAGACATTTGACTTCTATTAACACTGTCCAGGACGTCACTGAATATATTTTTAACAGCTGCCCCTCTCTACTAAATCAACTTTTGGTCTGCTAAAACACCATCACAACCTGTGTATGTGGTGGCACATACCTATAATCCTAGCACTCTGGGAGGCTAGGCAGGAGGATCCAAAGCTCAAGTTCAGCTTGGGTAACTTTAGTTATTAAAAAGGGCTGAGGATGTAGTGCAGTGTGACAGCCTTGTGTTCAATCTCCAGTACCACCCCTCTGCACCAAAATAAAAAAGACCATTACTATGACCACTAATTGGAGAAAGAGAATACAACCCAAACATTGACTTTTCATGCACAGAATCAATTTTGGGGGTGGAGAGGAAGCTGATATTGTGTATGCAGGTGTACTTAACACCTGTCTGATCCAATCATGGCTGTGCGTGTTCACATCTTTGCCATAAGCAGTGTTACTGTAATGACTGTTTCTGTTGGTCAAAGCCCTGCTGTGCATTTGACATGTGAATTTCTGCACTCCACAAAGCCCCATGATTATCACTCTACCATGAGGAAAAACAGCAAGAGGGTTTAGAAATAAAGACAAGAGACAAAAGCTGAGGTCAGGTAGAGCCCTCTCTGCTGATGGGAGGAAAGGAACTGGCTAAGAGCTGTAGAGTGTTTATTTATACACTCAGGAGGTTGATGCTAACCTTACTGTGTAGCATCCTGTTTGCCAGCTGGAACCTCTTGTTTACATGGCTTGAGGAGCTCTCCTTGTCCTCAGGCTGGCTTTGTCTTAGCCCCACACTTGTGATTAATTTCCAACTTCAGCTCTTCCCTACATGCCTATTTTGTAGTTGTAAGCAGTGGGTGGTCAGTTGAAGTTGGAGGAGCTGTGTTTGGAGAACTTTGTAGAAGACCGTCTCGTTCTTGAATCCTTTCCATTCTGAGTGAACTTACTCATTTAGGCTAAAAATTCCCAGTCCAAAGATTTCAGGTACCTATATTCAGCAAGTTAACTCTATATAGTCCATTAACCCATAACAGTGGTCAGTTACCAGTATAGCTGGCAACAGTCAGAAGTTAGTGATTTGAACTTTTTTATGGCTAACATATTACTATGGCATTGTTTTCTATATCTTATGGTTATAATTTTCTGCTGGATGTTTAAGACCAAGTTAAAGGCAAGACCTGTATTAATCAATTTTTGCTCCCTATCAAGGTCAGTTAAGTCTCCTCAGGATTTATCTTGGGACCAAGTCCAGTATCTCTTAGTTCTTCTATCAGTGTCAGCCATCTGGATGAGTCATGGCCATTGCTTGACCAAGTTGCTTTCTGTGAAAGCATGGGAGAGTTTTTTCTCTCGTTATGACTCTCTTTAGGCATGCTATACATTGTTGAATCACTTTTCTCTGTGGTCCCATAATCAGAAAATCAGGGCTCAACTGAGCCCTATGATGTCACAGCAGGGGCTCTCCTACATCCCAGGCCCTCATTGATCTCGAAGGACTAGGGCCAAAATATTGACTATCCCCTTAGCCCACCTATCTCTTTAAACTTTTGGTCTCTAAACCTCAGTTGTTGAACATCCAGAGAGAAGATTAATGACATTACATTGCAATGGAGGCAGCAAGCTTAATATTATTATCTTATCTAAATATCAAATACCTTAGAACATAAAACAGAACTGTAATTTTTTGACAACCATGGGTATTCTAATATTTGAATTCCTATAGAATGTTAACATTTACATATTTCACACAGAAAATTAGAAATCAAAATCATACATATTATTGCAGCATGAAGGGGCTAGGGATTTAGCTCAGTGGTACAGTGTCTGCCTGGCAAGCATGAGGTCACGAGTTTGATTCTGATACTACAAAAAAAAATTGCAGCATGACAGTCATGATAATCATTTTGTAACATACTTATTTTTTCATTTTGACATAGCATAACCCTTTTAGTCAATTATCTCTACCTAATAAATAAGAAGCCTTTACCTAACTAGTTGATTTTTAATGGGATGTACATTATATAAGTTTTTTGTTAAAAGCAGAGGTCTGAATCAAAAAGAAAAGTCTATCACAATAAGCAATCCTTGTTTTATATTTTGGAAGACCTGTACCTCTGAAGTAATGAGTACATTTAGTACACCATGAGATTAACAACAATGAATTGTCATACACATGTGAAAACCTTTGTTTCTTAATTTAGTTTTGTACCAACAGCATCTTTTCTGAGAAAACCTTATTGTAATTTTTCTAGAAAACTTTACCTTTTGACCATGACCAAATTATTGGGGGTGTCTCCCATAGGACTATAGAGATCATCAGGGGCTCTTTATTAATGAACAAAGGTTGGCCAATCCTCTGTTCACCAACTGGAGTCCTGTCCAATAATCTCTCCCCACCCAAAGGAATTTTTGTTTAATTATCTTAATTTTTTGATGACCTATGAGAAAAACAAATTTTGATATCATTTACACTAGCTGGCAACCCAGGTGAAAGCATGCTTTTAAGTCTATAACCGAAATTGTATTATGAACACATGATCCAAAATTGCAAAAGAAAAAAGGAAAAGAGAAAAAAATTACTGAGCTCAAATAAAGAGGGAACAGCTGTTCACAAAATGGACAAATAGACACAGAACAAGTATACAGTTTAACAGGTTAAACAAACATCTTACAAAATCAGAGTGCACTCAAATATACTTTTGACCAGATTGAATTATAGCAACCCTTTTATAATTCTAGGAATTTACAACTACAAATAGACTAGTCAGATTTTTTTTTTGTTCCTCGATTAGCAAAAATCTCTTAGAAGAAGCACAGGCTGAGGATGTTTATAAGGTAAGGACCCGGGTCCCCCATGAATCACTCAGCCAAGCTTCTAAACTTCTCAAGTTGACACAGTGTATCAACCATTACAATCTACCTCTTGTCATCTTGGCAAACACCCACATTTTTTAAAAGTCAGTTTTCAGATTCAAGGACATACTTATTTTTATCATTTCACAATTCGAACATTACAACACAGGTTTAACAATTCTTAAGAACCAATATCAAGCCAGGCATGGTGGTGCATGCCTGTACTCCCAGCACTCAGGAGGCTGAGACACGAGAATCCTTGCAAGTTTGAGACCAGCCTGGGCTACAAAGTGAGCTCAAGGCCAGCCTGAACTGCAGAGTGAGACCCTGTCTCAAAAAGACCAAAAAAAAAAAACAAAAAAAAAACAAAAAACAACCTGTATCAAGTCTATCAATATTATATTACATTAGAACCATAACATTTCACCCTCACAGCTGAAACAAGCAACATTGTTCCTATCACCTCGCTTGTCTGGGTCACACTGCAGGCTAGGTGGTGCTCTTTTGTTCCCTCCCCTGCCTGGAGGCCTACAAGAAGCGGTGAGAAGAGCAGAGAGCAGCAGTTTCTCCCTTTAAAAGTGTGTAGAGGTCCAAATAGATTTGTGCTGGTTTGTTTTTTCCCTCACCTTGCTCTAAGCTGCTTTCCCATTCCCTGCTAACCATGAGGAGCCTGCCACACTGAGCTGGGCCAGGCTGTCTCAGGGAAGCTCTCCAAAACATAGCACCCCTACTGTTTGGCAGGGCTGTACGAAGCCCCGCTGGAAGTTTCTTAGAATAGGTCAGCCTTCCACATCAGTTTTGGAACTACATTCAGTTTTCCAATGATACCCGCGTTGACACTTTGTACAGAGACTGGAAGGTTTTATTGAAGAGACAGGTAATGGCTGTGCTGCCTTTCTGGTGCAAGAGAGCAGTTTGGAGCAAAATGTCCCTCTTCCCCACAACAGAAACAAGCAGCCTTGTTTTTCCCCTTTCCTGTAGGCTGTGGATGAATAACCTGAGTGATATCTGCTACCAAGGCAGGCCCCTGTACAAATAAGGGGCTAATATCTGTACAAATCCAAAGACGTATAATTTATCCTGGATCACTGGGAGCTTGAACTTCAGTAACAGGACAGACATGTTGAAAACCCTCCCCCATCTGTCTAGCTTTATCTGATTGAGCAAAGCTAGAGGCTTCAAGCTCTTCCGGTGGGGCTGTTATTTGCCTTACTTTTCCTGCTTGGGACTTGATTTTAAAATAGTGCTCCAAGCTGAATCCTTTGTGTTTGTAAAACCTCCTCTAACCAAAATCCACAAAAGGAAGGTAAATACAGAAATCAAGCATGCAAAAAACACTTCTACATACATATACCTCTGTGGTCCTTGAGACTCTGTTTGCCCCATTTTTAACTACTAGTAAATGAATATACCTTTTTCCTTTTTTTGCTTCAAGCTTATTTTTATCTCTTTTTATTTATTTATTTATTTTTTTTAAGGCCAGTAGACCTCCATGCCCAAGTTTTACACCTGATAATTGTTAATACTGATGCACCCCTGGGCTGAATATTGACACTACCAATGTACTTCTCCCCCCTATTGTGCACAAAATGAGAAGTGTCCCATCACCCACTTGTCTTTCCTTATCAGATGCCTGTTCGGCACCATTTGCTGCAAACCAGCTTGGCTCTTGATGTTCCCAGGGAAAAATGGCGACAAGAGATGAAAAGCTGAGGTCAGATGGAGCCCTCTCTGCTAATGGAAGGAAAGGAACTGCCCAAGAACTGTAGAGTGTTTATTTACACATTCAGTGTGGAGGACCACCTGGGTGACTCTTCTTGAAAGAGGAGCAATTGTCTCCATTTTGGCTGAGCCTGGCCCTATTTCCATGTATTGATATGTACAGAGCTGGCTAGGATCTTTTCCTTACCCCTTCAATTGGCTTTAAGCAATGCATATCGGTCTAGCCAAGGTGCTGATGGTAATCTTTGAAGATGGCAAGCGTGTTTCCCCGGACTCCCATTGTTCCCATGTGTGAACTGGGTGAGGTGGGATATAGAGCCAGTGCTCCATGCTGTGTGCTGGGATTGAGCCTTGGGATAGAGGCTATGATTTGCTGGGACTTGAAAGATTACATGTCTGAGCTGAAGTACCCTCCCCAAAACATTAGATATTATCTCAATTGTGTTATGCAGATTACCCTTTCTGCATATCCTTCTCTCTGCATGGCAGAGATGATTTCAGGCCTCCTACCTAGCCCAGCTCACAGTGCTCACCTACTTCCTGCCATTCTCACAGTCACTCATCCTTAAGCCACTCCTTTCTTCAGGAATGAATAAAACCCAGGTTCAACTGTGGGTCAAGGCCTTTTGTTCTGGATGGCCATCATCATGGCTGGACATAGGATCTCTTGGCTCCCCATAACTACAAACTTGCCTTAGTATCTTTATTGTCACCATGAGTTGCAGTGGAAGTGGTAGATTGGGATTAACTCACTAGAATTCCAATAATTTAGGTTGATGTTGACTGGGGATATAGCTCAGCAGCACAGAGCCTGCCTGGCAAGCGCAAGGTCATGAGTTCGATTCCTGGTACCAAAAACAAAACAAAACAAAACAAAAAAAGAATGATTGTAGGTTGATGTCAGTTTCAACCTCTCTGCCCAGCAACCTGTTTGCAAGCTGGAACAGCTTGTTTACATGGTTTGAGGAGCTCTCCCTGGTCACTAGCTGGCTTTGTCTTAGCCCTGAACCTGTGACTGATTTCCAGATTCAGCTGCTCCCTGCAAGGAAAGGCAGGCAGAGAAGCTAGAGAACTCACTCCAAGTCTTATGCCACTCAGATGAAGAATCCTGATCCAAATTCAGATATCTCTGGCTCAAAGTATTTTCTCTTCCCCTTTTTTCTGTGGTTCAGAAAAGTGTAACCTGCTGACCACCGGTCCAGTCCAGAGTGACAGCCCCTGGGCCCAGCTGGTGGTGGGGCAAATAGAATAGGATCCATTTGATGTCAGAGGAATTAGCAAGAAGAAATGTCTGAGTCCTTTGAGTTAAAGATGATGAAACAAAGGAAAGTCTGTCCAGAACTCTTGGTCTTACCTTGAATCTTGGACCTGAAAAGAAAGCTTGGATGTTATACTGGTTCAACCTCATCCTTTTCATTATGCTCTTTTTTTTTTGTTTTGTTTTTTTGTTTTTTTTTTTTTGTTTTTGTTTTTCTCCGGTACCGGGAACCGAACTCACGACCTTGCGCTTGCCAGGCAGGCGCTTTTGCCGCTGAGCTAAATCCCCAGCCCCTTCATTATGCTCTTATAACTGTTCTTAACAATATATATTATTAAAATGTCTAAAGATTTTAGCATGTTATTTCATTGACTAGCCCACTAACAATATACCAACTTTTTTTCCTTTAGCCGTGTGTGTGTGTGTGTGTGTGTGTGTGTGTGTGTGTGTGTGTGTGTGTGAATTTGTGTATAAACATATAAACCTTGGAAGTTCTGGGAAACAGTGGAGAACATGCCTCAGGGTTGTTCCACCCAAGGTGGAGGAGGCTCTGTAGTCCTCCACTGACTCCTAAAAAAGAATTAGTGCTTAGGGGCTTGTAATGGTTGATACATTGTATTCACTTGAGAAGTCTAGAATCTTAACTAAGTAACTCAGCAATTCCTTATCCTAATGTGTAGAGGACATGCCCTTACAGCTCTAGGGTGTTGTTCATTGTATCAACTTGAGAAGTTTAAAAATTTAACTAAGGGACTCAGCAGGGAGTCAGGGTCCTCATCCTGTGCAAGAGGGCAAGGAGTTAGTGTGAGTGCTGTACCCACCCTCGGAGTTGGGTAGTCTGCCTACAATATAAGGGAAGAAAAGAGTCTTGCTCTCCCCCTCTTTTGCTCTTGTTGCTTTGCTGTCTTCTACTGCCTTGAATGGTTGTGCCTGTGCCATGCTACCCTGCCTTGGAGCCAGCTGATTATGAACTGAAACGTCCACAAACTGTAAGCTAAATAAACCTTTCCTTCCTTAATGTTGGGTTTCGGGTATTTTGTCCCAGCAATGAGAGAAAAGTAACCAAAACAGGGTGTTAACTTGCTGGCACTTGGACCCACCCTGAAGTAGATAAGCCCCGATGTTAAGAAAGTCTTTATGTAAAGAGTTGGAGATGCTTTCAGTAGGAGGCTATTAACAGAAATGGGAAGTGCAAGGGACTGTAGTCAAAGCATGATGGTATCTGCTACAAAAGGTGACTTGAAGTGAGGGAGTCACATGGACAGCTGGAAGAAGAGTGTCTCAGGCAGAGGGAACAGCATTGTAAGGCCCTGGGGCAGAGCTAACTGGCATGTTGGAAGGACAGGAAGGAAGCCAGAGTGAACAAGAGGGACAGAGAGGAGATGATGGTCAAGGAGCCACAGCAAACCAGGCATGATGGCACATGGCTATAATCCCAGCACTTGGGAGGCTGAGGCAAGAGGATTGCCATGATTTTGAGGGAATCCTGGACTACACAGTGAGGTCAAGATCAGCCTGGACTACACAGAGAGACTCTGTCTTATAGGGCAGATGCAGTAAGAAGTGACTAGATTTTGAATGGAGTAGGAAGGAAGGTAAAGCCTGGTGAACTTCTTGAAAGGTTCAATGTGGAGTGTGAGAGAGAGTGAACTACAAAATGAAAGATTTTAGCCTGAGCAACTGGAGTGAGATAAGGAGCCTCTAGGTAGAGCATCTTCAGAGGGACAATTAGGCATTCGGTTTTAAACATGTTGGTTTATAGATATCTATTATTCATTCAAGTGGAGATGACAAGTTAGCAGTTGTCTGTGCAGCTTTGGAGTTTAGGAGTATGGTCTAGATAGGATTTATAAAATTGAGAATTGGCATATAGTTGATGTTTAAAACCATGAGACGGAGCCAGGCATGGTGGCACACACCTGTAATCCATGCACTTGGGAGGCTGAAGCAGGAGGATCACAAACTGAAGGCCAGCCTGGGGCACCTAGTGAGTTCCAGGGCAGCCTGAACTACATAGTGAGACCCTGTCTCAATCCCTCCAAAAATAAACAAACAAACAAATAAATAAAGCAAGCCATGAGGCTGGGTGAGGTCACCAAGAGAATGATCTCCCATTGCCTGGAATCTGTGATTAGGTTTATAGGTTTCCTCACTTTGTCCATCGTATCTCTCATGCACACTTTCAGTTTCCACCTCTTCCTCTCACCTATACCTCAGGCCATCTTTTCTATTCTCTTGTTCCTTCTCAGCAATCGAGATCTCCTCTGCTCTATCTTTGCAGTTCACAGCTATACTGGAGCTTCCTTTCTGGCAAAGCTCACAACATTTTAAATCATTCTGTTGGGCTCTTTGCTTTTGATTCTCAACATAGATCTGCCTAAAAGCCCCCAACAGTAGCCATGTCACAGCCACAACATTAGACTGCCTTGAAATTTCTTCTGCCATATGAATTAGTCTACCACCTTTAATGTCAGTCTCAGGCAAAATCTCGGACATAAGCAAAATGCAGACAAACTTTCTGTCAAGCCATAACACATGTTGTCTAGAGTCCAGTAGCCAATGCAGTTCTTTTTCCCAGCAGAAACCTCCTGAGCCTGGTTTTTTTTGTTTTGTTTTGTTTTTGTTTTTGTTTTGTTTTTGGTACCAGAAATCGAACTCATGACCTTGAGCTTGCCAGGCAGGTGCTGTGCCACTGAACTAAATCCCCAGCCCCCTGAGCCTGGTCTTTACTGGCAGGATTTCTATCAGCCTTCTGGTCTTCTAAGCTCTGACCAGAATCTCCCATTCAGAACAGCCTAAGCTGTCCCACTGCTACTCTTTCAGGAGACATCTCTGAACCTTTCCAAACTCTTCCCACAATTCATTCCCAAAGGCTCCTGAGCCACATGGTCAGGTACAGTCACAGCAACGACTTCAATTCTCTGGTACCAAATTCTCTCTTAATTACTTTCCTTGTTGCCAAGACAAAATACCTGACATTCAAAGTTAAAGGAGGAAAGGTTTATTTAGATTACAGTTTGTAGAGGTTTCAGTCCATAATCGGCAAGCTACAAGGCAGGATGGCACATGGCAGAGAGGCAAACAATACTTGGTAGCAGAAGATAGCAAAGTCAATGAGAGAGAGAGAGAGAGAGAGAGAGAGAGAGAGAGAGTGAGAAGGAGGGAGGGAAGGAGGGAGGGAGGACAAGCCTCTTTTTGTCCCTTAGATTGCATGCAGGCGATTTATTGTATGTATCCTAGAGCAGGTGTAACACTCACACCCTAATCCCAGGATTAGGTTATGGATCAATCACACACTCTAGATTCAACCACCTCTGAAAAACCTGCCCCCCATGATTATATGAGGCTTTGGGGGGACATCTAGACACAAGCCATAACAGTCATCCCACTAAGTTGTGCAATATATATGATTCCCTAGACCAGTGATAGCAAACCTTTCAGAGCTTTCAATAATAAGGAAGAGGTGGCTGCAGCACATGTGCCATAGGTTCGCCACCACTGCCCTAAACCAAACAACACAAGCACAGTAAAACTAACTTGGTTTCATCCTCTTGAAGGTATGTACACGCTTCTGGAAGAAGTTTGTGTTTTGCACTGCACCCTTCTAAGTATATATAAAAAAACTTGCTGTCAAATAGCATGTTGTGTTCCACCAACAGCAGCTTCTCATAGCTTCTTATTGAGTCTCCCAACTGCATTGAGAGGCCTTGGCAAGTGGCCGGCCTGCCCTGCCTGGCTTTGTCAGTAGGTTCTGTGATGTTCACACAACAGCAAGAACACATCCTTGTGGTTCATTGACACTGGTCTGTACTCTGGTTAGGACTCTTCATCTTGACTTTCAAAAAACATCTACACCTGTATTTCAATATTTACAAAAATTAATTTCATTGAAACCCAAATGAGAACTCAGTGACTTCTAACTTTGACTGTGGTTTACTTTCCGGCCACAGATGTGTTCTTGGCTTGGCAAATCTCTGTACATTCAAAGTCAGACTCTACTCTAGCCTTGACCTGTAACAGGGCTCTCATTTCTCAGGGGCACACTCTTCACAACCAGCACTCCTGCATCTTTACTGCACTAGCACATGAAACCCACCTTTCCCCTCTGCCCTGCCTCTGTCCTCATCTGCAAGGCAGGTTCAGTCTTACTTTGTGTCACCATTTCCCACCCCAGTGGGGAAAGCAGTTCATTAAGTAGGAAGAAGAATCAGAGGCTGTCACCTTTCATGGAGTGTTCTGGCAGCCGCTGATTGCAGGATGAGCTGTGAGAGATGCAAATGGAGCAGCACTATGGCCTTTGGTACCAGGCTCAAGACCAAGACCTAGTTGACAAAAGGATGATTTCTTGGACAGAAGGAAACAAGGGCTGGGAGCCATAGGAGCTGCCTTCTGGAGCACAGTAGGCCAGTTCCTCTCGACACCTCTGGGGCCACTGTTCTATCCACTGCCAAGAGGAAATTCCTTTATCTCTCCATGCATGAATAAAAGTGTTGTCCTGCAGGAAAAGTAAACTGCCTGCCCCCAGCCCCTCAAATCCTTCTAGTTTTCTAGCAGTCAGACCATATACACTTCTCTCTGTTCCCCACATACTGTCTGTCCAGACTGGGCATCACAGGCAATAAGAATCTGGTTAAAAAACCATTTAGTCATTGTTGTAGTCACAGTTTATAAGAAAAATAATTTAATATAGGACACATAATTTATAGGATTATTTTATAATATTCACCCAAAGAGTCAAATGCAAATGAGCTCAAGAAATCTGTCCACACACTAGAGACCCAAAGAATCCAGCTAAGGGCCTGGATCCCATGGCAATGTCCTGCATGAGTCCAGCTGAAGACCAGAGGCTATGGCAATGTCCTCCATGAGTCCAACTGGAGGACTAGAGCCCACAACGTCTCATGAAAGTCTGTACCACGGATTTTCCCTCGGAAGGCCCAAAGGCCAGTGGTAGAAGCTAGAAAGTCTGCACCGGCAGGATGAAGGATCTGTGCCAACAGGCTGAGGGATCTGTACTGGAGCCAGGAAGAATGCTCAAGGTAAGGAACAGAGCTCCCCCGAAAAGTACTATAGCCATCCTCAGCAACAGCGAGGACCCAAGCTCCTCCGATGATGAGAACAGCTGAGTTCCTATCAGGAAAACCAGCATGACAAGCTTCTCCAGAAGAATCAACAGCTCACCATCTTCCGCTCCAGTTCTCTTTTTTATGCTGTTGGCAACAATCTTCAGGTGGGCCTTCCATGCCCAGAACCATGCTGATTCAGTTCGGCTGGGTGTTACAAGTTGACCGTTAGTCAGGTGACTGTGTGGTTTCGATTGTGAAACTGATAAAAGAAGTTATTGCTGAACTTATTGGAGAAAAACGATACAATATATGTCCTGCATATGTAGGCCTATACATATGAAGAGCTGGTAAAGAGAAGAGAGAAGCACAGATCTTGGACTCCATACCCAAACTGCCCAACCTCCAAACTAGCTCCTGTCCCTTTGGGCAGTTGGGCAGTTTTGCCATTGTGTGGACATCACAGGACATAGTGACAAACCTAGGTAGTGCAGGTCACCACTCATCATGGACTCTCAGTGCAATCAGGACACTCAATAAGTAGCTATAGGAGGCTGCTGTAGCTTTAGTCTCTTCATAGTGTGATTGGTGTTAAGTCCCTGGGGATTCTTAGACATTGTTGTGCCACTGTCCTGATAGGTCACTATGTGCCCACAACCATCACCTGGCTCCTCCACCTGCCACCCAGTGGGGGGGTGCGTGAGGCCAGCAGCGGCACCAGGATGCCCTGCCCAGCAGCACAGACCACCAAGGCCTCGCCAGGATCAGCTGCAGACTTGAAGCCCTGGGGAGCCTCTCTTTTTTCAATTCTTTTTTTCTTTTTTCTTTTGAACTGGCCTATGTTGCCCATGCTGGACTTGAACTTGTGATCTTCCAGTCTCAATCTCTTGAGTAGCTGGGATGACAGATATGCATGACTATGCTCAGCTCTTCTTTGTCTTTATTTTAATGTATATATTATATATATTTATATACACATTTTATAAGTTTATATATACCTATATATGTACACATATTGCATAACTTTCTCCAATAACTTATTTGAAGTTCCTATAAGTCTGTCTTTCCTTTTATGGTGTGTCCACGATGACAGGTTGTTTCATTGTGTTTTTTGTTTTTTATTATTTTTGCAGTACTGAGAATTGAACAAGGGCATTCTTAATGAGCTACATCCCTTCTTTCTTCCTTTCTTTCCTTCTTTCTTTCTTTTTTTCCTTTCTAATTTTGAGACAAGGTCTCGCTAAATCACTAAATTGCCTCTGTTGGGCTCAAATTTTCGATGATCCTGTCTCAACCTGGGATTACAGGTGTGTACCACCATACCTAACTTCAGAGTGTGTGTTTAATATTTGAAAACTCATATTTACTAGGGCTTTGTGGGCTTTGTGGCTGGTAAACAGCACATACAGTAGATTCTTAAAATTTGATTCTACTAAATGGTGCAGAGTTATCACAAGCTTGGGAGGAATTTTGATGCTAATTCCTCAGCATGATGTGCCCTGGACCACACAGAGTAACTCTGAGTCTCAATCCTATACATGGCTGCAAACTTTCATGCAAGTTGTTCTCCCCCACCCCTGGCATGGAAGAACTTTCTATAGTTTACCTCTTCCTCAAGGAGGAGTCTTAGGGTGCCATCTGCATGCAGGGAATATTCTTCCCAGCTTCCTTGCTGGCGTGGGCCAAAGTCTCATTTCTCATACTTGTGTGGACATGGATGCTCAAGTGTAGCAAACCATTCTCACACCTTCTCCCTGGCCTACCAGCCATCGCCAGTTCATGTGATGACAGCACTGGAACTGAAACACTCCCTCTTTGTCTCGAGCTCCTAGATGTTCTTTTTGTTTTGTTGATTTTTGGTTTGGAGGCTTCTGCTGTTGCTCGTTTGTTTGAATGAGACAGACAGGTTCTTATTACGTAGCAAGGCACAGCCCCGAACTCACTATGAAGCCAGGCTGGCCTGAGACTCTCACTTCTTCTGCCAGCATGCTGGGATTATGGGCATGCACCATGACACCAGCTTTAGTGCCTTCTTCTTCTCCCTCATTTTGTTTTTGTTTTGATTGTTCGTTTGTTTGAGCCAGGGTCTTGCTGTGTAGTCCAGGCTGGCCTTGAATTCACTATGTACCCCAAGGTGGCCTTGAACTTGCAGCAATCTTCCTGCCTCAGCCTCTTGAGTGCTGCGATTATAGGCATGTACCACCATGCCTGGCCAGTTCCTTCTTTACTACAAATTTAATTTTGCATTTTAAAAATATACTGAGGCTTAGGCCTATAATCTCAAAACTGTGGAAGGCTCAGAAAGAATCACAAGTTTGAGTATAGCCTGGGCAATTTAGGGATTTAGTGAGGCTCTGTCTCAAAAATTTAAAAAAAAAGAATTGTAAAGGGCTGGTATGGATGTAGCTCAATGTGAAAACCTTGGCTTCAATTTGCAGTACTGGAAAAAGCCCGCCTCTCTGTAGCAGGACTATGTTTGGGTCATCTCTGTCCCTTGATGAAATTGGGAATCCCTTCGGATGTGATTTGCAAGTTGAATTAGCCCAGCAGAAGCGGTTTCTGGAATGACAAGCCTCGCTGACACAGCGCCTCCCACCTTTCTGTCATGTGTTTGTGGACATGATCCACTGAGCACCGTCCTGGTGTATTCCTGTGGCTCCGCCCTCCCGGATGAGCCCTTGTTCAGGCTGTGCAGAACTGATGGGAGAGGCCTGTGTGACGACAGGTGAACCGGAGACAAATCGGAGAGCAGCCAGCTCCCCCTGCCACTGCAAGGTCCCCTTGACCCGGCTGCAAGCCTCAGGCCTGGCGAAGGACTCTGGAGGACAGGATGCCCAGCACCCCATGCCAGCCACTGCTGCGATCCGGAGGGGAGTTTGGGGACTCCATAAACAGCTGCTTCCCATGACCCCAACAAAATGGAACCCTGTTTTCTATGTCCCGTTGTCTGAAAAACCCCCAAGACCTAAGAACCCCAAATAGTCCTGGAAAGGGGAGAGGCTGCAAGGAAGGGAAAGAATCAGAACCTTTGGCCCAGAGGCCCGATAGCGATTTCAAGACCATCAGTCATTGAAAGAGAAAGGTGGTGGAGGCAGGGACAGGAAAGCCCTCTGATTTCTCTTTAACAAGACCCACATCCGTCCACTCACTGATGGGTGAGGGACAGAGCCATGGGTTATTCAGCCGAGGCTCCCACCACGTGCTCACCACCCCAGGTGGTCTACAGCTGAGAGCTCTCATGACTCATTGCAGGCCAGGACCATTCTCGATTCAAGCCTCTTCTTATTTTAAGATGACAGTTTGCCTTTCAGCCATTTCCACCTTTTGGTAAACTGTCTGCTCCTGTTTGGTAATGTGTGTCCCTGATCTGGCATTTGGGGAGCACGCCAACCAAATCCCCTTCCCCCCTTGCACGTAGCAACCTCCCCTCACCCCGGAGGGGGGTGCTGCCGTGTTCCGTGTCCTCTTTAGGTGAGAGGACTTGGCTCCTTCATGCTTTCCCCCTATAAAGTGGTCCTCGAGCTAGACGCCACCCACCAGATGTGATCTGGGATCTTCTTTCCCACAGCTTCCCCTGATAGGGCTGCCAGGTGACCAGGGCCTGCTCTCGTCCCTGATCGCAGTGGCATGCGTAGAGCATTTAGAGAGGGCTCCAGGCCAAGACCCTGCTCCACACGAACAGAAGAGGGTGTGAGAGGAAAGATTCCAAGGAAGCGCTGAAACTTCGCACTTGGTGGACACCCCATCTCCCATACTAGGATGCCTCGGTTGTCCTGGAAGCCACTAGAGACCTGCTGTGTGTCCTCAGAGCAAAGCAGCCAGTAAGCTCGTTCCCTTTCCTTTGACCAAGCACAGAGCCACCTCTGAGCACTTGAGCAATGTCCTCTTCCCTGCTCAACCTCAGCAGTGTCATCCTTTTCCTATCCCGGGTAACCTGGCCACTGTTGCCTGGGCGTATCTGTAGGCACACACTGAGACAGAGCAAAAAAGAGGAAGCCAGAGAGACACCCTGACGCTCACGCCACACACATGCTGCAGAGGGGAGGGCATGTGCCCCAGACACAGTTCACCTGCTGCCGGGCACATGGCTCATTCCTCGCCAGGGTCACTGGCCAGAGCAGGTGTGCCCCTGGTTGCCAAGGCAGGAAGGCCTCTTCCGCCTTGCCTGGCTCACGGACACAGAAAAGATGCGCCTGGAGAACCGAGGATCTGGGGGTGCTAGGAGAGGAAGGACACTTCAGGCCAAGCACTCACCGGGGTGTCCCTCCAGGAGAGGAAAGAGCCTGCAGAAGGAGAAAGGCTGAGCTCCTCTTTGCTTCCTACTTGCAACTCAGTTCTAACCCCGCTGGCACATAGGGAAAGGTGTCCTTTCAGGTGGGAAATAAAACATCATTCTTGGATTAGCACTAAAAAGTCCAAACTAGAAAGTAATTTTATCCTGTCCTTGCATGTAAGACAATGAATCAAAACCAAACATGCTCTGTGGAGGTGAGCAAGCGTGCACCCTGGAAGACACTCTTCCCAGCATGCAGGCCATGGGGCAGCCAGGGGCAGGGTGATTGGAGCTCCTGGCAGGTGCTTCAGTGGCTCCATTTCAGCAGGCTGGAGTTGACGGCCCTCCGGGGACTGGTGAGGAGACTATTTTCTGTGGGCCTGCTGGAGGCCCATCATGGTTTTCAAGTACTTTTGCTGGACAAAGAAAAGGAGAGAGAAAAGGAATTGATCAGGAGGTATGGAGTTAACATGGACTGAGGAACTGTACGCCCCTCTCATTCACCCTACCGTTCTCACATTCATTACACACAGGGAGATAAAAGCCACCACATTCAATAAAATGGGAAGATTTTTGACCTTGAAAAATTTGATCCTATATATTTCATAATGAGCAAATAAATGCATGGAAGTGTAAATGGTTCAAGTACAACATTGCATAAAAAGTTAGTGCATGGCCTTGGCAATTTAGCAACTTAACAAGACCTTTTCTCGAAATAAAAACATTTAAAAGAGGGTGGCATATACTTCAGCAGCAGGTCTGGGTTCAATCCCTAGTATTGCAAATAAAACTGTCTCAAAATAAAAAAATAAAAAGGGATGTGGGCTGTAGCTCAGTGGTAGGGTGCCCTGGGTTTGATCCCCTCATAATTGAAAAAAAAAAAAGTGTCACAAACAAAAAAGTAAATTCATAATCAGAAGTCTGGGGATGTAGCTCAGTGATACAGCACATGCATGAGGTCCTGGGTTTGATTCCAGAACCACAAAAAGAAAAAATAATTAACCAATTAATTTAAAAAAGAAATGTGGGGACTGGGGATTTAGCTTAGCGGCACAGCGCCTGCCTGGCAAGCACAAGGTCACGAGTTCGATTCCCAGTACTGGAAAAAAAACAAAGAAAAGAAATGTGAATTTTTTAATTTTTTTTTTATTTTTTGTCTTTTTGAGACAGGGTCTAACTAACTGCAGTTCAGGCTGGACTTTAGCTCACTTTGTAGCCCAGGCTGGCCTCAAACTCACAATGATCCTCCTGCTTCAGCCTCCCGAGTACTGGGATTACATTCATGCATCACCATGTCCAGCAAGAAATGTGAACTCTTAAGTGTTCATCAATATGACATGGGTGAGGCAGGGGTGCTAGTTCATGTCTGTAATCCCAGCCACGTGGGAGGCTTAGGCAGGAGGTTCACAAATTCAATCCCAGCCTGGGCAATTTAGCAATTTGGAAAAATCCTGTCTTAAAATAAAATATTAAAAAATGGGCTGGGGACATCACTCAGCACTCCCTGGGTTCAGTCCCCAGCATCCCCCCCACCGACACACACACACACAGATGAGTTAAGCACACTGATGAGTCCTCAAGCGGAATCCTTTGTGCAGCGGCCAAAAAGAACACAGCAGCCCTATGTAGGTTGGCCTGGAGAGGTCTTTAGGAGGCACTGCTGTGTGGAAAACAAGATGCAGAGCAATCTAGCGGACACTAGAATCAAGAGACAGTTCCCTGTCAGAGAAGATTGATGGGAGGTGGAAGGATGTGGTACAGGGTGTTTGTACCTTTCACACTTTTTTTTTTTGTTTGGTTTTGTTTTGTTTTTCTTCCAGTACCAAGAATCAAACTCACGACCTTGTGCTTGCCAGGCAGGCGCTTTGCCGCTGAGCTAAATCCCCAGCCCCTCTTTCACACTTTTTAAAAAAATATTTAAAACATCTGAAGGTATCCTCTTTTGAAAATATAAGTAAATAACTACAAAAACCAACTTTTTGCAAGGACAGAATCTTACTATATTGCCCAGGCTGGCCTCAAACTCATGGGCTTAAGGGAGACTCCTGCCTCAGCCTCCTAAGTGCAGTAGTAGAGACTACAGGCATGTTCTACCATGCTAGTTTGTAAAAAATATTTTAAAAGAATGAGCTCACTCAGGCAGTTGCTCCACATATATCCACTGTGTAAAACCTGCCTCTGGGCATGGACCCCTCTCCGTTCTGGCTCCAGGCTGGGCCTTGGCAGGTGGAGAGTCTGCTTCTGCCCAACCTGCTCAGGGAGGAGTGACAGAGCCAACCTGAGGCTGCTGGTATGTGTGGCTCTGCCTTGCTGCATGTGGTCTTCTATGCCTTGCCCCCAGGTCCTGCTTGACAAGCAGTGGCCTCAGGGCTCTGGGCCTTCTCAGCTGTAAACATGTGGCTGGCCAGCCATGCGCAGGCGTGGCCGGGGTCTCTGGGACCCTCTCTGGCCAATGTATTCTAGTCTGGAGCTCCCTCAACTGGCGCTATTCAGCCCCCACTTCCAGAAAGCAGGGAGTGAGATTTGCAGTGTCCTGGTGATGAGGTCCCCGAGGCCCTGCAGTCTTACGACATGAACCTTCCAAGTTACCTTCTGTTCTGTTTTGACTTTGGCATTGATGAAGGGGATGGAATCAGGCGCCTCAGGCAGCACCGTCTGCTGAAGCTGGCTGAACTTGTCCTGGTCGTCTTCTCCCTGGGGGGAGGCCCAACCCAGGACAGTCCTGTCAGCCTGACCTCGTCAGGATCTGCCCACATGTCACAATCCTGCGGCCCCTGAGTCTGTCAGGATCCTCACACCCCTGGAGCTGCCACCTGAGCAGGACAAGCCACCCCAGGAGGGTGGGAGTGGGCAGAGCGATGTTTTTCCAATAACTGAGGAGGCACCAGTCCCTGCCCCTGCCTGGCCAGCTGTGGAGAAGGCTGGAGCACACCCCACGCTGCCATGGCTGTGGTGAGAACCCAGAACAAGGGGTGCTGCCACTGGCCTGTGCTCAACCCTTGCCATCTCACGGCCCAACCCTCGTGCCACTCACCAGAGACACGATCCTCTGGACAGGCACCATGCCTGGTCGGATGCTGCTGCCCAGCCTCAGGGCCATCTGCACGTCCTCGGGGATAACAAAGGACTCGTTGTACCAGATGTCAAATTCTGCCAGGACGAGGGAGAGCACTGTGAGGTATGGGGAGGCCCAGCGAGGGGCCGGGTAAGGGCCGTGTGCCCGTCTGGCCTGTACCTGCTGCAGGCTCCCCCTGTTCACTTCCTGCTCCAGAGCTTTCGCCTTCTCCATCTTCATCCCTAGCCCCGCAAACTGCACACCTGAAGCCCTGCCCAGCCCCTGCTCCCGCCCCGGGCAGTTCTTGGGACACTCAGATCTCAGGCTGTGGCCTTCCCCATTTTCTCCTGGCTTCAAGGGGCCACCAGCCTTCCCAGCCTGCGCACCCATGAGCAGGCGCTGGCGACACTGATCTACCAGGCGCTGGCAGTACTGGATCTCGGCCCTGAGGTCGCGCAGGTCCTGGTACTCGCTGCGGTACTGCTTCTTGAGGTCTTTGAGCTTGAGGATCAGCAGGAATTCCTCCTCGTCGATGATCATCACCCCCTTGTTCTCATACTCACCTGCAGGGGGCGGGGAGGAGGTCAGAATGAGGAGGCAGCCCCTGGGGTGGACAGGGGACCAGAGGCAGGGCTGGCGCAGGCAAGGAGGTAGTCAGAGCACAAGAAGGCCAGGCTGCCAGGGCATGTCCATGGGGAGGGGAGCTCAGAGCAGCAGCACCCTATTGGCATTTTAGGACAAATAAGAGATGGACAAGGAGAGGGTGGAGATGGCCCATGTGCCATGCTTATTTTGGTGTTAAATCTATTAGCCAATGATATTCTTTTTTTGTTTTAAATTTAGAGACAGGATCTTGCTATGTAGTTTGGGGTGGGCTTGAACTTGTGGAGATCCTCCTGCCTCAGCCTCATAAGTGCTAGAATTAAAGGCGTGTGCTACCACATCCAGCCTTAGCCAAAGGTATTTACTAAGGACCCTATTATATATAAATTATATACATGAAGCCAGGTATGGTAGCATATACCTGTAATCCCGGCACACAAGAGGGTGAGGCAGGAGGAGTGCAATGAGTTTGAGGCCAGCCTGGGCTACACAATGAGTTTAAGGCCCGCCTGGGATGACATAGCCAAGACCCTGTCTCAAACTCCCTGAAAAAAAAACTATATACATGAACGGCTATCACTGGGTGCTAAAGGGAGGTCCTGGCACAGGGTTTCTTATTAATAACAGTGGATATAAAACTTTTGAGAGGAAAGAGCTAAAAACAATTTTTATATTGATAGATATAAGTTTTTTAAAAACTATTTAAGTGTACATTTCCTTTTTCTCTCATCTTTCAGAAATGTCTGTTTTCAGGTGTATTTAGGAACAAATGACATGTCAGCATAGCATGCATGCACTTTATTTTGAATATATCACAAGAGCTGGGCATGGTGGCACACGCCTATAATCCCAGCACTCGGGAGGCTGAGGCAGGGGGATAGTTGTGAGTTCGAGACCAGCCTGGGCTACAAAGTGAGCTCAAGGCCAGCCTGAACTGCATAGTGAGACCCTGTCTCAAAAAGACAAAAAAAAAATTTTTTTTTAAATATATCACAAGGATCTGTATGTTCAGAGGTACAGCAGAGGGGATGGAGAAGGGCTTGCAGGGTCTTTGCCAGGTGCCCTCCCGGGTGGGTCTAGCTCAGGGCATGCTTGGTGCCACCTCGCCTGGATTCCTCCTGTTTCCCAGGCTCTTGGAGGGCTCTGCCCGCTGGAGTAGCGTGTCATGGTTGTCTGTAGGGTATGAGTGCAATGGCTGTGAGAACTTGGAAATAAAGTGCCCTCTGAGAAACATGTGTAAAAAGTACCCCGAGCATGCGAGGATCCACCTGACCTGTAAGAACACACCGTGTGGCATCAGGCGATCACGTGTGAGTGCGTCTGGACCTGGGCTATGGGCTAGCAGGGCAGGCCCAGGAGCCCGCGGGGATCCTGACAGGAAGAAAACATGAGAGGGAGCCAGGAACACCTTCTCAGAGTCGGTGCGGTCACTCGTTAAAATGCAGGTTTGGGTCTCCTGGCCCTCCCAGAGTCCTCTGCTGCCTCTGGCTTGGCCCACACTGTGGGTGTTCTTCTCGTGCAACACGGGGCCAGGACAACCGGGTAAGCACCAGCTCCACACGGACCTGTGTTCTTCAGGCCTGGGGCTCCCACCCTGCCTGCCCTAGGAGAGAGGCTGCCAGGCCAGCGCAGGTGACAGAGGTCGTGACCAGCAAAGGTCGTACTGACAGCCATGTGCTGGTTCCCAGCAGATTTCTCATGGTCCCGGCCAGCACCTGATCCACTGGGCCAGGAGGAGACCTTGTAGGGGTGCCAGCTGCCCATCTCCTGGGGGCCTCTATAGGACCAAGGGCCAGTTATTCCGTAAATAGCGGCACATACCAGGTGAAGACACAGCAACCAGGTCTGAGATAATGCAGGAACCGGGGGGCGGGGGACAGGGCGTGGACAGAGGTGGGCTGGCAGGGAGGAACTCTGTGATCCCCTGAGGGGCTGACAGAGCCAAGTGAGGTGACCTAGGGGTGAAGGCTGCACCCCAGGGCCCGCTGCTGGCCCTTTCCCATCTCTAGTGCTCAAGGCTGGCACCCTGGAGCAGGGGGACCCTGAGACCCACAGCCGTCTGCCCCGGTAATCTTCCCAGCACCTTCACCTTGCTTCTCCCGTAGCGACTTCTGGAAGTTCAGTGACTCCTTGGTCACATCAATCTCTCGCTTGATGGCATTGATGCGCTGTGTGGTCTCACTGGCCCTTTTCTTCCGTTCATTCAAGATGGATTTGTTTTCTTTGAAGATGCGGTTGATCTCACTACCTCGCTCGTTCTTGAAATCCTCGAAGGCCAAAGGCCTGGGGGGTGGGGTGCTGGGCCTGGGGACAGAGGGAGAGGCCAAGGAGGAGAAAGAAACAGGCAGCAGCCTTGGAGGTGATGGGAATTTCATTTTTTCCCCTTGGCGCTTCTGTGGGAAGGAGGCCAAAGTCCTAAGTACTACCTACTCCCGCTTGGAGCTAAGGGTGCATATTCTCTCATCTCACTTTTCCTCAGCCCACAAGGGCATAGGCTGACGCAAACAATGAGGAAAGCAAAGATAGGAAGCAGAATACACACACGTGCACATACACATAAACCCACTCGTTATCTATTGGGACCCCTACTTTGGCATATCTCCACGTGCGATTTTTTTTTTTTCTTTTTTGGTTTTTGGAGGCAGGATCTTACTATGTATATAGTCCAGGCTGACCTTGGACTCACTATGTAGCCCAGACTGGCCTTGAACTTGTAGCAATTCTCCTGCCTCAGCCTCCCAAGTGCTGGGATTACAGGTGTGCACCACCATACCCAGCTGATACACTAATAAATGGCTGAGGTCATGGGGTATATATAATTTTACATCTTACTTTTTCACAGAGGCATCCTTTTATGCTATTACACTCTGGGAATTATAGCTACTGTGATATAAGATGAAGTACTGGGCTGAAAGGAAGCAGACTGATGTTGGTAACTCACTTTGAAATGCATCAAAACTTTTTTTTTCTTTTGAGACAGGGTCTCACTATGTAGTGCAGGCCGGCCTTGAATTCACTTACATAACCCAAGCTGGACTCACACCAAGGGTGATCCTCCTGCCTCAGCCTCCCAAGTGCTGGGATTTCACCATTCCTGGCTCACTGCATGATTCTAACTTCTCTGAATATCTGGAAATATGCATGGCCTAGGGAAACGATTCTTCATACATGTCCCTGCACAATCAAAGGTTCCAGATACCTCACTTAATGCTCTTTCTCTAAAGTTGCCTATTGAAGGTGTTTAAATGATTTTTTAATTTAAATTTTTTTTTTTTTGAGACAGTGTCTCACCATATAGTTGAGGCTGACCTTAAACTCGCTATGTAGCCCAAGCTGGCTTCAAACTCATGGAGATCCTCCTGCCTCAGCCTCTCAAATTTAAATATTAAATGAACAATGCACAGGAGGCTAAGGCAGGAGGACTGTTGTGAGTTAGAGACCAGTCTGGGCAACAAAGTGAGCTCAAGGCCAGCCTGAACTGCATAGCAAGACCCTGTCTCAAAAAGACAAACAAACAAAATTAATGATGCAATGAATATCTTTTTGTATAAGTCTTGTCTATGCCTGTATTTCCTTAGAATGGATTCCTAAAAACTCAATTACTGACTCACTAGGGAGACGGATGGAGGAAAAGGAAGAAGTTACACTCATACCCTGAGAATGTGGTACCTTCACTGCATTATTTATGTAAAAGACATATAACTTTATTGTAGTAATTGCTGTGTGGAGGGTCTAAAGCAATTCCACGTTGAATTATGTGTCCCGGATGACTCCTGCAGTTGGATCATTTCGCACGTGTCTAAGTCATCTTCAGACTTACTCTGAGTCTTACCCTTACCCCCCCGCCCCGTTTCCTTTCTCTCTGGCTGCAGGCAGGCTTACATACCGAGGATCGCACTGTGGTTTGGGTTGCTCTGGTGCAGGAGCTCTCTGTTGACGGTTACCTGGGTGGGCGCGATTCCTCCTTCGGGGAACTTGATGCTGGAGGCTCGATGCTGGAAGTTTCCCTGTCCCGTGAAAGCATGTCCTTGCCATCCCCCTCCTTGGCAGATGGGACCAGCTGGGTCTTGGAGGTAGAGACCACATCCAGGTCCTTGGCACTCAAAGGGCTGATGGCACCTTCTTTTCTCAACGAAGAGCTGGAAGGAGGAGGAAAGGGAGCCCCAGAGCTCAGTCGTGGGCACTGAGGTGGGTGACCATTCCCAGCCCGCGCTATGCCAGGTGCCCCGTCCCTCTCAGCTCTTATCTTTTTGTTTGGGCTTTGGTTTCACTTTGTTTTGTGGGTGATACAATGGCCTCATGTGTCCTAGGGAAGCCCCCACTACTGTCAGCTCCTATCATGACCATATCCTTGGGCAGAGTGTGACTTCAAGCCATGCAAATAGGAAGGAAAAGAGCATTTTCTCTTCCTTCATCAGAAGAGGGGGATCCCTTCAAAGTCTTGGCAGACCCCAGGCAGGATGACACGGTCTCCTCAGGTTAAAAGCACGTGGCCCTGTCATGTGGCTGCGGGCTCTCGGAGCCACCAGGGCGGCTAAGGCTTTAATCACACAGGAGTCCCTGGGAAGTCCTGGCAGAGCCCCTGCCCAGTGGGGGAGCTGTCTGCGGCCCGGGGGTAAAACAGGACAAGTCTGTCCTGCGGCTGTGACCAGTCGGTGTCCTGTGCTTCCCACCTGCACCAGCGCCAGCTCAGCTCCCAGAAAAGCCAGCCGTGCTCCCTCTCCAGAGTATCGGCCTCAGGACTGAACGGACACGAGGATGCCCACGGCGCTTTCTGCTGTTTCCTCCTCCTCTGGTCACAGCTGTGGCTCAGGGGACCAGCTCAGAGCATGCTACTGCACTGGCTGCCCAGTGGCCAGAGAGCCCTGGATGTGACCGGCCCTCCCTAGCAGGCGGGAGGCAGCTAGCAGCTTCTGACACCTGACACTTGCCTATATGTGACAGTTTTCCACAAGCCACTTTGTCCCGTGTGCAGGGAGGGACAGCATTCACTCAGGGATCCTCACAACAGCTCCAATGGCTCTGAGGCTGTCTTTATTATTCCCATCTTAGGGACACGGGAGCAGAGGCACGCACTGGTTCTCACATCTCACGCAAGGGGATCCCTCGGGAGTTTTCGGCACAGAGCAGGGAGGTGGGTCCAGTCTCCGCTCCAAAGCCTGCACCCTTGTTTCCTGCTGTGCAGCGCTGATTCTGGGAGGCTGGGGGCTGGGAGTGCAGTGTGGGAGCTCATTAAGAGAACCGAACCACTATTCCCACCTTGCACATACAAGTCTTGTCCGAGTGCCAGTCAGCGGGAAGACTGTGGTGAGGGGGCAGGTACCACCCGAGGTAGCAGAGGACAAGGGCTCTGCAGTGCTGCCCAGGTCCTCCCCGCCACGGCAGCCCTCAGCAGTCGTGTGATCCTGGGAAGTGACTTCCCTCTCAGAGCCCTGATTCCCTCGTCGGTCCCTGAGACATCAGCTCCCACCTCAGGGCTGCTGTGAGGATGAGAGGCCCCAGCAGACCTCGCAGAACTGTGAACAGTGGCAGTGGTGACGTCCACTGTGGCTGCACAGCAGCGGGGATACCAGGGGTGGCGGGGAACGGCGTGTCTTCCCTTCACTCAGCGAGGGGGCCAGGTGCCAAGCAGGCAGAGCAGGGACATCACTTACCTCAGCTCTTTGAATGTCTTCTTGGCCTTGGCTTTCTTCCCAGTCTTGGTAGAGAAAGGGATGATCCCAAATGCAAAGCTTTGTCCATCAGCTTCCCCAACTAAGTGGCCGTCAGCATCCATAAGCCCCGCCTGGACGGGGAAGCGGGTCAGAGGGTCACAGGTGAGACGCAAGGTTTGGGCCTCTCAGAGTCACACACATATATGGTCCAAGTCTTGGAGTGGACACCTCACACGCCAAGTCTTGGCTGCCCCTGGTGCCTCAGGAGAGCTGCCCCTGACCTCACTAGCAAGTGCCCACTTTCCACATCACCTCCCTTCTTATCCATCCCTGCGGGTCCTAAGGCCGGCTTCCAACCCGATTCTAGGAACTGTCTTGTGTATTATTAGCCACATCTCCAATTCATGGAAAGCACTTTCCGTTCCAAGGCGGTCTGTTCTCACGCTGGTCACCCTTGCTCGTCCCGGTGTTACTAAGGCAGTGCCAATTCTGGTTTGACACATGACACTTGCTGCCTCTGTAAAGGGCTGAGGACGGAGAATCTGGGGTGAGCGCTGTTAGCGAGAGGCAACTGTGCACACCTTCTGGACGGCAGCAATGGTGGCAAAGTCGTTCTTGTCTATAAGGGTGTACTTCCGGCGTAGGGCAGACTCCACTTCCTGTTCTTGTTGGCTGGGGAGAAGGACAGAGAACACTTGGCACTGCAGGCCATGCTGAACCCAGGGGGCAAAACCAGTACTGGGAGTAGCAGTCTTTTGGGTGAGGCCCCTCGGAATCACGTGGCCAGCTTCAGTGACACCACTCAGCATAAGCTGCCCAGGGTGTGCGTTTATCTTCGCCCAAATAAACATCGCCTCCCAAGGTCAGGGTTGGGGAAGATTCACGATGTCCTGCTGTGGGCACACCCAGGGCAGGCACTCCACAGACTTCTGTCCTATTGACAGACCCAGTAAGCCCCAGGGACCAAGGCACACCCCCAGGACTCAGATCTGGCTCCTCACCTAGGAGAGAGAAAGGGGTGCTCAGGAGGGGGAGCACCCAGGACATGGGAAATGAAAATGGCAGCTTGAGGAAGGACTGGGGAGAGGTGTGGGGGACCCCTCACCTCAGAACCACCCGGAACTGGTTGAACACCTCCTGGATCTGCCTGAGGTTGATTATCTGGGGTGAAGACGACAAGACAGAGATCAGGCCGCAGGCCCCCAGGGTTGCGGCTGTGTCTGTTAGAGGAGATCAGGGCCTGTCTTGAGAATGGGACGTCTGTGTCTCAGCAAAGCGGTAGTCCAGCCCTCTCCGGAGCGGAGAAGCGTCTCACTCATAGCTTTCAAATGAAGTATTTGCTGAGGCTATGGAAACCACTTTTTCGAAGTGGAGCTCTCTAGTTTTTAAGAATACTTTCTAAGAAAAAAATTGAACAAAATCTATTTAATTGGCTCTCTCCTGCTCCTAAAAAGTTCGGCCTGCCATCCTCCGATGGACTCCATAGACACACAGACACACACACACACACACACATCTGTAGCTACACAAAGATCAGTGGCCTCCCTCCTGGCCCTAAAGCCTACAAGCACTGCCCTTGACCGAGGGCCAGTGTGAGACTCCCCTGCTAGGAAGGCCACGGAGCCCACCCTTCCAGTCAGCCTGGGTCTGGGTCTCCTGGCTCCCCGTGCTGACAGGTGGGGAGAGCTTTGATGCCCTGTGCGGAAAAGCATTTTCTCCCTGAGGACTCTTCCTCGAACGCTACTGTCTCCCTCTCCTTGACCCACTCCAACGTGGGCCCCGGGGTCTTCCCTGCAGACACCCAGACCTCCATCCTTCAGCAGCTGCACCCCGCCGGGCCGTTCCCTGGCTGCTGCACACGGGAGGCCACCGAAGGGCTGCGGGAGGTCACCCAGCAGGGAGGCAGCTAAGCTGGCACTCCACTGGATCCTGCCTGCCTGAGACAGACCGCCTCCTGTCCCTCACTGGCCACACTGGACCTGCAGCCTTATAACCCCAAATAGGGAAGCTGAGACCAGGGTGGCTGAAGGGCTCCTCACACCAGGGGTCCAGGGCTACCCCACACCCACGGTCCCCATTCGGTGTGAGGTTCTGACCAGCAGCACACACACTGGGTGTGCCCAGGACAGGCACCGAGAGCCCCAGGAAAGCTGAGCGTGGTAGCTCCTTACATCGATCTCCTCCAGCGTTCCTTCCAGGTACCTCCGCACCTGGGAGTTGATCTCAGCAATCTGGACTTCATCCATGGGGTCGTAGGTCACCATGGGGCGGTTGGTCTAGAGGAAAATGAAGAACATTTGGTAATAAGCCGCGGAAGCCCTGAGCCCAAGGAGTAGTACAGGGGCCACCCTGAGAGCCAGGTTAAGGGCCGCTCCACTGCCCAGGTAGCCTCTGTTTGCTCCACCACCTCTGGTCCTGGCAGAGAGGAACTGGCTCAGAAGCCAGGGGCCTGGGTCAGAGGGTGATGGTGTGGGGAGGAAAGGAAAGGCCACTGGATAGGAGGCCAGTGGTGCCGGACTAGACGGCTCTGCTGGCTGAGTCTGAGCAGACCACAGGGGCCTCAGGGCCATGGCATCAGCCAGGTGCACTCTTGGAGGATCCTAGCCTGTGTCACCTCCCTGGCTGCAGGCCCCGCAGTGTGCTCTGCCACGGCGGCCCCCTCCTCCCCAGCCTCCGCCTCATACCAAGCTGTTGTGGACAGCCAGCTCCCGCTTGAGCAGTGCCAGTTCCTTCTCCAGGTTCTTGACCATTCGCTGCGGGGAACACAAGGGATAGGGAGGTGAACGAGAGGTGACCCGCCTCTTCCCCGTGGTGCTGTGCTCACACACCCTGGCCATTTCTGGTGATGGGCAGCATGTGCTCTTAGCTTCTGGGCCACACTCTCCCCACTAGCTATCCTCCCGAAGAGGGAAGAGTCTAGGGTCTGAGAGGGCCTCAGCCTTCCCCAGCCTTTGCCTCTTCCTCAGAGCAGTATGGGGACAGAGGCAGCACAGGCCACAGAGCCACCTCACTAACTAAGCCAGGTCTGGTGACAAGAGCCTATAGTCCTAGCTACTAGGGAGGCTGAGCCAGGAGGATTGTGAGTTGCAGCTCAGCCTGCGGGGTCAACACAAGACCCTGGTTCAAAATAAAAGATAAAAAAGGGTAGAGATACAGCTCAATGGTAGAGTACCCCTGGGTACTGGAGAGAGAGAGGGAAGCAGGGAGGGAGGGAGGGAGGGAGGGAGGAAGAGAAGAAGGAAGGAAGGAAGGAAGGAAGGAAGGAAGGAAGGAAGGAAGGA
>NW_004955420.1:24984096-24999051 GCF_000276665.1 Chinchilla lanigera | reverse complement strand
AGAAAGAAAGAAAGAAAGAAAGAAAGAAAGAAAGAAAGAAAGAAAAAGAAAGAAAGAAAAGAAAAGAGAAAAGAGAAAAGAAAAGAAAAGAAAAGAAAAGAAAAGAAAAGAAAAAAGAAAAGAAAAGAAAAAAGAAAAGAAAGAAAGACAGGCAAGCAGGCAACCCTAATTCCCCCGGGCTCCAGGCTCCTCCTAGTCTCTCAGAATGATGGCCTTTTCCTTATGGCCTAAGGGCTCCAGAATACTTGCTCTTTTGGTTTTTGTCTTGAGACAGGGTCTTGCTAAGTTGCCCACAGTGGCCTTAAATTCTGTGCCACCCACTCTAGGCTGCTCTCTGTGCGCGGTCCTTACCCTCAGCCTTGGCGGCATGAACCCGTTACCATTCTCCAGTAATGATCATATGCGTCACCTCGGACTTTTTGCTGCTATAAACAGTGCCACAAGAACATCTTTTTACTCACGTCTCCTTGCCCCTATAGGTTTCTTAGGAGAATGGTGGCCTAGGAGGCTTCCTCACCTATCACCATTGCCTCCTCTCTACTGTGCTCCACTGACTGACTCCAGTCGCGCCAGACTGGTATGCTTGCCCCCTGCATGCCTGTCCCCTCTGCCCAGCATGCTGCTCCCCATTACCACAATTTGCTCCCAAACCCCCTTAAAATCTTTATTCAAAGCTTCTAAATGAAAGCAGGGCGTGGTGGTGCACTCCTACAATCCCAGCACTCTGGGAGGCTGAGGCAGGAGGATCACAATTTAGGTCTTAGGGAGACCCTGTCTTAAAAAATTAAATAAATAAATAAGGAGCTGGAGCTGGAATGCAACCTAAACACTCTGGGTTCACTCTGCAGTACAGCCGAAACAAGGCTTCTAAATCAGGTATACTACAGTCACCCTACCTAAACTTGCAGTCCCCTCACCCTACCTAAACTTGCAGTCCCCTCCCCACCTCTCTACCACCATTTTTCAGAAATCTCACTCTAATTCTTTCATACCCTGTGTTACCTTCTACCGTCCTCTAGACCAGGGCCATCTAACCTAACTTTCTGCAGTGAGAAAAATGAATATCCAAATTGTCTGCTATGGCAGCTGGGAGCCATAGGTAGCTACCAGTCGCTCCACGTGTGGCTGCTGTGGCTGGCGAGGGACACTTTCCTTTTCATTAAACAGCCACACACAGCGGGGCATAGTGGCACACGCCTATAGTCCCAGCACCTGGGAGGCTCAGAAAGAAGGATCATTGTGAGCTCAAGGCCAGCCTGGGTTGCATGGCCAGGCCCTGTCCCCCAAAAAAATAACAGTGTGAGTAGCAGTTACTGTATTGTTTTTGGTCTTTTTCTTCTTTTGAGATAGGGTCTTGGCAATCCTCCTGCATACCCTTCCCAGCATGTGCCACCATGCCTGGCCTTCCTCCTTTAAGTCGACTATCTGAGGTACTGATGGTGCATACCTTACTCATGAAATCCATACAATACAGTCCTGGCCTTCTGGCCTGTCCTTGGAAATCTGCCACGCCTGGAGTTTTTTGTTTGATACTAGTAGGGCTTGAGCCCAGCCTTATGTATCGGAAGTGCCCTACCACTGAGCTACGTCTTCAGCCTGTCGCTTGCAGATGGAAAGCTGACTAATACACAAAGCAGGCTCAGATGGAGATCTGAACTTCTGTTTGCACAGTTAGGTATACCAGGTGCCTTGAAAAATGCCCGACCCGTGCTCCACAGCTCTAGGTAAGTCAACAGGTGACACATTTCAGGAAGCAGAACTGCTAACACATTAACATTCTGGAGCAGTGAGGATGAACCTTTTAGAACTTTCAGTGTGTGTTGGTTTGGGAGATATTGCAAGGGAACGATATGACACAGGACACATATTTTATAAGATTATTTATAATAGTCACCCAAAGAATCACATACAAGAGAGTGCAGGAAATCTGTCCACACACTAAGACCAAGGAATCTAGCTGAGGACCTGGATCCCACGGAATTGTCCTGCATGACTCCAGCGGGAAGACCTAGAGCCTATAACAATGCCTCCCACAAGTCCAACTGGAGGCCTAGATCCCATAACAGTATCTCATGCAGGCCTGTTTCACAGATCTGTACTGGGAAGGCCCAAAGGTCAGTGGTGGAATCTAGGGAGTCTATGCCAGCGGGATGAAGGATCTGTGCTAGTAGGCTGAGGAATCTACACTGGAGCCAAGAAGTGACATGCAAAGTAAGAACTAGAGCTCCCCTGAAAGATACCACAGCCATCCTCAGCAACAGTGAGGTCCCAAGCTCCTCCAGGGGTGAAGATAGCTGAGTTCTCGTCAGGAAAGCCAATGCAGCAAGCCTCTCTAGGAGACCGGCAGTGCACCATCTTCCCCTCTGGAGCCAGGAAGCGATGCTCAAAGTGAGGACCAGAGCTCTCCCAAAGTGAACCAAAGCCATTCTCAGTGCCAACAAGGTCCCGAGCTCCTCGGAAGATGAAAACAGCCAAGTTCATCAGGAAAGCCAGCATGACAAGCTCCTCCAACAGAACCAACAGCTCCTTACAGCTTCTACCAGCTCCCAACAGCCTTCCTTCTTCTCCAGTTCTGCCTCTTCTGCTGCCGGCAACAGTCCTCTGGGGGGCCTCCCACACCCAGCACAATGCTTACTCAGTTCAGCTGGGGGTTATAAATTGACCACCAACTGTCAGTCCACCACACAATGATACAAACAGCCCGCCATGGCATGCGTGCCATAGGTTCGCCACCACTGATCTAGAGATACTCAGTGTCTCCCACAAAAAAGGCACCAGGGACTTCATCCTGAGAACCCTCACTGTGAACAATGGAGTGTCCTTCAGTTGTCACAAGATGGCCACAGGAGGGAACCCCTGACACCTAGATCCTGGAACTAGTAGCCAAAGCAGCATGCAGTCCACACCTTACTGGCCTGTCGGACCAAAGTTCTGCTCGCCTCTACCCCTATCCACCTGGGTCACGCGGCAATGAGGTGCTCCTGCAGCTACACCTCACATAGTGAGGGGTCACGACCCTGGGCCAGAGGGTGCAGATCAGAGTCCTGACCCAAGACCAAATCTTGGCTTAGCCCCTTAGGAAGCCCAAGTAGGTCTCCTTGAGGTGTGGACCTCCGGTGGGGGCTGAGGGGAGAGCCGTGACGGTGGCCCGGCCATCCCCACGCTCCTCCTCCCAGCTCTAGAAAGCACGTCGTACCCCAGGGCAGGGAATCTGGCTGAGCCTTTGGGTAATGCTGACATCAGGCCCGTCAGAGGGCAACCTGGGGAAACGGAGGGGCACAGCCTCCAGCTCACACCCAGTGAACACGACAGCCACTTCCCCTGACACCTGCTGGGTGTCACAGACCCAGGGGTCACAGGCAGGCAGCCCCTCCAGCTGACTGGCTCCTTGATTCGATCAGGACAATTCTTTGGATAGAAAAATGCCCTGGAAACAGCACAGACTCACGTATGTTCACTAGTAGCCAGTGTTTGCCTCACACCTGTAATGAGGATCATTCAGAGTTCTGTCTCCAGCCTGCACCAGGCTACAGGGCCGCCTTTGCCTCGGCCACTTTCCTCAGCCTGCAGGCTTGCTTTGTCCTGGCAGAGCAGGGCACGCTAAGCCAGTGGTGCTGTCTGTATGCCCGAGGCTCGAAGCCCTTCCACCATCTTGGTGATCACTGCAGAGCGCAAGGGTCTTGGGAAGTCGGAAGTCCAAACTCCGTGTTCATCGATAAACACTGCGGCTCAGAGAGTCTGAAAACTTGACACAGAGGCCAGATCCCCACCATACGGCCAGCCCCCCCGGCCCCCCGGCCTAGGCCATTCAGCAGCGGCTCTTCCGCCCCCTGGAAACAGGCACTGGCACTGAGACGGCCTGTGGCGACCCAGCAATACCAGACAGTCTAGGGAAGACGGTACCAAAATAACGTCCCATGTCTCTCTCCAGACCTTGTGTTTATAAAGCAGAATGCTTATCAGAAAGATGATAAACACATCCCATTGGGTGATGGAGAGACCAGCTTTGCAGGACTAGCCATGTGGTTTCAAAGCAGAAATGACATTACAGCGCATGGAAGACTTTGGTGTCGGGTGCAGCGTCCCAGCCGGCCAGGTTCGCACACATGGTAATGTGACAGTCCTGAGCCGAGGGAACTCCAGCTAATGAAAGACAAGGATAGCTTCAAAGCCAGGCATGGTGGTGCACACTGTAATCCTGGTACTCGGGAATTCATAGCCAGCCTGGACTATATAGTGAGACCCTGTCCCAACAAACCAAAACCAAAAAGAAATAAAGTGCCACTGCTAGTTTGCAGATAGGGGACAGTACTAGCCACTATTTATCAAACGTTTACTCCATAACAGCAATGCGCTCAGAGGTTTTTACACATGGACCTGTTCACAAAACCCCTTTGAGAGTGGATTCTATTCATTCTGAATTTATCAATGAAGAAACAAGCTCAACAGGGGTTTTTGCCAAGGCTACGTGGTTAATGAGCGGGTTCCTGAACTCTGCACCAGTGTGCTTCACCACGGTGCCAGCAGATCTCAAAGTGAGCTCCCAGAGCGGCAGCTACCAAAGCATCACCACTGGGGAACCTGTGGAAAATGCACGTCCCCAGGCCACCCCGGACAGACGAAATCAGGAATTCTGGGAACTGACCCAGGGCCCGTGGCTCAGCAAGCTGCCTGGCGATGCGGATGCCGGCTCAAGTTTGCAAAGCGTTGCCCTAAGCTCCAGTCCCTCAAACCCTAGGTTAGTTCCACAGAGCTACGTGTCCATGTTTTCTTTGTTTAGCTGTCGTGAGCTTAGGGCTAAGGCAGAAGGATGGCTCCAAGCCCAGGGCTACATTGTGAGTTCAAGGTCAGCCTGAGCTACACAGTGAGACCCTGTCTCAAAAACAAACACCAATCTGCTCTAAGGAAACCTCAAGGGAAACCCAGGGCACCCAGAGTCCCTGGGCCCCGCAGGTGAAGTGGGTGAGAGACAGCCCCCGTCTCCCCCAGCACAGACAGGGACTGAGGGCCAGGAGGCGGGCCGGGTCCGAGTGGCTTCCTTCCTGCCTCAGCCGGCTCCCACACAGTAGCAAACCCACACAGGTCGCCCCTCGGGGCAGCGGCCGTCCACAGCCCGAGTACCTCGGCATCGTACTTTTCGTTGACGGCAGGCTCAGTCGTGACCAGCTTCATCCTGCTGGCAAAGCGTAGCGAGGACAGCTGGAAAACAAACCGGATGTCAGGGGCCTCCCCACTGGAGCGAGGCCCCAAGAGACAGACACCCCGCCCGTCCTTCCTAAGCTTCAGCCTGCCTGTCAAACACGTGGCTTCGTGGGTTCAGTCCCCAGCACCAAAAGCTAAACATTAATGAAAAATAGAAATGGGGTCTTGGCCGTGAGATCCTCAGGCAGGGAGGCAGAACGCTGGCAGAGGGCACAGGCTGGTCCTCCACGGCACGCAGTGAGGGTCTGCACGGGCTGTTTCTGCATCCAAGCCGGAGCCTCTCCGCTTCCGGGCCTGTGGTCCAGGCGCCCCTTCCCTCCCCGCTGCCCCATCTGCCTCCTTGCTTCCCACCTTCTCCGCGGCCCAGCTGCACAGCTTCCAGCCGAAGCCCTCTGGTTCCCTCCACGTGAGACGTCTCTGGCCCTTCCACAAAGCACAGTGCGCCCCTTCAGGAGGGTGGCCCTGCCCTCCTTTAGGAATTCCCTACTTCATGGGCTGGGGATTTAGCTCAGCGGCATAGAGCCTGCCTGGCAAGCGCAAGGTCGTGAGTTCAATTCCCAGTACCGGAAAAAAAAAAAAGGAATTTCCTACTTCTTTGGGTCTGGATCAGCGATGTCCAATAGAAATGTAATGCAAACCACAAATGCAAGTCACATATGTAATGTATATACACATATATATGTACACATACAGGTACATATGTGTGTGCATGTGGTACTAGGGATTGAACCCAGACCCTCCCATAAGCTAGGCAAGCACTCTGCCACCAAACTGCATCTCTACCTTTTAAAACATTTTTATTTTGAGACAGGGTCTCTCTAAATTGTCTGTGCTGGCCCAAACTTGGAGTTCCTCCTGCCTCAGCCTCCTGAGTAGCTTCATATATGCAAGTTTAAAGTTCTATTTTTTCCTTCCTTCCTTCCTTTTTTTTTTTTTTTTTTTTCAGTTCTGGGAATTAAATCCAGGGGGATTCTACCACTGAGCTGCAATCTCAGCCCTTTTCTGAGACAGAGTCTTGCTAAATTGCTCAGACTGACCTCAAATGTCCAATGCTCCTGCCTCAGCCTCCTGAGTAGCTGGGATTATAGGTATGTACCATCATATCCAGCCTCTTTCTTTTCTCTCTTTTCTTTTTTCCTTGTTTCTTTCCTCCTTCCTTCTCTCCTTTCTTCCTTCCCTCCTTCCCTTCTTTCCTTTCTTCCTTTCTTTTCTGTTGCCCAAGCTGATCTGAAACTCATGGATTCATGTGATCTTCCTGCCTCAGCCTCCTGAATGCTTGGATTATAGGCACATGCCACCATGCCTGGCTTTAGTTTAAATTTTCTAATAGCTATATTAGAATAGATAAAAAGAAGCAAGTAAAAATAATCTTAATATATCTTATTTAAACATTAATCCAATACTGTACACCCAAAATATTATTTTAACATGTGATCAACATTCTAAAAATATTGCGAATCCTCTTTTTCTTATAGTTGATCTTTTTTTTTTTTTTTTTTTTTCGTTTTTCTCCGGTACCAGGAACCGAACTCACGACCTTGCGCTTGCCAGGCAGGCGCTTTTGCCGCTGAGCTAAATCCCCAGCCCCTTATAGTTGATCTTTGAAATCTTTTTTTTGTTTGTTTGTTTTGGTTTTGAGACAAGGTCTTGCTATGTAGCCCAGGCTGGCCTTCAACTCACAATGATCCTCCTGCCTCAGCCTCCTGAGTGCTGGGATTACAGCTATGTGGTACCACGCCTGACTTGAAATCTGGTATTTTAAACTTATATCTCAATTTGGCCCAACCACATGTACTATATGTGCAGACTCCTGCAATCCTAGTACTCTGGGAGACTGAGGCAGGAACGTAACAAGTTGGAACCTAGCTCAGGCAGCTTAGTAAGACCCTGTGTCAAAATAAAAAAGGGCTGGGGGTGTAGCTCAGTGTGAAGACCCTGGGTTCCATCCCCAGTACTGGGAAAGAAACAATCCACGCAAATGTTTCCCTGCTGGCTGCCCTGTGTACACCCAGAAGCTGGGTAGGGCACACGGCTGCTTGGGAGCCTCCAGCCCCAGGGGCTGGGAGTGCTGATCTGGGGACAAATCCTGGACTTGGCCTGAGCCGCTGTCCATGGAGCTGGGTCAGTCACCACAAAGGGTCAGTCACCACAAGCCCTGCTAGGCCTGTCCTCTGTGCACACTCCCCTGAGGGACCCCACGCAGCGGGGCCAGGCCAGGTGGGAACTGCTCCTGCTCTCCTAATTTCTTTCAGCAGAGCAGGCCTCATCTGGCCTCACATCAGACTCAACAGGTGAACAAGTGCCAGGCTGCATGACGGTCAGGTGGGGGACTGAGACGAACGTGTAGAGCACCCCGAGAAGGGGCCCAGCGAGTGTTGCTGCTGGGACCGGGGGGAGGGGGGCCTCGAGTCCTGGTGCATCCTGGTTTCTCCCATGTGGCCAGCGAGGGACAGGGCGTGGTCAGTGTCAGACGGGAGTCAGCGGCGGCCACGGAAGCAGGACAGCCAGCTTTTGCCGCCCAGAGGCGGGCACAGATCAGCTCCGCGCAGTCTGGCTGTGTGCCGTGCTGGCTGGCCTCCAGCTCCGGACAGTCCCTTGCTAGTAGAGGTATCTGCAGGACAGGTAGGAAAGGTGGATCCCTGCATGGAGACATGCTCCAGAATGGACTGTGGGGTCTGTAAGCCCACGAGGTGACATCCAGAGGGTCCCCCCCATCGAGTCACTCTGGAGGGGCAGCCAGCCAGGGACGATTACGGCTGAAGGCCCAGAATGGGCAGGTGTTTGGGAGATTTCCAGACACCTCGCACCCTGCACAGATGTTATTGAGGGCAGAGCCTCTTCGGGGTGCTCACTGTCAGCGAAGGGGTGTGAGGGAGGAAGCAGGCTTGGAAGTGGGAGGGGCCCCTCCTGTGACCCTGAGGAAGGAAGAAGAGGGCCTTTCTGTGCCAGTCTGGCCTGGTGGCTAAGAAGTGCCGCTGACCACTGGGGTGACCTTGCACAGACCTCACACTTAGGTGAAAGGAGACCTGTTGGGTGTGGTGGGCACACACATGCAATCCCAGCACTTGTAATCCCAGAGGCTGAGGCAGGAGGATCCCCACAAGTTTGAGGCCAGCTCGGGCTACATAGTGAGTCCAAGACTAGGCTAAGCTACATAGCAAGACCCTGTCTCAATACATAAATAAAATAAAATAAAATAAAGGTTGTTTTGGTGGTCTTTTTGAGACAGGGTTTCACTATGCAGTTCAGGCTGGACTTGAGCTCACTTTATAGCCCAGGCTGGGCTCAAACTTGCAAAGATCCTCCTGCCTCAGCCTCCTGACTGCTAAAAGTACAGATTAAAAAAAAATGAAACATAAATGGAAGAAAGGAAGAGAGAAAGAGAGCGAGACAGAGAGAAAGAAAGAAAGAAAGAAAGAAAGAAAGAAAGAAAGAAAGAAAGAAAGAAAGAAAGAAAGAAAGAAAAGGTCTCTGCCATTACAGGTGGTTTCCTCTATGATGGGCCACCACAAAGTCTTCTGCTCCACACCATCGCTGTAGTTATTGAGACACACACACACAGGCAGGGTCACTCCAGTGTCACACAGCCCATGACAGAAACATGATCAAAGTTTTAAGCCATTTGCAGAAGAGAATCATCTGCTCCCACACCCTCAGGTACCTCTGTCCCAAACCCCTACATGCACAGCTCTAGGCCTGTGGGTCCAGTGGTCCTGGGCAGCGTCCCCGAGCAGTGTGGGCACAAGCCCCTGGGCACTGGAAGTACCAGGAGACTTACTTCCCATGCTGTGCCTTCTTGGGGGGGTGGGGATAAGGGGAGCCAGTGGGCTTCTACTGTCTTGGAGGGCAACTCTTTTGGGTTGGGTGAGACAGGGTTTCAATATGTAGCCCAGGCTGGCCTTGAACTTGCAGTGATCCTCCTGCCTCAGCCTTGCCAGTGCTGAGATGACAGGTGGAGCCACCATACAGGCTTCTCTCTTGTATCATCCTAACTCATCTCTGCCACCTTGCTCCCCCTCTGCCACTGGGCACAGCTGGCGCAGAGCTACATCTATCTGCTCAGACCAGCCTTACTCACAGCCAAAGGTGTGATTTTTTTTCTTCAGTGCTGGGAATTGAACGCAGAGCCTTGCACATGCTGGGCGAGGGCTTTACCACCAACCTACGTCCCCAGCCCAAATACATGTGATTATAAAGATCAAAAGGTCGACGGTCCTCGGGTCCAGCTCCTAGACACAGCTCCCAGGAGGGGCACTCCTTGCCCCAAGCTGGCGGTCTGCATGCCCTGCTAGTCCCTCCCACCCAGCCTGCCTCTTCCTTCCTCAGCACTGCTCAGGGCTTGCTGTCGGGGCCTGGCTTGAACCCCTCGGAAACTGTGGCTCCAGCACGTCCCTGGCCCTTGGCACTGTGCCAGCCCCCAGGAGGGGTTCTGGTCCGGCTGGACTGGCCGTTGCTACGCACCGTCTCCTCCAGCTGGGCGGCTTCTCCATAGATGTTAGTCACGAGGACCATGTTGCAGTTTCCCCCTGCAAAAGCAAGACCCGACGTGAGTCGTACGGGGCCCCATGCTGGGGCCTGAATGCCTACAGCCAGCTGCCAGCGCTGTGCCCCAAAGTGCCACCTCCAAAGGCTCCTTGGAGGTCAGGAGGGAGAGGCCCTGAGGATGGAGACTCTGTCCTTCCAAGAAAGCAGACAGGGTCTTCTTGCTCTCTCTGAGGCACAGCCGGAGGCAGCCCTTGACCGGCCACCCCGTCTACGCTGCTCCGCTTGAGCAGCTCAAGCTGACAAAAGTCAGAGCCAAGAGACCACAGCTGCAGCCCGCAGGAGTGTGGAGCAAGGGAGAGAGATGGAGGCGCAGAAGCCACCCGACGTCCCTAAAAGCAGAGCCGGGGAGAACAGCAGAGGAGGACGGTGCAGGGTGCGGTGTGGAAAGGCCAGAAAACGGTGTGAGCCAGGGCTTTGCTCTTGGTGTCCCTCAGTCACTCAACTAACAGCCAGAAACCAGCCACCGTCAACAAGCCTGACACAAATGCTTGGGGACATGGGATAAGACGAAGCCCCTACTGCTCTGTGCCAAGGCTAAAAGGGGAAGTATAAGGGTGCTGAGCTTGGTGGTGCACGCCTGTAATCCCACCACTCAGGAGGGTGAGGCAGGAGGATCACTGCAAAGTTTGAGCCCAGCCTGGACTACATAATGAGTTCAAGGCCAGCCTGAACTACATAGAAAGACCATGTCTCAACAATATATAAATGGCCAGGCATGGTGGCGAGCGCCTGTAATCCTAGCACTCAGGAGGCTGAGGCAGGAGGATCACTGTGAGTTCGAGGCCAGCCTGGGCTACAAAGTGAGCTCAAGGCCAGCCTGCACTGCATAGTGAGACCCTGTCTCAAAAAGACCAAAAAAATAAAAATAAGTTAATTAATGCATAAATAAATAAATAAGGAAGGGACAACACGATGTGAGAGTCTGCCCTGTCAATGGTCTTCTAGGCCGCGAAGGATCCAGCAGGCTGGTGGAGGGATGGAGGGGTGAGAGCAGAAGCAAAGGCTCTGAGTGAACAGAATGGTGGGTCCTGGCTGCACGAAGGGCACCCCCGCAGAAGTCACTGGGCAGGGCTGTGAGTCTGTGCATGCTCAAGGGAGGGAGCAACTCTGGCCGCCTGCCCAGGCCAGGCCTGGCCTCCCCACACCTAGCCCCCTCCCAGGCACCAGCCGCGCGCTCACCCAGCGAGTCCTTCAGGGCGTGGGTGAGTTTGCACTGGCGGAAAGGGATGTGGTCCCGCTTCTGGTCCCCGAGGGCGATGATGGCCTGCTCCAGGAAGGACAGTGACTTGTTGATGTAGGTGGCTTCCTTCAGGACACGGCCCTCGGACTGCAAATCAAAGGCAGTTCCACCTGGGGCGAGTAGGGCTGCCCCATTAGGAGTGGCTGCCCTCCTGATGTGGGTGATACTACCCAGAACCCGGGTCTTCCCGCAAGTCCTGGGATCCTGTTCCATCTTCGGTTAATAATAGTAACACCAAGCCAGTTGTGGTGGCGCACGCCTGTGATCCCAGCACTTAGGAGGCTGAGGCAGGAAAACTGCCACGAGTTCCAGGCCGGCCTGGGCTCCACAGTGAGTTCAAGCCGGTCTGAACTGCAGAGTGAGACCCAGTCTCAAAAAACAAAATAATGGTAACACTAAAACTCATAGGAGCACTTGTGTGAACACTTGTGTGAATGCTCATGTGACTACAACATTCACAGCAAACGTCAAAGATTCACACTAATAGGTGTGAGAACACTTGCACAGAAAGTTGAGCAGGCAACCCTGTGCACGTGTACACACACACACCCATGCTCACTTGAGTCCCCTGTGGACACCTGGGCTAATGCACACTTACACAAATACTCATTGGAAAGGAAATCCTCACGCAAATCCTCATATTCATGGATAGAGAAATGCTACGCAGCTTGGAGTATTTACTGAGCACTTACTGAGTCCCAGGCACCCTGCTAAGAGTTTAAGAGGCCTCGTGTCATTTTATGTTTAGAAAAATGCCCAGGAGTGGGAAGTGTTGAACCCCGACCCCAACCCTGACCCCCACCCCACACCCCGCCCCTCACTGCCGTCCCTCCACTGTCTCTGTCCTCGGAGGGCTGTGCTCTCCCCTGCCTGATGAGGGGCGGCCACAGGTACTGCACCCCGCCGAGGAGAACCTGTGCCCACCTCACTCACCCCAGACTTCCCCACCCTCTCCGAGCCGGCCAGGTCCACCAAGTTAATTTTGGAAGTGATGTACTTTTCATCCGATAAGGTCCGGGAATGGGCCTACAAAACAGCATGGGGCCACGGTCACAGAGGGGCTCAGACTGGGGGAGCCCCTCAGAATCGCGCCCCCCTCCACCCACCTCTACGTAGATGGTGAAGATACAGTGCGACCTGGACGAGTTTTTGTTCAGGGTGTGGGCGGCTATGATCCTGTTGGTTTCTCCCTAAAGAAGAAGAAGGGAAATGTAGGCAACATTTTGAAAAATTCAAATCACAAGGCATTTGGATCCTATTTCATTTGTTCATTCATTGAATTTTAATTAATTAATTTATTTATTTCTGAGGTATTGGGTCGTGAGTTCGGTTCCCGGTACCGGAGAACCCAGGGGCCTTAGCACCGAGCTACATCCCCCAGCATTTCCTTAGTTTTTATTTTGAGACAGGGTCGTGTTAAGTTGCCCAGCCTGGGCTCAGCCTCCCAGGTTGTTGGGCTTACAGGGTTGTGCCACCACACCTAGCTGACCTGGAACTTTTGATCCTCCTTCCTCAACCTCCTGAGTAGAGATTACAGAAATGTTCCACCGCACCCAAGTATAATATTGTGTTTACAATACTCAGACAGTTGAGCTACTGCCAGCATTATCAACTGTCCCATAATGGACAAGTTACCTATTTTTCAAAAAATAGAAGGCTTATGGTTTCGTTTGTTTTCATTTTATAAAATAACATTTTAATTCTTCTTCTTAAAACTATGAAGACTATACACAATTTAGAAATGAGACTGTACCAAACCATGGAGGAAGAATTGTCTGTTCATTCCTTTTCTTTTGTCTGGTCACTCAGAGAGATAATCTTGTCAGCTATGATGGTTGTCACTGGTCACCTCCCTTATTTTTATCCCTGTATTCACCATAGTCCACTTTTCCTTCCACGAAAATTTGACTCTTTTTTTTTTCCCAGTACCAGGAATCGAACTCACGACCTCGTGCTGGCCAGGCAGGCACTGTGCCACTGAGCTAAATCCCCAGCCCTTTTTTCTTTTTTTTTCTAAAACCTGGGTGAAACACTGATATTCGGTGCCATTTCTTTTTTTTTTTTGTCTTTTTGAGACAGGCTCTCACTATGTAGTTCAGGTTGGCCTTGAGCTCACTTTGTAGCCCAGGCTGGCCTCAAACTCAGCAACTCAGCCTCCTGCCTCAGCCTCCCGAGTACTGGGATTGCAGGTATGTGCTACCACGCCCGGCCCATGTTGTCTTTTGACTGACATCACCCATTTGGTATGCTTCATTGCCCCCAGATCGCCACTTCTCATTTGCTGCTAGAGAAAATACGGTGACTGGATTTTTCCCTTCCACCTGCCTCATGACAGGGTCCTGACTTACTTGCCCAAGCAGCTGCGCACGATTCAGTGATCTTTCAAGAACTAAACTGCTGGCTACTTCAGACTCATGTCTTACAAACTGATGAAGCACCTGTAACACAGGTCTTTGAAAAAGCACGGCTCCTGTTTTCTTTGTTTACAATCTAATCTTTGGGTTCTTCCTTCTCCCGACAGACGCAGGTCCGTACTCAGACCCCACACACTGCTTGCGCGGTTCTTTTTCCCTCTTTCACCTGACGCACCAGGCCATATCACCAGGCTTATGTTTACATTAAAATTTTATTTAATTTTTTTTGAGACAGGGTCTCATTACGTAGTTCAAGGGCTGGCCTCGAACATATAGCCATCTTCCTGCCTCAGCCTTCTGAATGCAAGAATTCATAACTTTTAAATAACTTTAATTATAGTACATTATTACGGTCATTCTATTTTTTTATTAGTTACTGTTGTTAACCAGTTACTCTACTTGATATAGCCAACATTATCACAGGTATATGTATATAGGAAAAAGCCTAGCGTGTGCAGTTCAATGGTACCTGTTGTTTCAGGCATGTGCTAGGTGATAAGTCACAAGGCAACTCACCACCCCCACCCCCACAGGAGATTTAAGCTCTTTTATTAAGGAGTTAATAAAAACTCCTGCCTCTTCACCTGTTCCCCTCCAGTTCCCCGCAACAAAAGCCACCTTGCCCTCATCCACCTTGGAAAAACCAGACGTTCAACTCTTACAAACGACACCCCCACCTGCTCGGGCTGTTCTGACCCACAAACATCCCCTGCTCAGGCTGTTCTGGCCCATGGACACCCCCTCCCAAAAAATGTTCTGGCCCACAGATACCCTCCCCAAAAGTTAGCTTCAAAACCCCATGCTTTGCTCAGCTCGGGGCTGTCCTAGTCCGCTGGGCAGCCCACCATGTCGTTCCCCCCAATAAAGACTCCTCTCGTGTCAGAAGGTCTGGTCTGCTTCTGTGTGGGTCTCAGCCCCATCATATCACTAGGGTTATTGGAACATAGGCCCTCTGGATAAGTGGGGCCCACTGTATTTTTATAATGTAGGGAAAAGAAATAATTTGTTTGTTTTTTTTTTTGAGACAAGGTCTTACTATGCAGTTCAAGCTGGCCTTGAACTCACTATGTAGCCCAGGCTGGCCTCAAACTTGTGGCAATCCTCCTGCCTCGACCACCTGAGTGCTGGGATTACAGGCCTGCGCCACCACACCCAGCTCAATAATATATTTTTAAAGGTGCAGCAGATCTTCATCTTTAATTCAAAGGCTGGGCTCTATAACCAGAATACATTTAAAAGTGAATGTGGTAGAAATGACTGCTTGTGGGGAAACCAGTCCTTGTGAGGTAGACTCCTGTCTCCTAAAAGGCCCCAAGGGATGCGAGGAACAAGCCCCAGAGCAGGGCTGTCTGTCCCGGGAGAGAGGGGCTCCCCTGCGAGGAATTGGGTCCCCATGGCTACGTCTCCAGCGCTGTTGTCTACCTCTTACACACATCCAGTGACGCTCTGCACAAGGATGAGGATTCACTTCATCTTTATTCTTGTTTGTTTTGTTTCTGTTTTTTTGAGACAACGTCTCACTATGTGGTTCAGGCTGGCCTTGAATCACTCACT
>NW_004955420.1:24942025-24978996 GCF_000276665.1 Chinchilla lanigera | reverse complement strand
TTTTTTTTTTTTTTTTTTTTTTGGTTTTTGGTTTTTCTCCGGTACCAGGAACCGAACTCACGACCTTGCGCTTGCTAGGCAGGCGCTTTGCCGCCGAGCTAAATCCCCAGCCCCTCAGAAGGTGGATATTCTAGAAGGATGCCCACACTTCCCACACAGCAAGGCTGTCAAAACCACAGGTGCTTTCAGGGAGGCTGTATGCCTCCTCCCTCCAACCAGACTCCTTACCAATCCTGGGCTAGAGACCTGCGGTTTCCACTCATACTTCCCGGGCCATGATTGACAGTCCTAGAGCCCAGGTCATGCCCTGCTTTCTTGCCTTTGCTCTATTATTATTTTGATTTATTCATTTATTTTGCTGGACTGGAGTTAAACCCAGGCCCTTTGCATTGAGCTAATTAATTTTAAAATTTTTGAAACAGTGTCTTGCTAAGTCACTAAATTGTTTAGGCTGGGTTTGAATTTTCGGTCCTCCTGCCTCAGCCTCCCAGAGTGCTGGGGTCACAGGTGTGTGCCACCACAGTCAGCTTGCCTTGCTCTTTCAGGGGCTGTGCACTGAAGGAAGCCAGAGCAAGCCTACCTTCCACACGTTAAAACCAGGGAGCCTGGAAGAGGCCCACATTCCACTCGTTAAAACCAGGAAGGAGTAAGTTTGGGATTTCCAAATGCTTAATTACAGGATCACAGACCATCAGGGCAGCACGAGGCTGATTAGCCTGTCCGCCCCCTTTTACATAAATGAAGAAACAGCTTATGGGCTTATGGGGGTGTGGGCCGGTCTGCAACCTGAACCCCTATTTCCTAAGCCTCTTCCCACCCCTCCCCCGTCACGAGTCCTGTCTGGGGCCCTGGTCCTGCTCCTGGCCACAGCTCCTCTGAGGGCTGGACTCATGGTCTGCAGTGGCCAGTGCAGGGTCGGCAGCTTGTATGACAAAGGGGACCTGCGTGGCTCCGCCCTCGAGGGCCTGCTCTACCTGCTGCAGGGCGCGGGGCAGGATCCCCCGCTGCTTGTAATTCTCAGTTGCCCCCGTCATGGTGTACGTCTTGCCGGCTCCCGTCTGCCCGTAGCACATGATGGTGCCTGCGAACATTTCAAAATATTTTGGTGACATCCAGGAAAACCATTCCAAGGACAGCTCCCTCGTCCCCAGCAGAGCAGGGGCCAGCCGGGACCAGGGCGTGCAGGCCGCCAGCGACATCAGGAACTGCACTGCGGGACAGGAGGAGTGAGGCGTGGGCAGCTGCCTTGACCCTGTTCCCTGCTCTCCTGCTCTCTTGCTCCCCAGACCAAGGATGATCTGGTCCTAGCGCTTCTGCGCACAGCACTCTTAGGGGACAGAGGAGCTGGAAGACAGAGGCATCAGACTCCAGCCCTTCTCTAGCAAGGCCAGTAACTGCCTGGGTCTTGGGGCTGGCAGGAGGCACCAACCTGCCCACCCAGGCACGAGGGCTCTGCAGGCTCAAGGAGAGATGGAGTGGGAACGGCACTTCCTGCTGTAGTGAGGAGGCAGTGCCTATAGGGCAAGCCAGGCTGCTCGTGGGTCCTGGTCCAGAAATGGGCTACCATGATCGGCCCCAATCTGGTCCCCCTGACCACCTGGGAGGCTTTCATGTGCGCCTCTGCTATGCCTTGGGTCCACCGTCCACCAGGCTCCGGGACACAAAACCCAGGTCATCAAGGCCCCTCCCCAAGGCTGCTTCCAGGCATCGGGACGCCGGACCTGCCAGGGCAACTTGTGGGTGTGGGAGTCCGTGTTCGCTCCAGGTGCTCTCCTTCCTGGGACTCAGCATGAGAGGTGGGAACCAGGGACCCGCTATTACCCCAGATAAACAAGCAGAAGGGTCACCCCAGTGGCGACACGGAGCCTTTGCGGTTCCACAGCACCAGGCCCAAGATCAACCTCCTGGGCCCTTGTTCCTCTGTCTCAATCTCCCGGGGCCATGCATTCTCAGGGTGTCCTGAACTCCAGGGGGAATGTCCCATAGTCAGAGGGCCACAACCGTGTGTCCCATCAGGATAAATTACCACGTTTGGGCATCTGCACTCAACAGACTTCTAAAATAGAAAACCTAAAACTTACAAAATTGAAGCTTTGAGGCTAGCTTAGTTGTGGAGCAGTTGTTTAGCATTTGGAGGGTCTTGGGTCTGATCCCCAGCTCCAGAAACAAAAACAAAATAATCTTGCAAAACAAGGAACACTCTAGTCAGCAGCCACAAGATGGCAAAGTCGACAAACTGTGACTTTTAAACACTTTTTACATTTATTCTTTTGTTTCTAAGACAGGGTCTTGCTATGTAGTTGAGGCTGGCCTTGAATTCATTATGTAGCCCAGGCTGACCTCAAACTCATGGCAATCCTCCTGCCTCAGCTTCCCAACTGGTGGGATTACAGGTGTGCACCACCATGCCCAGCTTATATCTTGTATCTTTTAAAGGAGTATTTGGTGGGGGTTTTTTTTTGTTTTTGTTTTTTTTCAGTCCTGGGGATGGAATGCAGATGTCATGCCTGTGCTCTAACACTAAGCTACACCCCTTTTGCTGTCTCAAAATGGAAAAAAAAAGCCAGGTGTGGTAACACACACCTGTAATCCCAGCACTCACGAGGCTGAGGCAAAAGGACTCTGTGAGTTGAAGGTCAGCCTGGGCTACATAAGCAAGTTCAAGGCCAGCCTGCCCTACATAGTGAGACCCTAACTCAGACAAGATCAGGCACATTCAGGATGGTATGGCTGTAGGTGAGACGCTGCTTTAAAAAAAAAAAAAAAAACAGAAAAAAAATTTAAAATTAAAAAAGTGAGGTCAGGGATATAGCTCAGCAGCACAGCACCGGCCTGGCAAGCTCAAGATCCTAAGTTCAGGGCTGGGGATTTAGCTCAGCGGCAAAAGCGCCTGTCTGGCAAGCGCAAGGTCGTGAGTTCAGTTCCCGGTACCGGAGAAAAAAACAAAAAAAAAAAAACAAAAAAAAAAAGTGCTAAGCTGTAGCTCAGTGTGAAGGCCCCAGGTTCAATCCTTAGGCCCACAAAAATAAGTAAAGAAAGAAACATAAGAAAGAAAGAAAGAAAGAAAGAAAGAAAGAAAGAAAGAAAGAAAGAAAGAAAGAAAAAGAAAGAAAGACGAAGGAAGGAAGGAAGGAAGAAAAAGAAAGAAAAGAAAGCTTTTTAGAAACTTGTTACAAAAACACTGCCCGAGTTTTTAGTGACAGTGTAAACAATCCTACACTAGAATATGAACAGCACATTGTACAGTAGAATAAATGGAAACAGCTCCTTAGCAGGTCACTGGGACAGAACTATTTAAACTTCATCAACTTTACCATAAAGACTTACCTTCGAAACTAATATTTGAGCTGGGGACATAGTTCAGCAGCACAGCCCCTGCCTCACAAGCATGAGGTTGTGATTCGATTCTCAGTACAAAAAATAAATAAATAAATAAATAAATAAATAAAAAACCATTTGAGAAACCTGAAACAGGATAATAGGTTGAACCCCCACTATAAAAAGCTATGTGTTTTTTTTTTCCAGTACTGGGTGTTGAACCTGGGGCTTTCAGCATGTTAGGCAAGTGCTCTGCCGCTGACCTATACTCCTGGCCCTTTTTATTTTTTACTTTGAGACAGGGTCTCACTGAATTTTGCTAGACTGGAAAATTTGTGATCCTCCTGCCTCATTCTCCTGCACAGCAGGGACTGAGCCATGTGTCACCATATCTGGCTACAGTCAGGGTCTTTTAATTATCCTAGGAAGGTAGGACCCCAGGACACTGGATCAAGCCATGCTCAGCATGTCACCAAGAAGCAGTAAGATTTCTACCATAATAACATGGAGACAAATAAGCGCATAGATGCTGGTAAGTGAGGTTACATTTTATTTTATTCACCACAGAATACTTGTACCTCTTCCTCCAGGAAAGCCTGCCTGGGTTCTTAGGAAAGATAACAGTTAATTAGCTAAATTACCATTGTAGCCATCCAGGGCCTGAGAAACCACATCCTTTGCCACTGTCTCATAAACCAAGTCCTGGGAGGCGTCGTGAAGAACTCCATCCAGCCTGAAGGACCAGTCTGTCTGCTGGTTATTGACAACTCCTCTCCGAGTGTCTTTGTTTAAGTGAATATCAATGGTCTAAGAAAAAAAGAGAGAAGAAAAGTTACTTGTTAGGAAACTGTTGCAAAAAAAAAAAGAAAAGAAAAAAAGAAAACCACACACAAAAAAAAAAAATTCACCCACAACTGGGAGTGGTTGTGCACCCCTGTAATCCTAGCACTTGGGAGGCTGAGGCAGGAGGATTACCAAGAGTTTTGAGGCCAGTCTGGGCTACATAGTGAGTCCAGGCCAGCCTCAGTTACCCTGTCCCAAAAAACAAAACAAAACAAAACAAATCACTGATAGCTGAGGCCTGAACTGGAAAAAATAGAGGAGGTGAGGTTTGGGATGAACAGGGATTCCGCATATGCGCTGATATTCTGGATGAATCCCTTGGAATAAAAGAAGGATGCTCCTGCAGGAGAACACACAGCCCTGTGGTGGCAAAATCAGGAGACTGGAGCATTTACGCTTTTGCTGTTTGGTTCCAATTAGTACATAAGAGTCAGGTACATTTACCACATTTTTTGTTTGTTTGTTGGGTTTTTTGTGGTGGTAGTTGAGACGGGAGTCTCACTATGTCGTTCAGAATGGTCTTGAACTTGCAATCCTCTTGCCTCAGGCTCCTGAAGGCTGGGATTCTGAGTATGCACCACCACCTGGCTTCATGTTCTTATTAAACAAGGCTTAGATACGTCCCCCGCTAAGTACAGAAAGGCCTTGGATTACACGAGAGAGAACCAGGCCTGGGTCAAGAGTGGGGAGACCCCTCTGCTCTGCACTGTGAGGAACTCCTATGACTGCACTCTGGCCCTGGGCCAGTGTGAGTTGGGATGAAACAGCATAGAAGGGCTCTAGGCTTCTCAGACACAATTACTGTCTGGTATTACAGTAAGCAGAGGGGGCCTAACCTCCTCACACTCGGTAATTTTTAGAGGCACGCGCTGTGACGGCCAGCCACGATGGCAGAAGTTGGCCTAAGGACATCCTGAGTAAAATCAGTTCCCAGTAAGACTCCATCTGATGGAGACTTCGGATGTAAACATTCTCTTGCTCAAATCTTTTGTTTGTTTTTTGAGACAGACTATTGGTATGTAGTTCAGGCTGATCTTGAACTCACTATGTAGTTCAAGGCTGGCCTCAACTCACAGTGATCCTCCTGCCTCAGCCTCCCTGACTACTGGGATTCCAGGCAGGAGGCACCATGCCCAACTTCTTGCTCAAATCTTATCCTGGCTACTCTAATTCCTGACCCAAGACCTGGTCACTTGGACTAAAACTAGGACTAAGAAAGACAAGTTTGGGTCATTCACATACTAAATCCTCTATGCTTTTGTGTTCTCTGAAACCAGGTCATGCAAGGAACATGTCACAGGGCTGCATCTGAGCCTTTTTCTGACTGCTGGACCTCAGAGGCTTGAGCAGTTTGTCCTTAAAGTCTTCCTTTAAAGACGCCTCAATGCTGACCATGGTGAGGCTCTAGGTGTTTGCTAATGAAAACCCCCCCTTGGGGCCAGGGATATAGCTCAGGTGCACAGCACCTGCCTGGCAAGCGTGAACTCCTGAGTTCAATTCCTGGTACCAAAAAATAAAAAAAATTTTAAAAAACGAAAGAAAACATCCCTCACTCAGGACACCCTATGCCTGTCAAAGAGTTGTCAGGACAGGGGTGAGGGTAATGAGTTGGAGGAATCTTTCCACTTCTTATGACGAGTTTCCCACACTGCTGGGTCAGTGTCATCGTAATCAACTCAAGACATTCTGATGATACCCACTGCGAGGTTACATAACGACAGATCTGACCCGACAGAAAGTTTTATAAGTGTGGGCAAACAGAGCGGGGAAGCAAACTCATTAACACTAAAATGATCACAAGACCATTACAGGTGGGGCCTTCTCATTAGCAGCACCATGAGGCTGTGGTTTTGACTCAGAGGCTGGGGTCCAGCTGCACTTGGACCCATGTCTGGGTCCTTCACAGGTTGTTTGGAAACAGGGCCCAGCAGCAGTGACATAGGACACAGACTGCAAGGCCCGGCGGGCAAAGACAGGCATGCTGCACTCACTTTGTTGTCGTCTCCGTATTTGATCATTTCGTGCGCAAAGTCATCAGTGGGCTTGATGCGGACAAATGCATGAACCTTCTTCTTAGAACCCATCCTCGCTGGAGGGAAAAGAACAGGGCATGCTCAGTGCTTATCGTCAGACGACAGCGGGGTGCGAGCATCCAGAAGACCAGGAAACGAGTGAGGAGCAGGGCGCTTTCCTGTCCCTCTGAGAGCCGCTCTTCCTTCTGGCCCCTCAGCTTGCCAGTGCCCTCCCTGAAGGACTCTGTTCAGCAGGCACTGAACCCCCGGCTTTGTAGTCACTTTAATTTTCCACTATTGACCCCAAAGAGACTGAAATAGCAAAAATAATCCTCCCTTGAGTGGTCTTAGTTGTTATTTCTAGAACTATCCTGCATCTAAGATGCGTTCACTTATGCTTTACCTCACTGATATTTTCTTGTAACATATTAAGAAATGTGTTAGAACTAGAGTTTTCTTTTTTGTGTGTGTGGTATTAGGGATTGAGCCCAAGACCTTTGCATTGAGCTATGTCCCCAGACCCTTTGTTACTGTTTGAGACAGGGTCTCATTAAGTTGCCGGGGGGAGGCTCAAACTTGTAATCCTCCTGCCTCAGCCTCCCAGAATGCTGGGATTATAGGCGTGTGCCACCACACCTGGAAAAACTATCTTTCTTTGTTAACTCAGCTTGCTTCAGAGACAGCACCACCTTGTATACCTCCAGCTGACCAACTGAATCATATAAAAGGTCCCCTAGCAGGAGAGTTCAGTCTAGACTAGTCCACACTCAGTCTTTCTTCTCTCATTCCACTGACAGAAACCACAGTTCCCTACTTCCTCTCCCTCTCCTGAAGAGGAAGTATATTCTCATCAATTTCTTTTTTTCTTTTCTCCTTCTTTGTCTTTTTGAGACAAAGTCTTGCTATGCAGTTCAGGCTGGTCTTGAACTCACTTTGTAGCCCAGGCTGGTCCTGAACTCACAACAATCCTCCTGCCTCAGCCTCCCAAGTGCTGTGATTACCGGCATGTGCCACCACGTCCAGCTCTTGCCTCAATCTGAACCAGCCAAGAGACCTCATCAAACTATGGGCTGCTGGGGGCTGAGGATTTAGCTCAGCAGCAAAGCGCCTGCCTGGCAAGCGCAAGGTCGTGAGATCGGTTCCTGGAACCAGAGAAAAACAAAACAAACAAACAAACAAAAAAATTATGGGCTGCTTTGTTCCAGAAAGAGGCTGTTTGTGGATGCAGAGGTGATTCAGTTCTCCTTACCGAAGTATGAATTTGCCCCCACACTAGAAAGGAAGTTTCTTGGGGGACAGGTCTCTCCTTAGCTTCCATGGCTCCTTAGATTGGGTTGTTAATGGCAGCGTGTAAACACCGTAGTCCCAGGAGTGAAATGTTTCTGTAAGCCACGTCGGCTGAATACTGTAAAGCTAGTAAACTGTGAGCCTTTACAGGCTTCTCTTGCTGTGGGTTTCTTGGGTGTGAAATGATTATTCTGTTCAGTTAATATGCAGTATATAGAGACACACACACATGTTAGGGATGTAGCTCGGTGTGAAGGCCCTGAGTTCAATCCGTAGCATCACCAAAAAAGCACATTAAATAAATAATGAGTAACATTTTACATGTAATTTTCTAAGAGAGGCTCAGTGTTGTTACCTATCAATAATTATTCTAGGTTTTCAAAATATTAATTTCCTTTCTCATTTCTAGATACAATTTGTGGTGATTACTTGCTTTCCTCTTACAATAATATTAACTATCATCAAGTGGTGTTAAGATGGGTCCTTATAGAAGCCAGTTAAATAGAAACAGGTATTGCTTTTTCAGTTTGGTTTCAGTGATGTGGACAACCTAAAGCCATGACCTCTTATAAGTCCTTCAGCTAGCAAATCAAGTAAGCAAACATGGCACTTACATACTTGCCTGTTGTAGAGTATGTGTGCACTTGTTATGTTCCTCAAATCACTACTTCATGGAAGCCTAGATACTATAGGATATAGCATCTAGGATTTTTTATTCTTAGAAAATTAATCTGGCCAAGTATGGTGGTGCACCCCTGTAATCCCAGCGCTTGGAAGGTTGGAGCAGAATTGCCTCGCGCTCAAGGCCAGCCTGGGCTATGTAGTGAGTTAGAGGTCAGCATGAATTACGTAAGTGAGACCCTGTCTCAAAAACCAAAAAAATAAAATTAGTCTAAAAGACACTGGGGTAAATAAATAGTGGCTTACCCAATTTAAGCCTTAACATTTTTTTGTCTGCAAAACTGAGCTCTAGGAATTACAAGCTACAAATAGCTCTGACACAAGCCCCAAAATGAGAAATGAAGAAAGTATCTTATTACCAACTGCAGTTTGATTTATGCTACGAGGAAGCTGAGGGAAGAGGGAACTGTGTTTTGACTCAAACATATACCCAATTTCTCAAACTCCCACACCAGGACCATCTGCCACGCCAGCACCAAGGGCCAATCCCTGGGCCCGGAAATTCTGATGGGACCATGATGAAGCAGGGGAGCTCTGGGAGAAGATGCTCAGGTCTCCCTCTCTGAACAGCACAGGGTAGCACAGGCCAAGTCAGAGCAGCCCCCACAGCCTGCCCCTTCTCTGCCCCGAACCTGCCAACATGCACATGCAGTCACCCACCCCATCTGCGCTTCCCAAGGTTCTCTTCACACTCACGCCACAGCTCCAAGCATGCCAGGAGCTGCACTCTCATGCAATAAGCCTTTCCCGTGACCTGTTGCTTAGCAGCCTCTGGATACACGGACATTTGGGACCCCATGCCATTGTACAAACTTACTGAGATTCTGCTTGTTACCATTTTTATGCCGCTTCATTTGTGTGGGCTTCAGCTCTCAAACCCAAACGACTGGTGAGCAGCCTGAGGGCAAACTCTGCGCCTTCTCTTTTGAATCCCCCCACAATACCCAGAACAGTGCTGGGACAGCGCGGGTGTTTGTGAAATGGTGGTTGGTGGTGATGGTCACGGCTGGAAGTCACAGGGCGGCTGAGTCTCCACATGTGTGTTCGTCTTCACTCACTACTGAGAGAACCCCAAGGGGTATGTGATGTCCCTCCCCCACCTCCACCTCCAACCCCTTAGCCCACAGCCCTTCTGCCAGGGAGAGCACTTGGTTTCCAGGTTTACAAAGCCATGTTCAGCTCCTCACTGCGCTCTCCCTTTTAACGGTGTTCTCTTCCTCAGGACGCTGTGGGAAACACCCCTCTGACCATCCTTAATATTCTGCTGTTATAAAGTGAGTAAGTGGCCACCAGGAGATCTCCATGCTGAGGCTCACTGTTTCCCCACTTGTTTTAGGAGTGGGAATGGACAGCATGTCCTCCAAGCATCCCTGAAGGCTCGACCAGAGCCGGACAGTGTCTAGTGGGACCAGGGAGAGGCGGAGGCAGCTGTAGCAGCAGCATCTGAACCCAAAATACAGGGTCCGACTGCACCGGCCTTGGGCTAAACACAAGCCTGGCGTCTGGGCAAAAGCAGGTTTTCTCTTTTTCCTCACCTAAAGAGCGGGAGCCCTGTGTGGAGTGTGCGCGGCAGGGGGCCTTGAGCCCATTCCTGTCCCTTTCTGAAGCGGCTTCATCATCTGTAAAGTGGCGGCCTCTGCTTGATGATCCTGAAGTCCCCTCCAGTTCGAAAACTGACGAGTGAAGAAGAGTCCAGACGACCTCTGGCACTCCGCTCACACCACCTGTGTCTTTGGCGCTACGTGGCACCCTCGCGGAACCCTCGTGAGGCCAGGGAACATTAGCTGTGACAACCCCAAGTCACTGTGAGGCTGAAAGGGACCCTGTGATGCCTCGCCTTCCTCTGCCTGGGTTTCACAAACGAGTAAACTAAGCCGAACACTCCCGCGTACAGCGCCCTAGGACACCAGCCACTGCCAGCGGCGCCGAAGCACACACCATCGGGTATCCCTTCGCCTTAATCTCACCCGCGCGTGACCCCTGCTCACCGCTCGCGAGGCAGAGGCACTTTTCGAACGCGACAGCTGCAACTGCAGCAACCCAAACTCTGCACGAGACCGGGGCACCCCAGGCGGGGTTCCCAGGCTGTGTACACAGTCGCCATGGTAACAGGTCGCTTCCGGGATTCCGGAAGTGTCTTGGAGTGTGGCGGAAATGAAATCCAAAGCCCTCTTTCAGTGGTACGAGTAAGGTCAGGGGCGAATCGGAAGACAGCAGATGGGACCCATTAATCTAAAGTGACTGCAGCAGGTGTATGCACAAAGCCGAGGCCATGGGAGCGGGGAAACGAAGGCTGTGGTTGAACCAGGAAGCGGGGCAGCTGGGCTTCCGGCGCAAAAGAGTTTGCGACTACGGCTGCCGCACGGGCCCATCCGATTCCGGCTCCGCGCTCTGAGGTGCAGTCAGCGTGCGCCCTTGCCCCGCCCTGATCAGTGTGGAGCCCGCCGGCCAGGCCTGCGCAGTCGCGGCGGCCGGGGAAGATGGTGGAGGACGGCGCGGAGGAGCTTGAGGACCTGGTGCACTTCTCCGTGTCCGAGTTGCCTAGTCGCGGCTACGGCGTCATGGAGGAGATCCGACGGCAGGGCAAGCTGTGCGACGTGACGCTCAAGGTGCCGCGGGTTGGGCGGCGGCTAGCTGGGTGGAGAAGAGCCGAGCCAGAAGAAAAGAGAGGCGGGTTACAGGGGCAGAGAGGACAGGGGGCGAGGGATGCAGAGAGGGGCTGGAGGGCACTGAGGAGTGAGAGAGGGGGATGGAAGCCAAGCTGGGAGAGGACGAGGGACAGCCTTTCAGCGCCGGGCAGGGAGGGCGAGCGGGGAGCCGCCAGGCCGGGGTGGACGGCGAAATGGGTGCCCGCCTCTTTTTCTGTCACACAGACCGGAGAAGATGTGCTCACACACCCCCTCCTCGTGGAAGAAGAGGTGGGGGCTGGCTCCACACGCTGGTGGGCGCCCTGGAGCATCTCCTCTTGGCACATAGACGTCTTTGTGCCCCCAAAGTGGTTGTGCTGTGCAGAAGCGAAGGCTTCTCCTTAGGAGTCATTGCCTCCCCTTGATTGTTGGATATGGTCTGGTCCTTAAGGAGCTCTTGCGGTCGATTTGGAAATCTTTTGAGGTGGGCAGCTACTCAGCTCACACTGGGAAACTTTCATCAACCTCACGCCCCAAAAAAGGTCCTAGGCTGATGGGCTGCTTGGGGAGAGGGCTGCCGTAACCACCTGTTCCCTACCGGCTCCCCAAACCACTGCCCGCCCTCGGCCAACGTCCTTCAACTGCAGCTGCGCGGGGCTCCCTGGGCCCCCTCGCTCCTCCCCTCAGGCCGGGCGCGCAGCTCGAACGTGGTCCCTGGATTATGACCTTCCTTTAGTCTGAAGACATGTTTCCTCCTCCCTGAACCACCTGATCCCAATCAAAGACCTTTCTGATTTGTTTGGATCCTTTAAGAGGATTAACATTGACAACTGCAGAAGAGGAAGGAAAAGATGTGAAAACATTCCCTCATAGCTCTTCTTCCCACAGTTAGGAAATGATTGGAAAACTAAATATGCTATGAAATGATGCGCATTTTTGTGATGTCACTATTTGTGTCCAGGACAAAATCGTCCCGGCACATAGGTAGTACCAGCAGCTTGCAGTGATTTCTTTTGCACCAAGCTTGTAGGCCAAATAGGATGGGAATAAGAGTGTAGTGGATCTGCATCATGTGACAGTAAGTGGCTTTATATTTCTTTTAGAATATGCTTACATGGCCACTCTGTCAATTAACACAGAAAATATTGATGTTCTAGCTGCAGCCAGCTATATGCAAGTTTGCTAGCACTGTGCAGAGTTCATGAAACCAAGTATTTTATGGAATACACCCAGTAACCAGCCAGAAAAGAGTCTAGATGCTGGGCAAGAAAATAATTCTAACTGCAGTTTTACTTCTCGAGATGGGAGCATTTCTTCAGTATCTTCAGAGTGCAGTGTGGGGGAAAGAACCATTCCTGTGTGCTGAGAATCCCAGAGATATCGTAAAAGCTACATTGCCCTGTCTCCTGAGAGTCCCGGAAAGGGTAGCAGACAAACAAGTTCTCTGCATATATTGAGTTCTTCAGCTCCCTACACAGAAAATCAAAATCAACCAGTTGAGTCTTCTTTAGCTTTTCCTTGGACTTTTCCTTCTGGAATTGATCAAAGGATTCAGCCTGAGAAAGCTAAACAGGCAGAGAACACCTGGATTGTAGAATCACCTGGCCCATCTGAAGCAGGTAGAACTGACTGTATGACCTGTGAGAGCACAAAAGCTGCCTTGCCTCTGTTCAAGTCAAAGCAGAAAGGTTAAGTGATGAAGAGGCCCACGAGGAAGTGTCCCAGGCTGTCAGTGCATCTCAGAGTTCACTAAGTGATCAACAGACAGTACCAGGAAGTAAGCAAGTCCAAGAGGACCTTTTGATTAGTCCACAGTCTTCTGCATAGGTTCAGTTGATGAAGGTGTTACTGAGCACCTCTAGCGCTAATGCTCATGTGGATGATGGTGATCAACTGGAAAATGTGCACTATCGCTTACCAACTGTACATTGCTCCTTCTACCAGCAGTACAGAAGGACCAAGTCCAGACGGTCCAGAGGGACCTTTTTAGTGTCCAACCATGGGGTGTGGTTCACCTGCATTCACTCAGGAATTATACCATTTCAGTATGACCACTTCACCAGGGCTTAGTCACTAAAGATGCATCATCTAAAGCATGAAGTGATTTCCTAATACAGGACTACTTAAACCAGGAGCAAGAAGAGACCTGTGTTCCGTATGATCCTGGAGAATGTGTTTTGTTCTTTACTTTTTTCAACTGTGCTGATGTCCTGGAATAGTTAACATAAAACTAGTGTGAACTAGGCCCAGGATGCCAGCCAACTATTTGTTGCTGTTTTCCCAGCAGTATAACACAGGCCTAGGTACAAGGCAACCTAGGTAGCTGCCTACAGCTGGAGTGAGAATGTGGTTTTGAAAGCAGCTGCTCTGTTCAGTGCCTGTAATTTCACAGATCTCTTCAACCCCGAATTGTACAAGCACTTTCCCCTCGGGATCTCTGTGGGCTGAGAGCAAAGGAAGTAGCGCCAAAGACCGGTGGCTCATGCTAAAGGTGACCAGACAAGATCCCCCCAAATCAGTTACCTTCTGTACCTATGGAGTCATTTTGTAGTTTGGCTTCATTTTTTGCTTTTTGGAAAGTGCCTGTGCGTGGTCTTACACATTTAATTTTTTTAAGCAAAAAGGGATTTGGGAAAGAATCTCCCTTTTCACTTTGTAAGCCCGGCAACTGATGTTTTATTTTTCTTAACTGAGAGATTGCTTGTGTAAGGACACAATAACATGGTGCTGAAATGATAGAAATCATGGGACTCAGGAAACCAGCTGACTTAAAAGTAGGCTAGCAACAGATCATTAGGTAAAGAAGTCAGATGCTTACTGACATCCTGAGATGAAAAGGTAGGTGAGAAGCAAATTACTAAGCAGAATTTGACTAATGGCCTGAGTGGATGTTTGCTCCTATATGCAGGATGTTGTAAAGCTGTTGGTTTTGAAAGTATTTCTGGTACTTTCTTAAAATTACTACATACTTCTGAAATCAAACACACTTTTTTTTAAGCTTTCTTTCTGGTGAAAATTTCATCTTGGGTAGGCAGTCCTTGTACTTTTATAGCACTAGAACCATGACTGAGAAGTCAGGCTGTGGATGAAATGATCAGGAATGCAAAATAAAATAGGCAAATTCAAGTTTCATAAAACCCTCTTAATACTGTATTCTGACTAAAATGGACATTGACCTGGTCTTTGAAGGTTACTGCTTGACCAATGATGTCCCTGCCCAAACTACTTCCTCCCTTGGCCCATCAGCTATACTTACTCTTGCGTATACTGGTGTGCTACCACATAAGGGGAAAGTATCGGAGATATTCTATATTTTACATATAAGCTATGTATTATTTGAGATGTTTTTACCATGCTATTTTAGATACAATAAAGAATTTCAAGAGGCTTTACCAAAAAAAAAAAAAAAAAGACCAAACCCACCAAAAATAGAACTATTCAGAGGGGTCTTTTTGCTCATATTTTTTGCATGGTTTAGGAAACCACTTCCTGCATGTATCTGAGTCAGACTGCTGGGTACAGTAGCGTAGGATGGTTAAGTTTGGCTTTGAAGACAGAAGGATTTGGATTAAAATCCTACTTGTAACCTTGGCCGAGTTACTTAATCTGTCTAAGCCTCAGTTTGCTAAATGTGAAAATAGGGATGGTTTGTCAGTGTGAGGGTTAAATAAGAAAACTTGTGGTATTCTTTGCTTTATATCTGGTATAAATTTTTCATCCCTTGGAAATCCCTCCTGAAGGAAATAGCTTTCCAGGAGAGGAGTAAAATGAGAAAAGGGGCAAGATCTTCACAGGAGGCAACAGGGAAATCAAGAGAATTAAAAAAAATAAGCTAGGGGCTGGGGATTTAGCTCAGCGGCACAGCACCTGCCTGGCAAGCACAAAGTCATGAGTTCAATTCCCGGTACCGGAAAAGAGAAAAAAAAAAAATCTTAAAAAAAATAAGCTGGACTAAAGGAGGCGAGGAAGTAAAAATAAAAGAGATTTTTGTCCACAGGGATTACATGGTGGAAGATGCCAAGGCTACTGGAGATTTGCAAGCAGAATAACCAAGTTGTGGCAGTGACGTTTGGTGTGAGGAGAGAAAGCTGGAAAGTAATAGTAAGGGAGAAGTTTTGGGTTAAGATTTAGTTTGTAAGGGTGGGCTTAGGAAGACTTCTGAGACACTGAGAAAGGGACTGGCAGGAGGGATGGTGACAGATAACATCTATATAAAGTAGAGCGTTTAATGCAAATACCAAATATAGGATGCAAATATCAAATATAGGAAATCTGTAGCAGAAAAATGCTTCAGTGATTTTTCCATTAAAAAGCTTTCTGTTGACTCAAGGGGACATGTAAGTCATTCAGACGGAGTTGCTACCGAGGGGGTCAGTTGAAATTATTCTGTTAGAGTCAAGGGTACCAACGCAGGGACCAATATAAAGGGACAGGCATTTACTCTGTGTTCTCAAACTGTTCTGTAGAGGCCAAGGAGTAGCTCAGGATAGTGGGGAACAGGGAAAAGTCAAACAACACGATCTGCTGCATTTCACTACGCTCTGCAAGAGCTATTCTAAGAAATCTGTGGTTTTTTTCTTTTTTCTTTTTCTATTTCATAACAGAGTCTTCCCTCAAATTTCTGGTTTCAGACAGCGTTTCAGATAAATAGGCACTGAAAAGCTGCTTAGAAGCCTTGTGGCGTGTGATGATTTATCAAGTAGTGGGCCTCCCTGAAGGGCAAGAGTTCTCCAACTTCAGCTGGCTTGAAATCACTTGTTGGCCTTGTTAAAACTCTGGTTGTTGGAGTTTGCCCTGGAAGTCCTGACTCGTGGGGCTGACGTGGGCCTGAGAATGTACATTTCTGTCAGGGTCCCCGGTGATGCTCTCCCTCCTCTGGGACCACATTCCAAGAGCCACAGGTGCAGGATGATGTCCTTTCTGTTGGAATGTGTTCAGTATCCATCAGTCTCCCTGTAAGCATCCTCCTGCTGCGTGGAATAGGTCTGGGGTCAGAGAGGGACTGGGGGCTCTGTCTCCTGTGCAGGTTTGCGTTCAGCCCCCTGGATGGGGCTCTTCCTTGTCTTCAGTGGTCCCCTAATCTGGAGTTGGGAGTTACCTTGTTCAGAGTGAACCTTCAGTCTTCTGCTAGGGCCGTGACAGAGTAGTTGCTTGCCTGGAGAAGGGGACCGGTACTGCCTGTTTTGGGCCCCTCCTCTTGACACACCTTCAGAGGTGCTTCCAGAGGTTGAATGTTGCAGGCGTTGAACAAGTTGTGTACATTTTTTTTTTTGAGGAAGGAAAGGTTTATTTCACTCATAGTTTGTAGAGGTTTCAATCCATATCAGCTGGCTCCGAGGCAGGGTGGCGCATGGCACAGGGGTAACCATTCATGGCTGCTGAAGACAGCAAAGGCAACAAGAGCAAAAAGGTGTTGATGTTTATTCATGTAAGATGGAGATCATCATCTACTTCCGTTTTGAAGATTTTATTAGTTAATATCCTCTAAACAGTCATGTAGTAAAGACTCACTAAGTAGTAGGTATTTACTATTATTATAATAATAATTATTATTTTGTCTTTTTTAGCCAGGGTCTCACGATGCAGTTCAGGCTGGTCTTGAGCTCACTTTGTAGCCCAAGCTGGCCTCGAACTCGCAACAATCCTCCTGCCTCAGTCTCCCAAGTGCTGGGGATTACAGGTGTGCACCACCACACCCAGCTCAGTATTTATTATTAATACATATTTTTTAAGAGACATGGTCTTGCTATATAGTTCAGGCTGGCCTTGAACTCACTGTGTAACCCAGGCTGACCTCCAACTCATGGCAATCCTCCGACCTTAGCCTCCTGAATGCTAGGACTAAGGGCATGCACCATCATACCCTGACTAATACATGCTTTTTAAGAGTCAGGGTCATAGCCAGGTATGGTAGCATATGCTTGTAATCTCAGCACTCAGGAGGCTGAGGCAGAATAATCACCATGAGTTTGAGGCCAGCCTGAACTACATAGTGAAACTCTTATCTCAAAAAAAAAAAAAAAAAAGTGTCTTGCTATGTTGCCCAGGCTGGTCTTGAACTCCTCTGCTTAAGTGATCCTCTCCTGAGTAGCTGGGACTGCAGGTATGCACTACCCAGCTTGTTAATAATTCAATAACATTTCTAGAGGGAGTAGAGATAATGTGTATTTTCAGCCAGCTGTTTTGAATTTATTTTAGTGCCTGATGAATTTTGGATGATTTTGCCTAAACAAAATGCTCATTGCCTTAAAAAAAATCTCCGCTTCCATACCTTTTGTTTTACAGGTTAGGACCCAACCCCAGGAAGGAAAGGGACTTGTTCAAGGTCACAGACTGAGTTAAGCAGAATAGGATTAGACTCCGGGCTTCGGGACTGAGAGCCAGGTGTTCTTCGTGCTGTCCTGTTGCCTCTCCTGCCGCCAAGAGTGACTAAATTGATTCCAGCCAGTGCCATGTGAAATTGGGTTCATCTGCCTTGGGTCACCTTTCTGTTTTCCCAAGGTCGTTTAGGAAGAGCATGAAAGTGAGCTTTCACAGCCATACCACGTTCTCAAAACTCCCTGCCAGTACTTGAACCTAGATTTAATTTTCTTTTTGGAAGTGTTTGAAAATCAATTTCTTAGGAGCCTGTTGGATAATTAAGTAGGGACATGACAGAGAAGAGTAGTGTGTTCTTTTCTTTTTTAAAGTCACATTCAGTGGTCACTTGAACCTCTTAGTAGAAAAACTCCCCTGGTCCCTCATCTTCATGTTTAGGACAGTAAGCACCCCATGGCCTTGGCGAGGTAGAGAGGTCGATGTCTGTGCAGGCTTTCCTCGCCTCTCCTGTTTCATCTTCTTTTTCTGGACTAACCAAGCAGCGTCCACCACATGTGTCGGGTCCAGCCAGGTGGGCAGAATCCCTAATTCAGTGAGTGTCCTTCATACTCATGAGACCTGTAGCCACCAGATTTTTCATTTGTTTTCCTCTAAACTCAGATACTCCCTTTTTCTATATTGGTGAGAGCAGAATGGGTGTGGGGGGAATGGGAATCTCCAAAACTACATGTTATTCACGGACCTGTAAGTGTAGCTGAGAGAAGGGGTGTGTGTGTGCATCTGTGTACATATTTTTTGTTTTGTAACCACTGCTAAATGGTTCCTGAAAGATCTCTTGCCATCGGTCTTCTCATTGAGGTTTTGAGCCCGAGCCTGAGAAAGGAAATGTCTTTTCCAAGGATGAAAGGCACAGTATTAGAATTATTTCCTTTTGATCCACTAAATCCAGGTACAGAATTTTCACTGAAGCTGGCTTTTGAGTCTGGAAACTCGCCCAGTTGGCTGTGGCCACGAGCTTTATGATGACAGAGGAGGTGGAGAAGTGTGCAAGGAAGCAAAGGGAGGACTGCTGCTGCATGCTGTTGTCATGCAGTGCAGGGAATTACGCAGGGATAATTATAGCTAGCGCTAGCGCAGTCATATTCAGAGGAGCCCGTGGAGGTCCTCGATCAAAGCCATCCACTTTGCACATTAAAAACAAACAAACCAACCAACCCTAAGGCTCTGAGCTATTAAGGGATTTACCCAAGCTACAAAGCTGTGTTAGCCGAGATCCAACACAGCTGCTTTGGTACTGGTGGAGGCGATGCTTTTACATCCTCTGTCTGATTACTCACCTGCGCTGCTGGTGGAGCGAGGCAGAGCAGGGGTCAGAGCATCTTCCGTTTCATCTCTGAGCACAGCTGGCAGTGATATATATATCCCAGGGCACCATCCTATTCTATTTCAGTAGAGAAGCAAATGCACGCTTTTTTTTATTATTTGTCTTTTTTTTTTTTTGAGAAAGGATTTTGCCATGTAGTTCAGGCTGGCCTTGACTTCACTACTTATATGTAGCCCAGGCTGGCTTGGAACTCCCGGTGGTCCTCCTGCCTCAGCCTCCTGAGTGCTGGGATTACAGGTGTACACTATCACGCCTAGCCTTTTTTGTTGTTGGTTTTGGATGGAGGCTCACTGTCTTATCCAGGCTGGCGAAACTCAGTCCTCCCGCCATGGCCTCCCCAAGTACTGTAGCTGGAATTACAGGTGTGCACCATCACACCTGGCTCAGACAGTTTTTGTTTTTTTCACTCCTTTTGATTTTCAAATAATGTTGTCTTGGACGTGTGCTTCTGAATAGCATGTAGTTGCTCATTCCTGGGGTTTTCTGCTCTTTTCAGGTAGCTGTGTTCGTCTTCAGCCTGTGTCTTTCTAATGAGCAGTTAGGGCTGAGGAAGAACATGTTCCTTGAAGCCAAGCATGCATTCTGTATTCACCCAAACTTTTGGTCTCTTGTTCGGCTAGGCTGGGAGTAATGCTGTTAGATTAGACACAAGTAAGGTGGTAGAGCCTGATTCTGGTGGGAAAAGAGTGAGGTGCAATTGGGAAAACCAGCACGCTCACTGGCCCCGCGGGGCAGGGCCTGCGGTTTGGCTGGGCGGGTGCGAGAGCCCAAGGCCTTCTTTGGCAGCTGCTGCTTCCTGCAGACAGCTCCTTTATTGCCTCCTCTGGGAGACTCCGTGTATCCCCTTGGCCCCGCCTGAGGATGGAAAGCACACCGTTTCTCTAAAGGTGTCTCCGCCTTTCCTAAGCTGCAGGCCTGGCGTCTGTCTTCCTACTTCTAAGCACTGAATTTCTTCGCCCCCGTTGGGGAGCTGGCTGCTTCCCCATGGTTAGCTTGGGGAGACCTTGGGAAGGGTGTTGTGACAAAGCAACTGCACTGGGGACACAAGGAGTGAACCAAAGTGTGTGGTGTGAACTAGAAGTTGGCAAAGATTGTATTTTAGGGTTTGTAGGGTAGTTGCAACTACTCAGCTTTGATGTAGTCTTGTACACAGTATGTGGGTGTGGCTGTGTTCCAATAAAACCATAAAACCAAGTGTGAACCAACTCACTTGGCTATAGTTTACTAACCCGGTTTACATATATTGGTTTTTCTGAAACAGAGTCTCACTGTGTAGTCCAGGCTGCCCTTCAACTCATGGCTGTCCTCCTGCCTCAGCCTCCCAGGTGCTGGGAAAATAGATGTACATCACCATGCCAGGCCCTGTCATGCTTTGCTGTGGCCTTCATGAGATGCAGGCCTTTAGAGCAGGTTACAGTTACAGTTGCCTTACTGCTCTCCGCGTATCTGTCCCTTGGAAGCGTCCCTGGCTGAAGGGAGAGATGAAGGGCAGGGGCTCGTGTAGCTCTGTGCAGAGCGCTTGCCAGACATGTCCCAGGCCCTGGGTTTGATCCTCAATACCACCCTCCACACACAAAAGTACAGATGACCCAGAAGTGGAGCCTCTGTTCCCAGGCTGCTGCAGGTGATCTTGGGTGTTCTCTCTGGTGAGTGAATTACCCACACGGGAGAAGCTATTGTTCAGTCTTGCATCTCATCTTTAAAGTTGTGTCATTCTGCTGCAGCATGGAGCAGAATATCTCCAAAGCATTCACTAGAGGTACCTCGCTGCCTGTCTGTCTCGGCGGAGGCTGAGAATGCTCAGCTGCTTGCAGAGCAGCAGACTAGAGTGGACCCTGCAGCTCCTATGTTCCGTGGAATGGACAGACCGCCTGTGTTCAGACCTGATGGCAAGGGGAGAGTCAGGGCTTTGGCAGGCAAGATAGAGGAGCTACCGATGGCCCAGGAGAAGTGGTATGTCTGGGCAGAGTGGGCTGAATTTCCACGAGAATACAAAAACGCTTTTTAAAAATAGAAAGAGATATGTGTGTGCCAGTGATCATAGCCACAGTGTTCACAGTAGCCCAAAGGCAGGGGTCCACTGATGGATAAACAAAAATAGTGTACACACACACACACACACACACACACACACACACACACACACACCTTGGGATATTATTTAACCTTCAGAATGAAGGACCCCGGCACATGCTACAACATAGTCGGGCCTGAAGACACTTAGTTAAGGCTGAGCATCTCGGTACACACCTGTAATCCTGGCATTCAGGAAGCTGACGCAGAAGGATCACTTTCAGTTCAGGGCCGGACATAGTGAGCCCAAGGTCAGCCTGGACTACACAGTGAGATCCTGTCTCAAAACAAAGCAAAAGACACTATTAGATGAAATAAACTGTTTGCAAAGCACAAATGTTGTGCAACTCCACTTATGAGGAAAGTATGTATCCAGTTCACAGAGACAGGAAATAGCATGGTGGTTGTGGGGCCGGGAGGAAGCAGGAGTGGGAAGTTATTATTTAATGGGTCAGGAGTTTTGGTTTGAGAAGGTGAGAAAAGTTCTAGAGGTGGATGGAGTGGTGCTTATAGAACAATGTGAATGCATTTAATGTCATAGAAGGGTATACTCAGACATGGTTAAATGGTACATTTTCTGTTATTTATATTTTGTCACAATAAAAAAAGGATAATAACCTCAGGAAGACTTGCTACCAAATGGGCAAGTGAGATTGCTTATAGTACTTTGTGATATTAAAAACAGAGTTCATCTCTGGATCTCATCTCAACAGAGTTCACCTCAGAGTTCATCTCAAACTGATTGGTCAGAAACATTTGATACTAAGGACTAAGTGTTCTTACTTTTCTTTTTTTTTTTTTTTTTTTTTTGGTCATATGCTGCCTCACCCGCTAAGAATGAAATTGTAAGCTCGGCATGGTGGCCCATGCCTGTAATCACAGTATTCGGGAGGCTGAGGCAGGAGGATCGCTGCAAGTTTGCTGCCAGTATGGGCTACATAATGACTTCAAGGCCAGCATCATAGCAAAGCTCTGTTGCAAAAAAAGAAAAAAAGAAAAACTCCTACTAAATTGTATTAATTTGGCCCAGCAGTTGCCCTTCAAACTGTTACTTAAGAAATTTCTTTCTTTCCTTCTTTCTTTCTTTCTTTCTTTTTTTTTTTTTTTTTGGTGTGGTACCTGGAATTGAACTCAGGACCTTGCACTTGCCGGCCAGGTGCTGTGCCTGTGCACAGGAAGAAACTGATTTCCAAGAGATGATATACTTAAGTGATGTGCACATTGCTCTGTGCATAGTTTTTGAGCGATTAGGAAATCTAAATGTCATATCAGCTTGGCAGAGCAGTCCTGATGACCTGCAAAACCTGCTGTGCTCACACCTTCCAGTAAAGGTGTATTGGCACGGTCTCAAATTACAAATAGCTTCCAAATCTGTATTTCTCCCCTGTCTTTGTTCTCAGATTAAGAGGCCCTTATTACTGTTTGTGCTGTGGTTCCTCATACTCATTAGGTCTGAAATGACTCTTCTTGGCTTTCTAAGCCGTCTCCTCTTGTATTTCCTTTCGGTAAGGATCCATCCATCTGAACACACACAGTTCAAATTCTGGAATCAGCTTTGGCTCATCTTCCCCCTTTTTCTGTTTTTTTGTTGCACTAATCACAATAATAATTGCATAACTATTTATAGTTTTGTAACTCCAAGAGCAGGGTGGGACTGAACTATTTACACAGGTGTCTGTGTAATAGGTATTTAGTAAAGCACTATCCTCGTTGAAATCCTCTTAATTTTTAACCCAACCCAGTATTTACCCCTGTCTCCAGGACTGGGGATTGAACCCAGAGCTTTCACACTGAGCTACATCCCTACCCCTTTTTTATTTTTATTTTTTGAGATTGGGTCTTATAAATGGTCCAGGCCAGGCTTGAACTTGTTTTTTTTGTTGTTTTTTGTTTGTTTGTTTGTTTGTTTTCAGGCTTGAACTTGTGATCCTCCTGCCTCAGCCTCCCGGAGTGATGGCATTAGAGACACACGTCATCACACCTGGCTCCAGTATTTCTTTAAATTTATTAGTGTGTTGAGAGAATTCTTGTAGATCCTTAGAGAAGGATTCTGCGCTTGATCCCCAGCACTGGAAAAAAAAAGCAAAAGCCCCATAAGTGCCCAGTGATGATAAGCACTATGAAGAGAAGTGAAGCAAGGTAAAGGACCTGAGAGTGTGGTTTTTGCTAGAGGGCCAGAACAACCCAAGTAGAGCCGTGTGTGAATGGGGGGGGGGCGCGGGGCGTGATCTTTGAGACAGCCGGCGGAGAACACTCTGTGTAGAGGGCATAGAACCACAGGGCTCTGAGGCAGGAGTGTACTTGGCATTTTGGCCTGGTAAAAATGGAATAGCCAAAGAGAAAAGTGACAGGACGTGAGGTCAGAGGCGGCCCCTCCAGGCCCAGCTTCGCTCCCCGCGTGGCACAGCGTGGTCACTCGGCACGGCAAGTGGCCTGGGTAGAGCTCGGTAGTGTGTGCGCGTGGCACGTGTGAGGCTCTGGGTTTGGCTCCAGCACCAAAACAAACAGAAAGCTTTATGAATGGATGCAGCCTTTATGGATGAATGAAGCCGAGCAGTCATCATGCACTTGTTTATCTGTGAATGAAGAATCGGGACAGTGTAGGAAGGTGGTCTGCATATTTTGAAGTTTGAGAAGGGCATGCGGGATTTCATCTGTACTTTTCCACTGTTAGGAGAGCCAGAGCAAGAGAGGCTATTTCTGGCTGGTTCTTTTCTTGGTGGAGGAGGATGGTGCAGAAATCTTACTTCGTTCATTCCATCACAGAAGGACGTTGCCTTCTTTTCACTGCGGAAAATACTTGTTTCCTAAGTTGTTCTCCACTTCTTTTTTTTTTGGTCTTCTTGAGACAGGGTCTCGCTATGCAGTTCAGGCTGGCCTTGAGCTCACTTTGTAGCCCAGGCTGGCCTCAAACTTGCAACGATTCTCCTGCCTCAGCCTCCTGAATGCTGAGATTACAGGCGTGCACCACCATGCCCGGCTTGTTCTCCAGTTCTGATAGTCCTGCTCAGTTTGACTGATTCTTCTGGGTTCCTGGGAACACTCAGACGCTGCCCACATGAAACCCGGAGGCCAGAGCTGTCAGGGGAGCCGGAAGCCAGCAGAGCCGCTGGGCTATGGTAGTGTAGAAGACGCCATGCTGTGCAGCGGGCGTGGGCAGCTCACCTTGGCCTGTGTCTGCGAGCGGCCCTTTTAAGTCATCCTGACATCTGGCGGTGGCGGGAGCAACAGGTGGCACCTAGTTTTCCACGGGGTTTAGGGAAGGACTGCTGATTTAACTGAATCTGCGATTATTCTAAGCCGCACAGAGAAATCCCTCACTGTCAGACGCAAGAGGGAGAGGCTTAAGGGTTTCTGGTGCTGACAGCTAGTCCTGTTGGGCTTTTCTAGGACTGCCAGCTGTGCCCTCTCAGCCTCCTCCCCTGGGTGCCCAGGGCCTCCTAGATCAGCATGCTGGCTCTTTCGGACTTCTGCATTGCATCTCCTGGGCCCAGTCCTGTTTGTACTTCAGGGCTTCGTCGGTGTTTTCTCAAGGGTGAGAAGTGACCCAACACGCCCTCCTCTCTTCTAAACCCCTTAGCGTTTGTGTGTATTTATCAGGTGGACAGCTTGTTTCCCAGCAGCCTCTGCTTCTGTTTGGCAGAGACCCATGCCGTCTTCTTCCCCGGCCTGTCATGTTGAGCGGCTGCGAGAAGTCCCATCTCTGAGGATGAGCATCCCTTGTCTCCCCAGGAGTAGCTAACCGCCCCCTCCTCCGCACTGCCCAGCCCCTCACTTCTCAGAGTGCTGTCCAGTAACACAGGCATTGCCCGGAGCGCATGGGAAATGGCAGAATGTCAGGCTCCACCTCGGACCCAGTGACTCTCCCGGTGACTCTGCACACCACGGTTTCGAAGCGTGACCGTAACACTTCACTCCTCCTGCCCTGCTCGTAGTGAGCGTAGCATGCATGTGCTTTTCCTCCCCACCAGAGGACGCGCTTCTGAAGCCTGCAAGCCATGGATTATCCACTTGTGGTTCTTGGCATGTTCCCAGGGCTCCAAAGTCCTGAATGAACCCTGAAGGGCACCTGGCATTGTGTCTCCTGGGTCAGCACCCTGGAAAAGCACATCCCACCATGCACAGTGCTTTGCTAAGCACTCGAGGCACCAGGACTCAGCCTCTGCTTTAGTGTTCGTGGGTTTGTGTCGGGGGGAGATGCTCCTCAGAGACCTGTGGGACAGGGCAGGGCGGTGAGTGCGTACGCGTTCAGTTCTTTCTGGTTCAGGGGGACAGCGGCTATTTCCTGAAAAGGATGTGTTTGATCATACCTTGCACGTTGACTAGGTCTTGGACGGAAAGACAGACACAATGGGAGGAGGCGTTCAGGCCGGGAGACAGTCTGTGCGAGGCCCAGGCGTGCACGTGCACACATGGTGGTTTCTCAAGTGAGAAAGGCGTGGTGAAGTGAGGTGGAAGGTGGCATTAAAGAGGTGGGTGGGGCGCAGACTGCGGCTTTGAATTCCCTGGGAAAGGCGGCTGGACTGGTGGAAACCATCCCCAGATCACTTGCGGTTGGTGCAGGGGCTCCTGGGACTCTGCTGCCCGGTCTCCCTCCTGTTCCTCCCATCCTGCCTAGCTGGGTATGGAGGACTCTGAGGGGGTGATCGCAGGCCTGGAGGTGTCAGCCAGCTCTTTGTGTGGGACTGTAGCCCCAGGTCTCTTTTTAGTGTCCCCTGGTCAGCCACTTCCTCTCTCACCTCCTTCCTGAGTCGCTGCTCAGTGGGGCTGCCCCAAAGCAGAGAGCCCAGAGCTCAGAGAGACCAACGGGGGCTCAGACTTGTCCGTTACCCTCACCGTGCATCCCCAGCCCCGTGCTTGTGTGAGGCCTGATGGTTTATTCTTACGGAGGGCTGACAGGTGTTCCTCTGCCTACAGCCTGGGCTGGGGGGCCGTCAGCATTAAGGTGAAAGGACACGCCTGCCACTTCTTTACGTGCCGTGTCGTTAGGAACCTACCTGGACAAGGCAGCCGGTGCGGCTCGTTCAGTTCCTCAGGCTGGAACGCACTGTTAGCCTGGAAGCGAGGCCTCCGTAAGTTGTCCGTCAGCCTCACCATCCTTTTCCTGAGCCCTCCACTTCAGCCAGCTGCATTTTCAGAGGAGGTTCGAGAGTAACACTCCGATGCTTCTGCACCTTCGGACTCTACCTGACCAGACCAGCTTCACCAGTCCTGAGCCAAAAGGTCCACTGCTAAGAGGCGGTGATGCACACTGGATGTGTCATGCCTTGTTTGTATCTCAGACACAGGACCTTTTAGGTGAAACAGACTTGAGGACCTTTGAAGCTGCCTTGTACCTGAGGCATTGTTTTGAGGGATAGGACACAACCTTCCTTTCTGTGGAAAATATTCAGCCTGGATGGGGGACATTTTTTAGGGACAGTATGAGGTGCACCATAGTGGGGATTTTATACCAGTACCACAAGGGCAGACCTGGCTGCCCAGAAGTCAGGGAGGCCCAGCAGAGGATGGAGCATTTGAGCTGGATCTTGGAGATAAGGAAAAATGCACTGTACAGAAAAATAAGGGGTAAGGGGCGGGAGATGTGGCTCCGTGGTAGAGCTCTTGCCTTGCATACACAAGGCCCTGGATTTGATCCCTAGTACCACAAAGGAAAAGGATAATGAGTCAGGACCCTGGCAGGGGATCGGGGCAATTGGGGGAGTTGCCAGCAGCCTAGAAAAAGCAGCATGGAGGAGAGGTGAAACTGGAGAGAGTGGGTCAGGGCCGTTTGAGGCTCTGGGTCTGACTTGTAAGAAGTAAGGAGCCCAAAGTAAGGGGTCTGATGTGACTCCACTCCGTTACGTGTTGAGTTGACACTCAGAAATTTCATTCGTTCAGTAACAAGTGGGTATTAATGCCGGACGGTTTCAGGAAACACGAAACATCCGATGCTTCTGCAGTGGAACTCCTGTTTCAGGAAGGATGGGAAAATTCCCATCCCAGGCCCCACCACTGGCTTTGTTCAGGTTACAGTGACCCCCATGTCACAGCTACTTCCTAGCCACGGAGCTCTCCCGTGTGTCCCCCTTACAGTCACACCCCTCCTCTCCCCTCCCCTCACCCCTGGTCTCTGGTGCCGCTAGCCTGTGCCTGTCGTTCACTTAGAATGCTGTCCAGATGGAGTCACAGAGTGTGGAACGCCTTGAAGTTGACTCTTCCATTCAACACAGCCCTTAGGTCCATCCCGGCTGTTGTGCATATTGATGGTTTTTTTCCTTTATATTTTGGAGTAACATTCCATGCTGCAGTTATGCACAGTTTGTTTAGTCATTTACCCACTGAAGGGCATTCTCATTTTTACCGAAATACACTGGCTTTTGCATAAGCTTAGGTGTTTTTTTTCCCTCTGGGATAAAAGTCCAGTGTACTGTTTCCATGTGACATGGTAAGTGTGTCTTCAGTTTTAGAAGCAATTACCAAGCGATTTTTCCAGACTGACTGTACCTGCATTCCCATTGGCCTGCACAAGTGTGTTCATTCATTTTATGTGTGGGGCCCAGCTTGGTCAGAACCCGTCTGGATATTTCCATGAAGATATTTTTAGATGTGATTAGCATTTTAATTAGTAGACTTTAAATAGAGCTTATTACCCTCCATAATGTGAGTGGACCTCTTTCAATTAATAATCTTTTTTTTTTTTGGTACCAGGAATCGAACTCAGGACCTTGCTCTTGCCAGGCAGGTGCTGTGCTGCTGAACTATATCCCCAGCCAATTAGTAATCTTAAGAACAAAAACTGAGCTTTCTTTTGGGCTGAGGATGTGGCTCAGTGGTAGAGCACTTGACTACCTTGCGTAAGACCCTTGGTTTCATTCCTACCACTGCAGAACAAAAACAAACAAAACTCTGGGGTTTCCCAAAGAAGCAGTTCTGCCTCAAGATTCCAAGAGATCACTGGGAGGTAGTGAGAGGTACAGTGCCTGCTTAGCATGTCCAAGGCCCTGGGTTTGGTCCAAAGTACCCCACCCTGCCCGAATTTCTGGCCTGATTGCCTGCTGTGCATACTTCAGACCAGTGGCGGCTGTATTAAACGTCTAGCCTGCCAGCCTGCCCTACAGGTTTTTAAAATTAATTAAGTTTACTGGTACACATAATAGGTACATACATTCACATTTTAGGTACACATAGTGATCACATTCATCATAGGAATTGGTACCTATATATGATACACCTTGATTCTTTTTTCCCATTCCCCTCCCCTCCCTTCAACCCCCTTCCCCTCCTTATTTACAAAACCTTTGTTTACATTTTTTCATTCTTTTTTTTTCTTTTCCCTTCCCTTCCCCTTGCCTCCTCCCCCCTCCCCTTCCCATTTCAGCAGTTTCTTCCTATTTCACAATATCTGTTATACATTTTTGTTTTGTTTTGTTTTGGTACCAGGAATCAAACTCATGACCTCAAGCTTGCTAGGCAAGCACTTATGCCACTGAGCTATATCCCTGGCCCAAGTTTTTTTTTTTTTTTTTTAGTACCAGAAATCGAACTCAGGACCTTGTGCTTGCCAGGCAGGTGCTTGTGCCACTGAGCTATATCCCCGGCCCCTATTATATTTTGGTCCTTGATTACACTTTCAGTTTCTCACACCACAGAAACAGTGCAGTATTTACACAAGTGTGTCCCATTTATTTCTTTTAAGAGAATGGTCTCAAGGTGCATCCATTTACCTAGAAATGTCTCCAGTTATCCTTCTTTATGGCTGAGTAGTACTCCAGTGTATAAAAAAAAAAAAAACACCATTTTCTTTATCCTTTCATCAGTTGATGGGCATTTTGGCCCTACAGGTTTCGGGTTTGATAATTCCCACAATATCATAAACCAGTTTCTCAAAATAAGCAGCTTCTTCTACATATATACATGTGTGTATGTGTGTAAAAAAAATCTTTTGTTTCCTCAGAAAACCATAACATAACAAGTGATCCAGTTCTTTTGTATCCTCACCAGCATTTACTATTGTCACTTTTTAATTTTGGTCATTCTATTAAATATGTAGTGATACCTCATTATGATTTTAAATTTCCCTAATGGGTAATAATGCTGAATGTCTTCTTTTCATGTGTTTATCATCCATCCTGTTCGATGAATTATCTCTCTCTTCATGTCTTTTTCCCATTTTCTCATATTTTAAAACTTTTTTTGTGGTGGTAGTGATGACTGGGTATTGAACCCAGAGCCCACCCATATAAGGCAAGCATTTTACCACTGAGCTAGCTAGGTAACTACAGGATCTTGCTAAATTGCCCATGCTAGCCTTGTCCCCGAGGTCCTCCTGCTTTAGCCTTTATCTTCTATTTTGAGACAGGATCTTGCTTAGTTGCTAAGTTGCTTGGGCTGGGTTAGAATTGGGGATCTTCCTGCTTCAGCCTCCCAAAGTATTAGGATTACAGGCATGTACCACCACATTGTGCACGTATAATCATTTTTAAGCATATAGTGTGATTGACTACATCTACAGTGTTGTGTAGCCATCAAGACTGCTGTACAACATTTTCATCTCCTGAACCACACATTGTAACCATTAGCAGTAATTCTCCAGGTCCTCTTCCCGTACCTTTTTAAAACGTAAATTTTCTACTCCTATAAATTTTGCCATTCTAAACCCCTCATGTAAGAATTATCCATTTGTGCCTGGCTTATGTTTTTAAGATTCATATCTGTGTTGTGACATGTATCAGAGTGTGTGTGTGTGTGTGTGTGTGTGTGTGTGTGTGTGTGTGTGTGACTAGGGGCAGAACCCAGGAATGCTCAATTATTGAGCTACATCCCTAGCCCTTTTTTATTTTTATTTTTGCAGTAGGGCCTCACTGAGTTGCCCATAGGAAACTCAAATCTGTGATCCTCCTGTCTCAGTCTCCCCCAGTGGTGGGGTTCCAGGTGTGTACCACCAGGACCCACCAACATTTCCTTTTTTTGGGGGGGGGGTCTTTTTGAGACAGGGTGTTGCTGTGCAGTTCAGGCTGGCCTTGAGCTCACTTTGTAACCCAGGCTGGTCTCAAACTCGCAGCCATCCTCCTGTCTCAGCCTCCCAAGTGCTGGGATTATAGGCATGCATCGCCATGCCCAGCTAACATTTCATTTTTAAAAAATAGGCCTTATATTTTAGAGCAGTTTGAGTTTCACAACAGAACTGAGCAGAAGGTATGGAGATTTCCCATATACCCTCACATGCACTCAGTCTCCTTCACTATCAAAACGGTCCTGCCCCAGAGTGGTACCTTTGAGCAATCAGTGACCCTGTGTTGATATATCACTGTCACCCCAAGGCTGTAGTCTGCATTAGGGTCAGCTCTTGGTGTTGTATGTTCTGTGGGTTTTGACAAATGTGTAGTGATGTGTAACTGGCAATATAGTATCAGACAGAGCAGTTTCCCTGCCTGAAAAACTTATGTGGCCCTGACTCAGCCCACTGCAGCCTTGGCGGCCACTGACCCTTTACTCTCTCCGTAGTCTCACTTTCTCCAGAACGTCATCTAGTTGGAATCACACAGAATGTAGCCTTCTCAGTTTGGCTTCTTGTGCTTACTGACATGCAGTTAGGGATCTTTTCACAGTTTGTTAGCTCATTTCTTTCTAGGGCTCAGTGATACTCTGCTGCCTAGATATACCAGTGTTTACTTTTCCATTCGTCTACTAAAGGATATCTTGGTTGCTTCCAAGTTTTGGCAACTATGATTTGTTTTTTGTTTTTTGAGACAGGGTCTTTCTATGTCATTCATATGGCCCTGAATTCACTATGTAGCCCAGGCTGCCTCAAAGTCTCAGTGATCGTCCTGCCTCAGCTTCCCGAGTGCTGGGATGACAGCTGTGTGCCACCACACCTGGCTAGTTTTGGCCATTACGAGTAAAGTTTCTGTGAACATTTTCAGGGAGGTTTTGGTGTGGACATGAATTTTCACTCCTTTGGTTAAATACCACAAAGCATGAATGCTGGATCATATGGTAAGAGTACGCTGTTTCATAAAAACCAAACTGTCTTTCAAAGCAACTCCGCCATTTAGCACTCACCTTGTTCCCTGTCCTCCCCAGTATTTGGTGGCCTTAATGCTTTAGATTTGGGCTGTTCTAATAAGTTGTAGTGGTAGCTTGTTGTTCACAGTTGCAGTTTACTGGTGACAGATTTTCATAGGCTTATTTGCCTTATATATATTTTCTTAGATGGGGTATCCATATAGCTCTTTTGCCCTTTTAAAAATTGAGTTGTTTTCTTGTTGAGTTTTAGTTCTTTCTGTGTTTGGGGTGATAGTCCTTTTTCAGACAGTTCTTTTGCAAGTATTTTCTCTCAGCCTGAGGTTTGTTTTCTCATTCCTTTGATTTTACTGCTTTTTTTGTCTTTTTTTTTTTTTTTTTTTTTTTGAGAGAGGATCTCCCTATGCAGTCCAGGCTGGCGTTGAGCTAACTTTGTAGCCCAGGCTGGTCTCGAACTCAACAATCCTCCTGCCTCAGCCTCCTGAGTGCTGGGATTACAGGCATGCATCACCACACCCGGCTCTGATTTTACTACTTTTTATAGCTACTCAAGTTGTTTCACTTTTGCCTACTGTGGATAATGCCGTTGCTGTAATCATTAGTGTACAAGTATCTGTTTGAGTCCTTGTTTTCAATTCTTTTGAGTGTCTACCTAGGATTGGAGTTGTTGGGACGCCCCCCCCCCACACACAACTCACATACTCTTTTTTTTTTTCTTGAACAAGGTCTCATTGTGTAGCTTGGGCCAGCCTTGAACTCACAATCATCCTGCCTCAGCCTTGGAGTGCTGGAATGACATGTGTGCCCCACCATCCCTGGGTTTCTGTATGTAACGTTTGTGAGGCACCATCACACTGTTCCTATAGGGGATGCACCCTTTTATGTACATTCCCACCAGCACTGTAGGAGGGCTCTACTATCTCCACGTCTTTGCCTGTATGGCTTACTCATTTTCCATTACCTTAGTGCTAACCATCCTCATGGACATCAAGTGGTATCCCGTGGTTTTGATTTGCATTTTCCTGATAGCATCTTTTCCTATGCTTATTGGCCATAATTAATCTCTCCCGCTGCACCCTGCTTTAAAAAAAAAAAAAAAATAGGGTCCACTATGTAGCCCGGGCTGGCCTCAAACTTTCTGTGCTTCTCCTGCCTCAGCCTCCCAAATGCTGAGATTACAGGCGTGTGCCACCACATACCTGTTCCCAGCCCTTTTTAGTTTTCATTTTGAGACAAGATCTCACTAAGTTGCCTGGGCTGGACTCAAACTTGCAGTGCTCCTGATCCTCCTGCCTCAGTACTGGGATTGCAGATGTGCACAACTGCCTCTGTCTTACTTTATTTTTTTGAGATGAGATCTCCCAGTCTTGCTTAGGCTGGCCTCAAACTCCTCATGGGCTCAAGTGATCCTTCCACCCCAGCCCCGGAAACTGGGACGCCACCATACTCAGCTCCACGCTTCCCCAGTTTATGGACTCATTTGTGTACCAACCTCGGAGCCTTTGTGATTCAATCTGTGCCTTAGTAAAATTATAGATTTCCACTTACTGTGCACTTTCAGGATCCCTTGTGCCTAAAAGCTTAGACTTAACCCCACAGATCCCAAGGGTATTCTGTCTGTGCCAGCGAGCACTTACTTGTTTATTTACGTTCATCGTGATCTCCTCGAAGGAAGGAGCAATGGTATTAAAATGTTTTCCACCAAAGAGAAATCGATTCTGGGTGTATCTTTTGCTTTCTTTGGGGACGCCCGTCTCAGATTACTCCCAACTCAGCTCTTTGTTCTGCTTTTGTTGAGCCTGCCCGTCTGTGATCGGGAACAAGGTGTGTGGTGCCCCTTGGTCCGGGGCCAGGAACTTGGCTGGATAGGTCTTCTGTGTATGTATGCGCGCGCTTTTCAAAGGTGTGTAGATGCCATCACCATGAAAAGCAGGAGCTTTTCTAAATTGGTGTTAGGCTATGTTGTTAGAATAGCGACCATCTCCTGGGAAACCTGATCCGGCCCCGTATCTTACACACGAAGAAACTGAGGCTCAGGGGTAAAGGGAAGAGATTTGCCCAGCTCATTCAGAAAGGTTAACAAGAAAAATAAAAAATGAAATGAAAAAAGAAAGGTAACCGCTGAGCTGGCTTGGAAACCGGTGCCGTGGTACATGCCGTGCAGCTTGTGCCTGCTGTCTCCCTGAGAGGGGCACAGGGGTAGGGACTGGCAAATATTTGGACCCTTAGTGCTGTGCTTTCTGATACTGTCCGATAAGAGTGAGATGACATTACCAGTATTCACAGTGCTTCTCTTGAGAGTCCTCTGTTCTAACCTGGGAGCCCAAAGCAGGGTGAAATTGGGTAGCTAGAGCAGAGCTGCACCTAGAATGCAGAGTTTTAATCTCTGGATCGTGGTTCTGTTCATAGACAGAACTCATGAGGACTTCAGTTACCTATGCCTTAGTCTCTGATGGCTGGCAGTCCCAGGTGGGCACCACAAAAACCTCTGCAAATCTCCGCTAATTTCCTGCTGCTGTGCTAGGTGTTTTCATGTCTTTATATATCCTTTCATGTAAGGACTCCAGTGCTGCAATTCTGAGGGCCCTCTGAGAAGAAGCTCAGTAGCTTCGGTTTGGCCAGAGTAGGCCCGTCCCATCATTTATTTCCCTGTTCACCAGGCACAAGTTGCCACTGTCAGGTCTGCAAAGGTGCTGATGGTCAGGCTGGGACAAATCAGCACAGATCCACCCCTCCAAACAAGACCAAGATGGGCAGCAGCGTCAGCCTGGTCTCCACAAGATGACACTTTTTCCTTACTAGCACTGCAGGAATTTGGAATGGCTCCGGTGATGCAATTAAATGATGCTCATGTCCATCATTCTTCTCTTTGCTATTTGATCTTGAGAGCTTGGGTGCATAAGAATGACCTCATTTTTATAAATTCAAAAACCAAACACAGAGGAGGCCTGCCTGAGCTAGCAGCTGGTGGAGGACTCCTGCTCCAGGTTAACACCACCTTGCTGTGTGGTGGCTGCTGCTGCTCCTGCACTCTTTTCTACTTCCAGACTCTCTCCCTTCCTTCCCTTTTCCTTTCTTCACTCTTGCACCTCCCCTCTCCTTTGCATATATGTCCTCTAGTGGGTGATCTGTAGGTCTCAGGTACTCAGTGTCAGCTTATCCAAAACTTCACTTGATCTTGCACTCTGACCTTCTTCTATGTGAGTGGCACCCCCATGTGTCAACTGACCCCAGTGTCCCAGGAGTCGTCATGATGCCTCTCCTCCCCTGCTCTTGACCCAGCCCGTCCCAGGTCAGAGCCCGTGTGAGTTCAGTGTCTTCCTGGAGTCCCCACCCATCTCCAGGCAGAGCTCTCCTATATTACCCTCGCAGGTGCTCACACTACCCGCCTCTCCAGAGTGACCTGACCAGCTCGGGATCCCTCCTTAGTATTCCCACCTGGTTTCCTAACACTGTAGCGAACACTCCACAGAATTCTCAGCTGCCCTGACTGTACCTTGTGCTTCATACCTGTCCTTCCCTGTCCATATCTGTACTTGAATTATGGGGGCCATGTTGATATTTAACATTTATCAAAGGAATAGTATTTTCATGACTTTTCTTTCAGTACTTGGGATTGAACCCAGGAACCTGGCTCCAAGAAACACCCCCCCTCCCCCACCCCTACCTTTTTAAAAATTTTTGAGACAGGATCTTGCTAAGTTGCCCATGCTAGGCTTGAACTTTTGATCCTCCTGCCTCAGCCTCCCAGAGTGCTGAGGTTACAGGCATCCACCACTGTACTGTGTCTGGCTGTTAATGATTTTAAAAGCCAAGTGTAGTGGAGTTAGAACACATGTGCACTTGAACCCAATCTCCCTCCCCTACATGCCATTCCATCTCCTCTTGTAAGTTCCAAACCACCCTGCTGGCAAGTATTAAAGTTGTGGAGGAGCCTGAAGGCACACAGGAGTACTTGTCTCAGTCTTCTGCTCACTCAGAAAGAGGCTTTGTAACCCCCTCTCTCAAGCCCAGGCAGCACAAGAGCCCCATCTTTGCTGTGGGTTTAGTGGAAGTGGTTTGGACTTTGCAGTTAGAATTGATTTTTTTTTTCTCTTAGCAGCAAATTCAAGGGTGTTGTGGGCACCCCGGAAGCCCCACGCCTGCCCCCGCTTTGCGCTGTAGATGCTGCTCAATACAGATCACCTCGCTGTGGTGAAGAGGCTGATGCCCACATGTGCGCTGTGTCAGTGCCCAGGCACCGGGTGTGGCTCGTGCTCGGGGAGACAACGTCCTGACTCAGCCTCGAAGCCCCCACGAGCCGATGGGTTTAGCTCTTTCAGCTCAGAGTGCTTCCCGTACAGCATACATGCATTTCTTTCTTTCCAGCCTACCTTAAACTTTGACTCTGACTCTTTTTAAGACTTCAGATTTGCTGTCTGATTCCATTTCATTGATAATACTTTCTGGAAGTATTGTTGTAGCGGTGAGAATATGACAAGTGTGGCTAGGGATAGAGCTGCGTGCCAGGCGGTCTTTAGTTTTCTGGCCAACCAGTTTTAGGTTTCTGATTGATTTTTTTTTTCTTTCTAGAGTTTGATGTACCAGTTTGTGTTTTCTAGCCACCTTAGGGATGGGGAAGAGGGGAGGCTTAAAATTGCATATTCATGGAGAAAGTGGCCTTTACAGGAGCCTGTATAATTCTAGATGGGTACCAGGGGACCTCTTGCCCTCTTACATAAACCATAATTCTCACTTTCACATTTATCTGTAAGAAAATAACACTTTGACGGACATGGTGGTGCACACCCTTAATCCCAGCACTCAGGAGGCTGAGACAGGAAGATTGCTTTGAGTTCAAGGCCGGCCGAGGCAACAAAGTGAGTTTAAGGCCTGGCTGAACTGCATGCCCAAACCCATTCCCCCACTAAAAAAGGATAACATTTCCAGGCAGGCGCTTATACCATCGAGCTATATCCCCGGTGAGGATAACATTTCAAAACTGAGATTACAAATGAGAGTTTTTATAATTTAAAAGCTTTTCACAAAGTATAACTACCTAGGGTTATAGAATTAGAAGGTCCTTTCAGTAGCCACTTAGTTTCAAAACCAGCCCAGAATGCGCCTAAATATTCCTAGGCAGTGGGCTCTTACTCTCTATGGTAAAGTAAAATCTGCTTCTCCCCTGCACCTCAGACCCTTTTCCAGCTTGGTCTCCCTCATCTAGGTAAGGTCAGATTTCTAGTTCCCCTTACAAACGCAGAACTCACATGTAATGTGGCTCGCCTGGCCCAGGATAGGCCTATGTTCTGCTTAGCTGTTCTTGCAGGGGGAAACCAGGTCAATATTCAGCTTGTTCTTTTGTCCTCTGCTTATTTTCTAGGTCAAAAAACAAAGCCCAACAATTAAGCACAGCAAATTGAACCTACGCTTTAACCTTTAATCCCTCCTGTCACTCTCCTGAAACCATAGTGAGAGAGGAACAAGCAATCAGAAAGTGAGAAGTCAATTGAATTCTGAGTCCAAAGGTGTGAGGGCCGGGCCCATGGGTCAGAGGAGTGGAGAGCACCTGCCAGGGGACTAAGGAAGAAGAAAGAGGATTTTTGTTGCAAGACCCTGCGGTAGCTCTGGAGTTGGAGGCACCGCACAGGAGATCAGGACAGTTGGGCAGGAGTCTGCGTGAAAGCACTTCCCTGCCAAGAGCCCCTCTCCTGCTGTCTCAGGAGGTGGGAGCTGGAGGCTGAGATGGTGAAGCACGGGCCCGCAGGCAGGCATGGCCCAGGGAGGAGAAGGGGACTACGGCGCAGATGGATGCGGCTTTTGGATCTAGTTTTAGTAGTGAACTTTCTCGCCCAGCATCTAGAGTGTCCACAGCAGGTGTTCCTTTTAAAACTTTGTTCTTTTTGAAACTGCCTAGCTCTGTAACTGCTTCATGGCTCTGTATTTACTTTCTTGCCCCCTGTAACCACGAGAGCATAACCGAACATGCAGGATGCCTGACTGTATCAAGATTGAGAATCGTTAATCCAGTCTTGTAACCCATGATCTCACTGTGCTAGCTAGTCAGAAGAACTGCCAGGCTGTTCTGTCTCGCCTTTGTACCTCCTGCTTATGCATCATATAAAAGCACTAGATCATGAGACATCAGGGACTGATATTTTGGGAATGATCCAAATCAGTGCCCCATGTTGTAGAATAAATCTGCCTCCAAATCCTGGGTGTCCTTTCGGTATTACTGTTTGCCATAGCAGTGGAGCTTTCCATAGCTTGAAAGGTACGAATAGGTAAGTAGATGTCACCAGACAGTGAAAGAAAGCATGTGACATAAAGAAGAGACAAAACAGATAGAGAGAAAATTTCTCAAATGAAATAGTAAAAGCAAGGAAAAAGAGGAAAAAAAAAAATCTCCTATTCTTAAAAGGTGAAGAAAAAAAACTGGGGTGG